>NW_009953920.1:371157-393391 GCF_000747805.2 Chaetura pelagica
AACCTATGTAAAGCTTCCATAAAGGTGGAGAAGTTTTTAGGGGATGTTTATGAGACAGGTAGAGCACATTATCATAATCAGACATTAAAAAAATAATTAAGGACCATAGCTGTTAATGAAACAAAAACGTGACTAGTGATTAAGATGGGAGGGGAAATTGGACACATATATATGAGCTCAAAGGTGACTGTAAATGTACAGGCTTGATATTTCTCCTCCTTTCTTACACTTCCTTGCCTGAAATCATAAATATTTGGGACTGCAAGCTGCAAATCTCTCCAAAGGAAAAATGAAATTTATAACTGGAAGAAAGCAGAAAATGAAAATATATTTAGTTTGGGTTTTTTTCCTACTAATTGAATATGTTCTCTTAAGCACAGGAAGTTTAATGATAATGTCCAGCAAGAAAAACATTTGCATAAGGCATCTGAGTGACCTTTTTTTTTTCTTCTGGTATGATGAGTGTGAAGGAAACTCTTGCACGCCTCTGTTGCTGGGATTTGATGTATTGCTTTCCGAGTGTCCTTATTTTAACTGCGTGGATACAGCACAGTGAACCTTCTCATAACAGTTACTGACAGAAAAAAAAAAAATCTTTCAATCAGCTGGTTCTGCTCACTCTCCCCCACCCCCCACATCTCTTTGCTTTTATGAGGCAATGAATAAAAGAGGGACTAGATGATGCAAAGGTTTACTCAGATGAGATGTCCTAGTCAATGAGCAACTTTGGATTTGCGGGACTCCGGCTTGTGACCCTGGACCTCAAAGCGATTGAGTTTGGGGGCCGAGCCCTCCTCACATTGCTGTTATCTCATTTGTGTAAAATGATGGCTGGTGTATTTTACAATAGCTCTTTATATATTTTGAACTTGCCTGTGGTGGCAGCCCCCTTTCTAGTGTAAAGGCTGGTGCTCTTCCAGTGTGTTACAACATGGTGCATCTTCCTATCAGAGGCAGTGGGGTTGTACTGGAAGAGAAATAGAGGGCTGGAGGATGGTTTTGTTTTATACTGTCTTAAAAATGAGAGGCAAAACATTCATGCTTATCAGAAAGAGCAGAATCAGGCCTCTTCTTGCAATGATTTTTTTAAGAAACGTAAAATTTATTTCTCTGGACTCTGGTCAGGTTTTTGGTTACTTTTAATAACCCATTCTTCTGGTTTTGTATTCTCTGATCTGTGGGTTCATATGATTGCTACATTTCAAACCAGGTTAAAACAGTTAAAAAAACCCCTAACAGTTGGGTTCCCTAGAAGACAGCTTACTGCTGACTGTTTTATTTTGTTTATGTCTGATATTTCTTAGAGTATTCAGATGGTTGTAATAGACTAACACAAGAACTGCATGTCTTGTCATCTGTACTGTATCAATACGTTTTTATAATGATACAATAACCTGAACCCTGTAACAGTTTATGATCCATTTGAGAATTCTTATGGATTCTCAGAGTGACGGAGACCTGAAAAAAGAACTTGACTGCTTTTGCGAAACTGGTGCTGTGACAGGAAAAACTAGTGTGTCTGTGATTTAGTTGCTAAGGAATCATATTGATCTGATTCGTCATTAAACTTTTAAGTTTGAGGGGAAAAAAAAAAAAAAAGTCAAGCTGGCTGAAGGTGGAAAAAACAATGATGTGATTGTGAGGGGCTGCAACACAGGTATACTGTGCCGTACCACTACTGATATTGATTTGTTATGATTAATAAACACAATTTTATGCATTACCCATGCACTGTATCTGTAATAGTGCTTTTTTTAGAGCGAAAGAAAATTGCTTCTTGCTCTTTATTTTTCATTGACTATTTTTAGTCAATGATAAATAAAGAACTCTAACAGCAGTCTGAATGCAGGAAAGACAGGACTTTAAAACAGAAATGTAGCAGTAATGAATAACCACAAGTGAACTACACGCACACAGCCATCTTAACATTTGTAATGGTGCTAATTTCCTCCTGCTTTTTAAAATACGCTTCCACATGAGCTCTCAAAAACCATAAAAGCTTGGCATGTAAAGTAAATTGTTTGTCACTTGCTGACGACCTGCCATATTTATTGTCAGGAGAAATGGACATTAGTTGGAAAAGCAGTTGTTAAAGGCCAAACAATTTTTAAAGATGGCAAAGATGTGCAAGGGCTTTCCTTTTTCTAACAATGAGCCACCCCTTCAGACATCAAAAGACAAGATAATAAGACACTTCAAGCACAATTCAAGATTATATTCAACATCTAAAGGCTCATCTCTTGTCAGTTTGCATTTACTCTCCAAGGGATGTGATGCTTCTATCATCATTCTGTCAAGAGGAGTCTGGCAGAAGCGATGAGGGCCCCTCATTTCACACACTTAGTGTTTTTTATCAAATAGCCCATGCTCATTCTGATTCAGCCAAAATGGAGAGATAATTTGAAGAAGGTCATGTCCAAGTACAAAAATCTTGTGCTGATTTGTGTGATTAGAAGGCATTAAAATTGCACTGTTATATTAGTTCTGAGATGTTTTGTCGGTTTATTTAGTAATATGCTGTTGAAATATTAAAATATTTTCTAAAGAAAAAAATGAAGTTGGCTTAAAACAGCAACATGCTCTATTATTTAGCAAATATGTTGAACAGTGAGCTATTCTAAATGATGTTGTATTTAATGTAACCTCAAAATGAGATCACAACCCCATTCCCCTTTGAGTGGGATTTTCAAAAGCTCCAGGTATGAAATCTTGGCCCACTCAGACTCATTAGGATTTCACTCACTGGTGATTTCATCCTCTGGAGTTTTGTTTGGGTAAGGATTTAGGAGGCTGAATTCAGCATGATATCAATATGAAGGGAATAATTTTTGCTTATGTAGGCACACACAAGTACAGAGTAAAATAGTACAGTGCCCGTAGGGTTACATACAGATGATGTCATTTATATGATATCACGTGATATCTTTGATTTGGCACGTGGGTCTTTTCTGCCCTATTTGTATCCCATTTGATTTTGTGTGGGCATCTGTTGTTGACCGTGTTCTTCCCAAAGTTGTGTTAACATGTCCTGCCTCAGGACGTATTTGCAGTCTCCTCCTTCCCCTTTTCAATCAGCAAACTTGTAATACGTCATTATATGTGCTATTCGTGGTAACTTTTTCAGTGAAATGAGGGGTGGTTGTTCTGAGGAAGTAAGGGGATGTGACTGCAGAAGCAGTTCTTTTGATCGTTTTCATAGGGCATAGGTTAGTGATGAAAGTACTAGTTAATAGAGACAGCATTTTAAAAACAATTATATTAATCCTAGCAAAGTAATTTGGTATGACTGTGTTCTCAGGTAAACCATCGTAACACCTGTTGAGCAGTAGCCAGCAAACTTTTTTGATTGTAAAATTCTGCCCATAACAAGCTTTTGAGCATACACCCCCAGTATATGTAGATTTAAAAATTATATATCTGTGTATTATTTATAAATTCTATACATGTACTACTGTAGTAATATGTACGTTATAAAGTGTACACAAAAACAGATATTAAAAAGGGTGAGATGAATATGAAATAAAACATTTTTTAAAGTTATTTAAATGTTACTGGGGTACAAAAAAATATTCCTTCTGAACCCCAATGGATTGTCTTGCACACCTATTAGTGTGCATGCACCCCACATTGAGAACAGGGGGCCAAAAACTGAACGTATGGTAAGCAAACTGTGCCTAGGCCTCCTGTGCTCAAAATCATAACTGAAATGGGTGGGCCAAAAGCTGTATTTGTTTTCACATCTGCTGTCTTATTGAATTCAGTGTGAGTCCCCCAAAGATGAGTGAGGACAGAATTTAGCTCTTTGCAATTTCATCCAAGTAAAGTCGAGTCCTGAGGAGGATACTGAATGTGTTTTAAATGTGCAGTCACTTTGCTTGTGCAGGCTTCTTGCTTTTCAGGAAAGAAAATAAGACTGGTGCTTTAGCAAGCTTTTTTTGGCATCTTTATTGGATGTCATGGATGAAACTTTCTTCTGTGGTATGTGTTATTTTTGTGTCATCTGGATCTTGCCACTTCTTGTCTTGGCGTTACACAGCTCTTTTTGCTAGCAAGGGATATGAGAAGCTGACAGGGAGAGGCAGAGAAAGGTGGGATGGAGTGAAACTGTTTTCCTCATTCCTGACTTTGTTGTTGTAAGCAATAAAAATAGAAAGAGCAGATTTTGCTATCAGTATATCTGGTGCCTGAAACAGGCTCCAGTATCCAAAATGTATGTGGACCATGTAATCTGGAAGGAGGTGAGGCATCTTCATCTCCTATTGAAACCAATGGGATGTGAGGCTGTTTAACCCCTCTTAGAAAGGAGCCACCACTGAGGTACTTGGCTGGAGCTGCTCTGAATGTTGAATTAGGAATTTCTCAGCTATGATAGGAAGGAACTGTGAAGGAATGTGCATTTGGCCTTGTGGAAAGAAAAACCCTCTGCTCTGTGGCTTACCTTTGCACAGCACTGAAGAAAAGGTAACCTACAATTATGGTGCGTTTCAAGGGTTTTCACAGGACAAGAAACCACAAGGGAGCTGGGAAGCTGTGAAAAATTGTCAAAAAGACAGATGGAATCACTGACTGACCTACTAGTAAGACAGGCTAGCAACTTCCACCTCCATGGTACGGTATTTATGCTGCAGTGCAGAGTGACTTCTCAAAGGAATTTGCTCTCGTACACATGTAAATGCCTTTGTGGATATAATATATCAATGTAGTGTGCAGTATTTCTAGGGAACTTGTAAGGAGAAGTGAGTGTGCATTTAAACAGCTGCAGATGTTTAAACTGCCAGACAGTTATGTCCAGAATAAACAGCACTTTTTTGCTCTCAGTGAAAAGGCTTTCCTGCGTTATTCATAAGCCTATCTGTATTCAGAAATTTGGTTCCTTTTTGCTGAATTACTCTGGAGGAGAGTTTATGGCTGTTTCCACATCAGTGTGATTCTTTATGCATCCACTCTTGCTCTGCTCCATGCTGTCCACTTGAAAACACTCATTCTCTAAGACTGAGTGGGGAGACAGGGAGATGTTGCCTTTGCAGGATTCTCATTGTTAAAACATTAAGGATTGGTGAAGACTGAAGGGAAAATATGGCCAAAAGGCAGCATTAATATAGTTGTGCAAGAACCATAGTACCCCTGGGTAGTGCAGGTGGTCTCTGTGACAGACTTGTATTCCGAACATAATTTGATTTCTAATGGGGCGGCATTTACTTATTAAGTTTTTACCAGGTCAGTGCCAGCTCAGGCCTGTTCCATTATCATCTCTTTCAGCAGAAGCGTATGGGCTCATATCTACTTTGGTTGCTACGTGTGTATCACTGTTTTGATGAAGCTGCTCCCTGGTATTTGCATTTCTTGAAGATCAGGTCCTTGCATGCTGTTGTGCATGGGGAGGGGAGAGAAGAGTGACTGCAAAGTTACAAGACCCTCAGTATAAATTCAGCTATGCTTAAAGCTGTCCTAGCTTGCCAGCATATCTTCCTTACTCAGTCCTTTCCTTACTTAGTTCTAGGAGGCTTCTCCCTCTGTGCCTGGGGATGTTGTCCTTGGCAGCCTTCCTCTCAAGCATGAGTGTGCAGAAAACAAACACTAGTAACAAGCACTGTTAGAGGACTGTAAATTGTTTTCCATCTGCTTTCAGACCCCAAACTGTGGAAGTTGTAGGGATACATGCAGAGAAGCTAATGCAGATGTTCAGTGCCAGTGAACAAACCAAGTGTCCCCACGTTGAGCAAAAACTCCCTGTTTAAAAAGTATTTAAACTGTAGCTATTGTGCAGTCCATTGGAAGCTTTCACAGTGCAGTGATCCAGGAAATGAAAATGAATTCCCATAAATGAAGTTAGAAAAGCCACTATGTTTAAGGCATTATGGATGTGTTTTATCTTTCTACCTATCCTCCTACAAGTAACAGGGATAGGTAGTGTAGTAGCTTTAGCTAAAGTAATTATATTGATTTGCTCTGTACTGTGCACCCAGCTGCTTTCTGAACCACTCTCTTAGCTGTTCTGTCAAGAACAACTGGTGCAAGAATTACCTGGTGCTCTAGAGAGAGCTTCATATGATTTACAGAAAGTTCACGTGTGAAGTTGTGAGAAGGGGACTCCAGCTGGTGTGCATGACTGTAGTGTTTCTAAGGCACAAAGATTAAAAGCTGAAGTTCTGTTAATTTCAAAATCAAGCTGAAAAAGCTGGAGTGGCAAATGTGACATTAATTGTGCATTTTCAATGCACATGAAGGCATCATTCCGTCAAAGCCTGCACTAATATGCAGAGAGGCTGGGAGGAGCATGCACTTATGTAAAATAAGTGCCTATTTAAGCTCTTACACCATGACACTGAGTAATTCTATGTGCTTCTGGGTTAGTGTTTATAGGAGTTGACTGTGCATTGTTTTCATGGGTAAGTGGAAGTGAATAAGCAGGCATAAGTGTGTTTCTCAAGATACAATTCAACATTTTTTATGTTACCATTCAACTGTTTCTCTTTTTAAATTGTCTTTGACTGTGGCATGTACTCTTGGAAAATTCCTGCCTAAAAAACAGCTCATTAAATCATTGATAAGATTCTGCTAAACGAACACAAGATATCTGTCCCTGACAAGCATGTGCACAAAAAGTTGCACTTACCCAGTTTTGTTAATGCTTGTGTGGGTTTTCTTTTGAAATAGAGCTGTCGTTCAGGCCTAGTAAGATTATTGAAATTATTGAACTAGCTACTAAATGAACAATGAAATCTGTAATTATGAAGCAAAATTTTTCCTTTTCTAAAAACTGTTACTATGTTTCTTAAGTATATCTGACTCTCTCCCCTAAAAGGATTTTCACCAGCTCTTCCCTCAGAGGCAGGAGTAACACACAGTAACAAACTGTAGAAAATAAACAGAAACTAGGTGTGCAGATCTCTCTGTCATTACATCCTTTGGTTCCTAAAAGCCAGGCTCTGACACCAGAATTGAAGCCATACATCCCTGAAAAGCATAGTACAGAATTGTTCGGTTTTGCTGAGGAACCTTAACAGCTCTGAAAATAGGAAAAATCATGTGCTGATGATATTAGTCAGGTACAACAGCAAGAGTTTAAGGTTGTTGTCTCACTTGTACTTTGCAAATTGTTAAGAATTGCAGTGAAAGCTGGAATTGCTTGATAATATTAAATTTCTACTATACTTTTTTTGTGTGTGTGTGGGAAGACATACCACACTTTCTAGAAGATGAGAAAGGTGGTTTTTTGGAGATGGGCAGTTCATGTTGAATGTATTTGACGTGATAGCATCTGCAGGTTACAAGAGTGTAATGCAACCCAGAAGTGCCATCCCTCTTTAAATGAATCTGATTGTGTTATAATAAAGTCAATTAAAATTGAATTTAAAAAAAAGTGATGCTGGGTACAGCTTTAAAAAGTCAGTCTATAGGAAGTAAAAGCTCAAGAGGTAGCAGTTAGAATTGGTCAGAAAAACTTAAGCCTCTTTAGTAGATGTGGCACTTCAGGGCATGCTCTAGTGGCTGAAGTTGTGGGGTTTTTTGGGGGTGATTTTTGGTGGAGTGTGTGTGGTAGTTTGGGTTTTTTTGTTTTGTGGGTTTGTTTTTTCTTGTAGTAATGACTGGACTTGGTGCTCTCAGAGGTCCTTTCCAACCATGACAATTCTGTGGTCCTGTAATGTAGTTACAACTATTTATTTGATTGGTTTTTAGTAGTCTTTTTTTGGTTCTATCATGAATTAGAGGGAAACACATGAAAGCCTAGAGACTGGCTATCTCTCACCTGCAGTGAAGCTCAGGTGTTGGTATAAAGTAATAGGATAGTGGAATTGGTGGCATTTTGAATGTAGGTATTTCTCAAGTCAGCTGTAGGTAAAAGGGCTTTTTAGTACTGCTCTGTTTTATTTCTTTAATTCCAAAGAACTGTGTATAGAGGCAGAAGCAGCAAAGACTGGCTAATTGTCAGTATTCCAGAAAGAAAATTTAGTTAAACTATTTAGAGTGTAATAAAGTATATAGATTATACGGGAAGATCTCTTGTAGCACTGGGAACACACTCAGTGACCTTACTTATTCACATGCTATGATAGTAGTTCTGAAATAACTCTCCAATATCTCCAGTCCAACCTACCTTTACTTTACGGAGAATTGTCATGTAAGTGCAGATGACTCCCAAATCTGCTTATTTAATGAGAGGTAAAAAATGACAGTGGATACAGATAGAAAATGTGTGTTCCTTCTGGAAGGTGAAACTTCAAAATGTGCTTCTAAAACAATCAATAGTCATTTAGGAATTACTTTATTTGTAGGTCATTTGGCTGGACTGCTACTGTCCAAAGAGGGGACTTGTGTGATGCATTCTAGCTGCTGAGAATGTTGCATATTTTAGTGGTTTACATGAACTGTGCTTTTTTACTATGCTTCCTTCTTCTAGAATACAATTTTAAATGAAAGTGTATATTCATGCAATTTAGACAAAGCAGAGACCAAGAAACACCATCAAAATATTTCAACTGTCATAGCAGTACCATGCTGTATTTCTTAAAAGGTTTTAAGTAGGATCTTAAGCAACAAAATCACACTGATTAACATTAATTGATAAAACACTCACATCTCAATTTGCTCAGTTGTAAGTCATGGAAACTCCTGCTCCAGGCTGTGTCATGGGCACACATGGCCTCTAAGTTGATAGAAAGGACTTTTGCTGTAAGGATATGATGCACTGTCAAGGGAAGTTGAGAGGCTTGCCATGGGTGGTAATAATTCCAGGAGAAGCATTGTGATCATCTTACCAGCCCCTGGTCTGGGCACCAAGCAGCACCTTCAGACACTGGGGTGAGAAAGCAAAAAGTGCCAGGCAGCTGAATTAAATCCTTGCGAAGATTTGGCGTATCTGGAGACTGTGTGTCTAGTAATGCACAGTGCTGTACAGCTGAAGATGTATTTACAATCCTCTCCTTGGAGATGGTTTGGACGGGGAGGAATTCCAATGAAAACCTGTGGGGTGATGTTCCTCTCCCCTGTTCACTCTATTACCTATATAGGGTAGAATTAGCTCCTATTGCTAGAATGAATATTTAATAAACCTTGTGTGCATCTCGTCTGCCTTCCTAGGGCACAAGAGCTAATTTCTACCTAACCTCACTTTAAGGTCATTTAAACCCAAACTCAATGCATGTAAAATGCTATCTCAACAGGATGGGAAAGTGTAATGCCTACTTAACACAGATCTACCCATGGTGCAATGCAGGAAAGACTTTTCTACTTTGGGATTATGTTTTTATCTCAAATGCAGCACAGCAATATAAAACCCATAAACCCATTTATTTTTTATAATCATGTATTGCTGTAAGTCAGTTTTAGCTGATATTCCTTACTCTTTATTGACCTGTTTTGTGAGCTAAACTAGCTAATAAACCTTTGCTCTTGCTACTATTAAGTTTAATGCAGTACATAACATTCAGAGCTGAAATAAAAACTATGGTTTAGATAATTAAAAAAATTTTAGAATGTCTCAACAATAAACACTTTGATATTTGTTCATTAATATACTTTTATGTTACATCCTACTTCAACACAGGATGTTTTCTCTCATTCATCTTCAATGTTCCCTTTTAAAGCCCATCTTTCTGAGTTTGGTTTTAACTTGTAGGCCTCAGGCAGTGCCAATCACACTTTCCCATAACTACGAGAGAGAAAGCAAATGTTCTGACTATAGGTTGTTCTTCAGGAGCTGCACTGGAGTCTAGAGTGGTGGAGGCAGCTGGGGGAAATACTGAGTGTAGTAAATGCAATTATGCTTCTTGTTTGTTGTCTTTGGAGGGTAAGATGTCAATTTAGACTTGAGATATTGGACTCAGTTGGCATTGTGAGTCTTTTTGTCAGCCCAGACAGTGGTGTGGCTCTGCTGGTAATGGTCAAGTTTAGTGCAGATATCAATGAAAAATTCTTCACACCACCTTGCTGGATGCCTATTAGATGAGAAGAGCTTCTACTACTAATGAATGGTCTTATGCTTGGAACTTTATTGGTGAAGGGAGATGTTTGTAAAGGAGTAATGGCATGTGATGGCTACAGTGGTGGGAGGGTGGGTTAGACTACAAGAGTGAATACAGTATAGAAATAAGTTTTAGATTTTCTTGCTGGAGCCTGATGCTGCAGACAGGGTATTAATAATTATTTGGGAGGACTAACATCTTTCTGAGGACTGTTCCCAGTGTCTGTTATCCTGTCAGGGAGGAGCAAGGCTGGCTGTTCCCTCAGGAAAAGAAAGCCAGAAGTGGAGGGTGACCCCCTCTGATGGCGATGGGGTCCAGTGGTGTCTGAAACTGTATCTAAGGCCTACCCTGGGAGCTCAGACAGGAACAAATAGAAATGGGGTTAAAGACAGGACTAGAGACAGTGGTACAACATATGTACAAGAATTTGGCTCAGGACACAAGATACCTACAGCGTAGATACAAGGTTGTCCAGGAGGCAGGGCAGGAGAAGGGGCCTGGATGTTGGTACAACTGAAATGCAACTCAGGCAAGAGTTCAGTGCTCAGGAGTCTCTGACCCATGGGCAGAACATGTAGGGGGAGATCCCAGCTCATCAAACTGGGGACATTAAGGCCTGTCGGTGTGCTCGTGGCCCTGACACCACCATTGTCTCACTGCTCACTAGAGCAAAATTTTTAAGTGTCTTTGTATCTCTGCAATAAGCAATTTAATGGGAGCTCTGTAATGAAGTGTATCTGATACAGGCAGGTAAGACACCAGTGGGGCATGTTTTGTTGCTCTATTTGGAGCAGTGCAGCTCAGCAGTGATGTATGTGTCTATGTGAAGGTTATTCCAGACAGGAGATGATGCTATTTTCACAATCTGTGTTGCCCAGATTTAAGGGAAGATGCTCTGTGAACTTTTCCATCCTTGTTGATTCTATAAATTTTCATGTGTGGAAGGGCTTTTTTTCCCCCACAACCTCCAGCAGAAAAGGGAAAGCATATGAAGTTTGACTGCACTCTCTATGTTAGGACCTTGTATAACAACTAGATCTTACAGGTGAAGACTTCCTAGCTTTTGTAGTTAACAGGTTTTTCCCCTGGCAAAAATTTCTAATATTTATTTTCAATTAAAATAAGAATGAACTGTGGATAAGAAAAATAATTACAATCCCAACATTTAATGATGATCTTTGAGTTATCTTGGTCTTTGGAGTTTTTGTGGAAGGCCTTTCAAGCTTATCTCAGGAGAAAAATTTCAGTATACAGCTTTCAAATGCAGGACCACCTCTCTGAAGATCTCTGCTGATGGTGGCTGTGGAACATCATGCTGCTACTTCTGATTATTTCTTCTGTGCCTTAAACCCAGGTTGTCTTTTATGGTTATTATCCTTTTAACTAGAGTAGTTAGGAAAACATGTTCCATTTGTATCACATATGGGTTGATAGTGCTCTGGTGATAACTGGCTATGGTGAGTTAGTGGTGACTGTCAAAGGAATGAATTTTATGCCTGAGGAATATTAATGTGAGGTGCTCATGCATAAAAAAAGAAGTTAGTTGAAATTTACATAACACTTCCTGCACCTGCTTGAATGAACTGTTAGATTATTGTACTGGGCTGCCTCAGTTCAAATGCTTCAGCTTCTGCCATTCTCAATGGATTAGTAAAAGTAATTGTGTGGTTTGACAGAGGAATTTATATTGTGTTTGAGAGTCTTTGAGCAAACACTAGAGACTGAAAAATACATTATAGACCTGGTGAGCCATGCTGTGGGAAATGTAAACTAAGGCAGTGATATATCTTTAGGAGTTGTTTCCCTTTTACTACTTGTGAAACACTATTTAATCAATTGTGAATAAATAAGATCTGTGGCATAAACTGATGAGTGAGATTTATTAAACTGTAACTATCATGCAATATTTACAGGAAAATATGGCAAATCATTACCTTTTCTTGAGGTGAAGTTAAATTTGGTCTCAAAGGACATGCCCAAAAGCCAGCTTTGAACTCAGATCTTTGTTTTGAAGATAATTCTATTTTTCCTTGCACATGCATTTACATAGCTGCTCAGACTTTGTGATGAGAGAAAAAAGTTGCCCTTATTTATTAAGATACAGTTAAGTTTTCTAATCTCTTCAGCTACTTATATCCTTTGACTTGTTCCTCCTGATTAAGAATGCAGTAGTTATTGATATCATAGATGTTGACTGTTAGATTCCCACAGCTGCACTAACTGTAATAGGAGTTGAAACAGAGTTGTTATAACCTCTACACCCAAGAGTCATACAGGAGAGAGAACAAAATGAGATGGTAAGGTTAAAGCACTTAGTGTACTCTAGGTTTCCTAAATTGTTGTTTGTTTGTTTGTTTGTTTTAAAAATAAGGTTTTACACAGCTTGGAGGTCAAATCCAGGTACTCGGAAGATGATAACAGGGAATGCAGACTTGTGGTTGAAAGTGCAACTGCAGACTTACTAGCTGAGATTATGCTATGAAATACAAGTACTTACAATTTTAAAGTAGTTAATTTTTTCTTGAATTGCTTGCATTTACTTGATAGTACACTAAATCCAAATCACTTTGGACTTAAACCAGTATTTTAGATGTTGTTATCCTTTTCATAACATATTCTGTTTCTGAATTTTGAAGATTTCTTTAAAAAATTAAGCTTCAGAACATTGGTGAGTATAATTTTTCTTTATATATTAGTTAGACATACAGGCCTTGAAGACCAAGAAAATGATTAAAAAGTTTTGACTGTTGCTTGCGTATGTTACATTAACATCAGATTTAATTACTCTTAATATCTGTATCATACTTTACAAACAATTCCCCTAGTATTACATGAGGGTTCTCTAATTAAACTAGAGTTAAACCACTTTGGATGGCTCTGGGCAATATTGCAAGCATCCTGGAGAGCAGACAGGACTTGAGAAGTGATACATCTGGGACTTGTCTGCTCTGACTCAGTAGATTATCATTACTTATTTCTTTATGCTGATAATGAACTCAGTGCTTTGGGGATATGTACCAGAAGCAGTCATGGGTTTATCAGCCATTGTTTTCATTCTGGTTCTAGCACTTATGACCACATGCGCTCATCATTTAAAGGCAATTCTCTGTCATTAATGTAGTTGATAGTTTCTTTATGTACTGCAGTAGAAACAGGACTTGTTCTATATTTTTGATAATGTATCAACTTACCATTCTGAGGGTTAAGTACTTAAGTTGTATGGTTTAAATCTGTCTCAAAACCATTTAAAAAAAAACAAAGAAAAAACCACCTCAAAACAAAAGAAAAAACCTCACCCCATATTCCCCTCCAAATCAAAACCAGCATTGCTTTCAGGTTTTTCTTTATGCAAGATACCTCACTAGGCAAATCTAGTCAATGGCATCAGGACAGCTTGGTGAGGCAGTGGTAACAGGAGTTAGAAATTTTTTGTTGTCAACTTCTGAAAGCCACCTACTATTCCAGGTAAAAGAGCGCACTCTCTCTATGGTACCAATCCTACTGAACTGACAAACCAGCTTCAGGACTGAAAGCAGGTTTTGTTTGGATGTGATTTGTGTGGAATACTCCTCCCATGCCTGAGGAAGATCATTTGTACCTAATATTGTTGTTGATCTGGGGAGTATCTGTATTTCTCAGCCTTGAAGTGTAGATGCGATGATGGGCCAGACCGGGACAGCTTATGAGCTCTGTAACCCACGAACTTGGTAAAAATTCATCAAGTAGATCTGCCCTGTTCTGACCTTCTTACAAGACAATGGTGGTAGTGAGAAGGTAGTGGTTTTCTTGTATTTTTATGTTTTCAGAGTAAGGGAGACCCTTCTTAATCATGGTTCTTGGTTCCAGAAAAGTTCATTGGCAGCATCTGGCCTCTGTCTAGAGCTCAGCCTGGTAGAGGGTGCCAGAGGCTAATAATTTCACCCAAGGTTCTGCCTCTGTGAGAGGCTGTAGATTTTGGCTCCCAGTTTCTATCTCAGCATGAATGCAGCATGAATGAATGGACCCTGTGGTTCCCTGTTCTGGTGGGTTCTGTACCCTATACACTGATGAGCCCTATGGCAAAGTTACAATACGCTAAGAGTTAGTCTCCGAGCTCCTTCAGTTTCAAATGAAGCTCCCAGTGTTTTGAGGACCCTCCATTTATACAGTATATAAGTCCCTGGGCTGTATCCAGAGACCACAAGTTCCACCAGTCTTCCCTGATACCTACAGGTATTCAGCCACGTGCTGCTGAGGCCAAGCCCTGACACCATATGCTACAAAACTGTTGTCACTGGCTCAGCTCAAGGAAATTCACTTTGTTTAGCCTTTAGCAGATGTTCAAAAAGCCTCAAAAGCAAAGCATGCACACTTAGTGTTTTAATAGATTCTTTTGTGATTTATGATTAAAGGTTTGGCAGTTTGTAAATTAATTATTAGCTTATGTTGCTTTATAAAACAACAGATGGTTTAATAAAAGTCTATTCTCCAGCTGCCTTTACAACATCTTTACCTTTTCATGAGAGTGGTATTATAAATACATACAGTGAGAGTGAGAGAGAATGAGATGCTGTAGCAGTTTTATGGCTATGTAAACAAAACTCCTTTGTCAGAATTCAGTCATCTTTAACAGCTGAGAGGTGATGCTTCTAGTGACAGTGATCACCTTGCAGATGATAGTACCTACTTATCCATCTCACAGTAATTTAAAGAGGAGCCACAGCTCATCCATCTTTTTCAAAGAGTTACAATGAATATTTGACTGTAAGAATTTAGCATTTACCCTTCATGGGTCAGTAGATGGGTTAGTCTTAAAGCATCTTTAGGGACCGATTATACTAATAAAGCCTTTTTACACACAACATACTGTACTAGTATTCCATGTTTCTTTTTCAAAAAAATAAAGCAAGTAGCAGGCTATATTTCCTAATAAGCTGTGTTTCAGACAACATTCCCACAAGCTGGGGATGATGTGGACTTTCATAGGGAGTAGATTAATAGAAATATTTCATGTAAACCCGTTTTAGGGAAGTAGATATCCATAACAGGCTAACAGGTAGGCACTTTGATCACTGTCTTAGCCAGTGTTCTAGCTTAAAGGCAACCATTTTAATACTCCTTGTGTTGTTGTCTCCTAATTTAATCCTAATTTTCATTAATTTATTATTTGTGGGGTTTTTTTATTTCACAGACATTGATTTTATTTTTTATTTTACCACAAAATAGAATTGTTATAAATTTTCATGTAGGCTGCACACTTGTGTTGCCTGATTTTCATCTGCTCACAATTTTAAGAAGTAGTTCAGGAAAGAGACTGAAGAATATCATATTTAGTGGAAAAGTGGAAGGACATTTTAGTTGACAATGAAAATAGAGGGGCAACCTTTATTTATCACATGACCTTGCTTTGTCATTAGAAAGAAAAGTATCTTTTCTTCTCTGTGTTAAAAAACTAATGGAAATGCTACATGGTTAAATTCTGTGTATTTACATTTGAGAATATTGTGGTAAGCACTGTGGAAGAGCTTAGGGGGTTTTTTTGCCTGTTAAGATTTACTACTAAAATGGCCATGTCTTAGGAAGGATTTGGCCTCCACTATTAGTGTTTTTCTCATTGTGAATACCAGCTCTAAGCTTCTATAAACTAGTAAAAAACTGAAAGATCTTAACCTCTCCGAGCCATAAAGCAAACCTCTAATCTGAACAGACTGTAAACCAATTCACTGACATCTACCTGAGGTCTGTGAATCTCCTTAGCCTCAGCTAAGCAATATGGAATTGCTTCACTTTGAGACACATCTTTGAGTGTTGATGATGATACTGGAAATAAGCTTTTATATATATATATATATATATATATATATATATTTTTTTTTTTCTTCTATTGCCAATTATTTCAACAGAAGTAGCAAGTTTTGTTTTTTGTTTTGTTTTTCATCATGCTCTTAAGGCATCTTCTTGCACACCAAATGTGTTCCTCTTGTTCTATGCCATGTAGTTAAAACTTCAGCATTGCTCTATCAAAAGTTGTGGCACTGATCCATGTCAGAGGGGGAAAAAAACCCTGTACGTTGTTTAAAATTTAGAGGAAGCTTCAAATGAATTAAATGAAAAGAGGGGTGGGGGTGGAAATTGCTTATGTTGATGTTTCATTCAGCTATCTAAAAAATCAAACCGAAGAACCTGAAGATTTCTGGCACTTTCTTGGGAGTACATCTTGGGAGTACTGCTACAAAGTTTGGATCAATCAGGCTCAGCCAGGGAGAAAGGTGTGTTATCAAAGGTAAACCTGGAAGCTCTATATAGACAAGAATTAAGCTAGTATTTAGCAGGCATCCCCTAATTTTTAATGTATAAAATGACATTATTGCACCCTAACTCAAAGTAAAGTTTCAGAGATGGTCAGTAACAGTCAGCTACCCAGGAATTAGTATAGAGAGGCTTTGGTAGAGGAATGAATGAGCAAGCTCCCAGATTTGGGCAGTTACTTTGGTAGAAGATAATTAACTGGTAACGGATAAAAGAGAGACAAGATGGTGCCTTGAAGGCATCGCATCATTCTTGAAGGATTCAAGAATCCAATGTGCAAGCTGCAGCTTTTTTGCACTTTTCACACTTTTGAAAACATCAGTGGGCACAGCCCAGATTTTGCAGGTATTAAAACATTGCCCTTTGAGGCATGGCAAGATGTGAGCTAGCTTTTTGGGAGTAACTTGGGTCCAGATTATTCAGGTGTGAGAGTAAGGTATTAAAACACCTTTAAAAATTCAGTCCATGAGATTTTAAGAGGTTAACTTCCCTTGATTTTCACTGGGGTTTAGGCTCTTTTTGTGGCAATCACTTTTGAAAATGGCCATATAATGGGGGACCCTCAAAGTAGTTGAGCAGGAAGTGAAGGGACATAAATTAAGGCAGGTTGATGTGTCTGTATGAACTTTCTCCTAAGAGATTCCAGGCACTTTAGCTTAATGCTAAACACTTAAAATGTGCCTTATCTTTACCTAAGTTCCCTCTGTACAAAGTAAAGATAATAGCTTATCCCTGTCTCACAGTGATAACATTAAAAGATTGTGAATTTATTTTTTTTAGTACTAAACTAATGGGGAAAATATAAACACCTCAGATAGTGGAAAGGTAAGTTGACAAAAGGTAACATAGCCCCTATTTTGAAAAAGGGTAAAAAGGAAGACCTAGGGAACCACAGGATGGTCAGTCTCACCTTTGTGCCCAGCAAAATCATGGAGCGGATCCTCCTGGAAGCTCTTCTAAGGCACGTGGAAAATAAGGAGATGATTGGTGACAGCCAACATGGCTTCACTAAGGGCAAATCATGCCTGACCAATTTAGTGGCCTTATATGACAAGGCTACAGAGATGGTAGATAGTGGCAGAGCAACTGATGTCATCTATCTGGATTTGTGCAAGGCATTTTACACTGTCTCATACAACATCCTGGTCTCCAAACTGACAAGGCATGGACTTGAGAGAGGGACCACTTGGTGGATAGGTAATTGGCTGAATGACCACACCCAGAGGAAAGCTGGGAAGGGGCCTTTCACCAGAGAGGGTACTAATAGACAAGGGTAGTGGTTCTTAACTGAAAGAGGGGAGGTTTAGGTTAGACATTAGGAAGAAATCCTTCACCATGAGAGTAGTAAGGTACTGGAATAGGTTACCCAGGGAGGTTGTGGAAGTCCCATCCCTGGAGGAGTTTAAGGCCAGGTTGGATGAGGTTTTGTGTAGCCTGGTCTAGTGTGGGGTGTCCCTGCTTATAGCAGGGGGTTTGGTGCCTGATGGTCTTTAAGGTCCCTTCCAATCTTAACCATTCTGTGATTCTGTTTTATGAACTGACAAAGCAGAGGTCAGGAGCAACTAGAGATGGGATGCAGAAAGGGGAAAAGCTGTTAGAGGCCTAGAAGGGCTGGTAATAACTTTATATACCATCTAGAAGGGAGAATTTCGGCTTTCACTGACCTTTATTTTGAGCTTTTTACTTCTCTATTTTATTTACAGTTACACATACTGACATTTGTACAATTTCACGTTTGTCAAATACAGAAATGTGGCAATTTTCTTTTTCTGACTTTATTTTAAATTGTTTGTGTGTACATGTATGAGATTAGCCTTCTGTTAACTACTAGAGCATTCAATTAGAACTTGCAGCAAGGGTACAAGACTCACTCTTGTAGCAGTATTGGGTGTACAGGTACATGTGTGTGATCTGAGTAGCAAATGTAGCTAAAAATTGTTCTGAAATATTTTTATGGTGTAGGGACTGGAAGAAACTTGTATAGCTATGCTTGTCTAATATTTTCTACTGAAAAAGCATGTTTACAGAAATTTGTGATTTATTGAGCTCCAGTCTTAAGTTTTTAAACTTCAAATTAAAATTTTCCATGTCATATGATTGCCTGAGGGTAACTTTTGCATTCAGCGATGATGATTCAACCATTTCCTGAACTAACAGCAGGGAAATATGTATTGCCCAGTATTGTTTGTTTATTTATGGTTTGTCTCTCACATGCTGGAATGAAATTTGCCAGGGTGGTATCTTCTCAATGCCTCCTTTAGAATCTGCCTAGATTGGCTCTTCTGTTTTTATTGATAAATCACCTTTGTGACACTTAGCCTTGTTAATTGCTGGCAGCTAAATTACTGGAGGAGTCTTTCTTGTATCCACCAGTGAGATTCATCTCAGGTGTACAGTAACTGAGCAGGACAACTGCCATTGCTCATCCATGATTCTGTGGCTGCTCTGGCATGAAGTGCTGTCTCTAGAGAGCAGGTTTGGTGAGGGATATGTTGGAGGCGATAAGAATGGAGAAAACTGGTACAGAAGAGGCTAAACAAGTGAAACTGAGGAAAATGGCTTCTTCCTACATTTCAGAAACTAGTCTTGGGAATAAATAATTTCAAAATCCCTTAGAAAATAGCATTTTACCCACATGATAGTGACCTGGCTGCCCAGGGGATCCCTGCTGCCTTCTCACTTGACCTGCATGTGGAACCAAGAAGCTGCAGTCCTACTGTGGGCTCTTTTTGGAGCCAGGGCTGTTCTGTGTTGTCCCATCTCCACTGTCTCAGTTTGCTTTTTTGTGTTAGAACATTAAAATCCCACCATTTATCTCTTCAAGGTTATGAGATGGCACCCCTGAGGCCCAGATGAACTTAATGTTTGTACTTCCCTGTTTTTACATGCTTAATTACAATCTCATTTTTCTTTTTACCTAGTGATCTGAGTGAGAATGTGGCTCCAGTTGGCTTGAGCACACAACACTAAGCATATTTTCATGAGATGTATGAAGGAAAAAAAACACCTTAGCCCCAGAATTGTCTGTAAATTTCATCTCCTGTAGTCAGTGGTCATCTTTAGGAAAGCTTATACTTTGGGTAAACACTCTGATCCTGCTCCTGCTAGAATAGTGGGATTTTCTATTACAGCAATAGATACAGGGGTCAGGCCTGGAAGCTTCTGAATCAGGAGACTGGAGAAAATCATCTTTCAGACTCTTTTATAATTTTGAAGGTGTTCATTGAGTGATTCACTTCTTCCTTGCCTCATTTTGACACTGAGTTATCTGGCTAAAAACCAATCTTCCAAAAGACCCTTTCAAAGCTGATCCTGCCAGAGGGCAACTGCTTCCTTAGCAGCACAGAGCCCTCTCACCACCAGGGAGAAGGAACATGTATTGAACATATTTGCCTCTCAGCACCTTGCAGTGTTTCACCCTAATAGGCCTCCTCTTGCATGTCAGACCTGTAACTATAATATGGCAGGTTTGGAGGATTAGCCCCACCTACTGCCCTTTAGAAAAAGCTCTGTAACACTGTTGAAGGAATTGAACATGTGTATGTAGGTGTGTAGATGCAATACATGCATATATACACGCACACCCACCAGTCATGTACAGACTGGCTGTCATCTTTTGTACATTAGATAGCAAGACAATTAACTGGTTCCTGCTTAGCATGGGAACTTTTAAAGAATGCATATGGACTATAGATGTACATATGCATGTAGGTATACATACATGCAGAATCACATATTTCTATCATCCACAGTGCATTAAAAAGCAAGGCATTTTAGTTTGTTCTTCTTATGGAACTTGTTAAAAATGTGTGTTAGTGTATCGGTTCCTATATTTCAGAAGAGAGCAGCACAGCGACACGCAATCCAAAGTTGCTCAGTATTTTTAAGCTGAAATTAGATTCATTGCTTTGATTATTCCATTGTGGGCCCCAAGTTATGTTTTAGTGTCCTTCACCCTTTTCTCCTTTATTATTTATAACCCACACTCTTTGAGCAATGACCAGGACTAATCTGTAACCTTCTGTCCTTCTGCCTGATTCGTTTTCTTTTGAAACACAAAGATTGAAGCAAATATTCTCAGACTCTCTGTTAAAATATAGATAGATAGATATTTCTCCCATATGTCTCATACTGAAATAAGACTTAATGGAGGTTTTCTTTTTCTAATTCAGTCTCAGTGGACCTACTTCAAAGGAAAATAGCAAAGGACTGGGAAGTATATATTTGGTATTCATTTTATTATATCTACCTCACATGCATACACATAGGTATTTTACAGGCATCCACCAAATGACTTGTGTGGCCATCTTGATTGTTAGATTGATGCATCTGTGGTTGGTGGTTTTTTTCCCCCCCATGTTGTTTTTTTTCCCCTGCAATGTTAGCTGCACCTAAATAAATAAATTAAATAGCAATTCATTTGTGCTCACTCTGCATCACAAAGAAGTGGGGCATAAAACAGCATTAGCAGTGAATCCCCTGAGGACTAAAGAACCTCACAGGGGGCTGGTCCTCTGAATGGTCTCTGTCACTCCCTAGCAGCTAATGACTGAAACAAGATCCATTGCCACTGGGAGCTTTTAATTTCCTTACATTGTACAGATTGCTCTGATCCAATGCAAAGTGACAGCTACCATTTCAGTACAGCTCATTAACAGCTTTTGCAAAAGCCAGCATGTACCATGTCTTCATGTATGCCATATTCCCGTGATCTGTGTTCGTGCGAGCTAGAATTCAGCCTTGGATAACATAAAATAACATAGTTGCAGGCATAATAAATGCAGTGTCTTAGACACCTGGGGAAAACAGATAGTATATTTAAACTTACCTAGGGGCAGAACAATACATGTCCATACTTCAGAATAACTTGGGAAAACTCAGGGTTTTATTTCGTTGGTGAAAGACCAGCAATAATATGTTGAAGAGTAGGGAGCACGTAACAAAGAAAGCTTTCCAGGAAGTTTAGGAATAGTTGACAGGAGAAGAATAAAATGAGACAATTCAAGAAAATAATTGGAAAATTCAGGGAAAGCTCTCAAATTCTCTTAAGCACTTGGAATAACAGGACGTAGTTCTGTCTGTCAAGTGCAGGGAAAAAAAAGCTAGTTTCATTGGTTCTGTGTATGTATTTTTGTAAGTACCACGAAATTATAGCCAGCTCTGGTATCTTGAAAATCAGTGGAAAAGTCTTGCTTTAAGTGAAATAGTAATATTTATTTTTCTAGCATATGTGTATATAAAGAAAATTGTCTTGGGTGCATTAGCAGTTTTGAAAGTATATTTCTTTTGTTTACTTGTTTAAATAATTTTTGTTAGAAAAACAAAACCACTGAAAGCAAGGAATTAAAAACCTGGGTTTTCCAGAAGGATCATTTGAGTTGAGAAGGAGAACAGTAGAATAGGTCCAGAACATCCCAGTGTTCCACATCCTTCAATGCTTTGAGAGAGGCAAGAACTGTCCATTCATGGTCTAGTAACTCTGACATAATTGATGAACCCTGAAAGGGTTTTCCAAATCAGAAGCAATGTTGATATTTGTCCTATGATGAGTTAATGGGAATGTGGTGGTGGTGCTTCCACATGAGCATCTTGGATCTGAGCGTGTTAGAGTAAGTTCAAACTCTGCAACAAAATTATACAGCTACAGTAGACACAGAGAACATTGCTGAGTAGTTTTTAATGGTACAGGCTTTTATCAGCTCTTAAGCACAGTGACAGTTGAAGTTATTCAACATTTTCAATGGTTATAAAGAAGACGTGGTCTCAGAACTGAGAGTATAAACTATTTTGTGGGTGTTTATTGAAGGAAGCATTTACAGTTGCAGAATGAGAAATTTGGAAAGTCCGATGGGAAACATGTCACCCTTAAGTATAAAGACCTGATTCAGAAAGAAGCAAAACCTGAGTAATGAAGTGTGGGGGATGCCTTGCTCATTAAAGGCAGCCGAGATGCCGGTAGTAGTCATTTAAGTTCTTTCCCT
>NW_009953920.1:393443-398794 GCF_000747805.2 Chaetura pelagica
TCCCTAGTTTTGCTTCTGACTGTTAGTGAGACTCATCAGAGTCTAATTACCATGAGAAGTTAAGGTTATTGCATGAAATAAATAGCATTAGATGTGAGTAACATCGTGAGAGAATCTGTGATGTAGTTACATTTAGGCTTTGCAGTCTAAGTGGGAGAGTTAACGAAAAGCTGTAAGATGTGGCACAATTATTTTAAGGCAGCAGCTTCCATACTGAGGAAATTTTTTTTTCTTCTCTTTTTGATGCTGAAGATAAAAAAAGTAAAAATCCTAAGCATCTAAATTAGATGAGTTCAAATTATGTCACTGACTATTTAGTAGTACAGAGCTAGGTGATTTATAGTGACAAGAAGTAGTGATGGTCTCTAACATCCTTACAGGACTTGTAGCAGGCAGAGAGACAAGCAGAGAACTTCAAGTTTTTAGGGCAGTACAGAATGGGATCACTGAGGAAGTACTAGAGTGTGTGAGGGGTTACCTTCCACCATTCAGGATGACAAATGTCTGTTTTAGAGTCCAATAAAAAGAGTCAATGTGCTGTCAAAATCAACAATGTATTTTACAAGTGAAATTATATTTAAAAACATGTCAAAATTATGAAGAATACCTGACTACAGCTCCTAACTTGTTGTTTCTATCTGCAGCATTCCTTTCACTAATCTTATTCCTCATTCATTTTTCTATCTGTATGAAACATGTTAACATGTGGGAAGAATACACATGTGCATGTTTAATAAATAAGGGAAGCAAAGTTAAGTTAATGAAACAAAACTAGATGTGAGTCCATCATAACATGTTTATGGAAACAAAAAAGATTATAACTGCAATATATTTTTGTATGTGTAAGTATAAATATGTTCATAGGATGCTCACAGAATAGATTATTTGGTATATATAAACTACAGTATTAGTAACAGTGAGTTTATTTAAAAATATTGCATCAAACGTATGTATCATTTTGCATTAAATGTGTGTGTTAAGAAGGAAAGGTAGAAGTACATAATGATGCATGCAGTGGATAAATATATGGAGGGTCCTCATTAATGCAAACAGTTTGAGGGACTGAATCTTAGTAAAAGCTTGTATTCCTAAAAGTGGCAAGGTACTAGTGCAAGTACATAGACTCGGGTTAAGTTTTGCCACAAAGAATTCATATTTTGGTCTTATAAAAATGATTGGAGTAAACATAAAGGTCTCTCTGAGAACAGCAAGAAAGGGAGGAGAGGAGCGGCTCAGTTTTAGCTAAGGCAGCTATTTAGGGAGCTCCAGAATAGCCAGCATCCTCTTTAGGTAACAACACCAATGGCTTGGAGGGACTCCCTGCTCTGAGGAAATGTCCTTATTCCAGGCTCCAAACTCTTGCCAGAGAGCTGCTGCCTTCTAATTGCAGGGTGCCTGGGGGCTTGTCTGAGTGTGAGATTGTGCATGTCCCACTTCTAGCCCAACTTTGAAAGGTCTCAGTAGCTAAACCAGTTCAACAGGCCAAATTAACCCTTTGCATGGAGATAAAAAACAAACTTGAATAAGGCACTTAAGTGACTGTTTAAAGAAGCTAGAATTACATTTGTATGCAGGCAGATTTTTAAAATACATTTAGTATCACATATACTCCCAAGCCATCACATATTGATTCAGTAAGACACATCTCTTGTGGTAGGAGACCAGCATTGTGCCTATTGATATACCTCAAAATAGACTTTAACTCTGGTTGGAAGAAATCAGTTTCACACAACTGCATGGTGTTTGTGCTCTAGAGTAAGACAAGAAAACACCCAGCCATGTGTCTTAACATCTTCAGCTGAATGAGTAATCAGCCTGAGTACTGAAGCTCTGAACAGTGTATTACATGGTCTGTGATACTCAGAAGTCTACAAAGTAGCTGTCTCAAAATTAATTAAAATTATGGATAAATAGTACTTAATGATGCTTGGAAAAAATTGTTTTCACTTCTGACTTCTCTGGAAAAACTATCTAACTATTAAGGACCTATTGAAAATCCGTGTTCTGTGGTCCTTTTTTTGCATGTTGTTCCCCCAAAGTGCCATGGTAGTTTTTCAAGTGGAAAGGTTACATGTGTGAGTTAAATTGGAGGGTCAGATGTTGCTCTTGTACGTGCATGAAGAATCTAATTGATGATGACAGATGAATCAAGCCTTAGATGGTAAAATTGGGATATTTTTCTCTAGATTGAAGGAGAATGTGTGGCCATGTTTTCAGAAGTAAAGAGTGGCCATGTACCCTTAAAGTGTTTCTACAATAAGTACTCTGGTTAACATGAGCAGGATGTGTTAATGGTTGAATAGCTTTGGGAACACCAACTCTTAAAATTATGGATATATATAAAATAATCATAAGTTTTTGAGTGTTTTTAAATAATAATTTATTGCTGCTTGAGTTTTGAGGCTCTGCGGTTCTTGTATTCAAATTGCTATTCTCTAAAACCATGAAAAGCTGTTTTATTTATTTGTTTGTTTATTTATTTATTTATTTATTGGTGGGGGAGAGGAGGGAGAGAGAGGCTCATCTTATGTATTCACTTGACTCCCACAACAGGACCTGTAGAAAAAAACATCAAATACCATCAATCTCAGTGAAGCAAGATGAGTGTCAAGGTTACATGTCGTCACTAGACTGAGGACCCTGTGAAAAATTAGCAGCTGTGTTGATTTCTTTTTTGTTATTGAGGCCATAGCTTCTAGGATTAATAAAGCACCAAGCTAACTTTGTGACTCTTCAAAAAGTGTATGACTTGTGATGAAACATGTATCCTGGGATGGGACGTAGTGATGAATTTCCGTTCAGAGTTCAGTTTTATGCCTGTGTGAAGAGACAGCCACTACAGATTCAAGGTGAGCTTTGGGGAGCTGCCTAGCTTGGCACCAGGAACTGCAGGAGGATGGCTGTGGTGAGGCTGTGCAGTGCCTGTGACTTTGCTGGGCTGAACTTCCAGGAAAAAGTAGGTGGTGATGATTTTTCCCTCTGCAAAGAAAGGAGGTGCTGTTGTGTGCTGTCATGCCACTTGCTTTCTCCTTTCAAATAGCACAGGAGGGCTGGGGAAGGGGGAAATGGGAACAAATAACCATTTTGAAAAGGAGGAAATTAAACAGGAAACATTTAATTCTGTAAAAAGATGCTTTTTTTTTTTTTTTTTTTAATTAGGATGCAGGACTAATATTTAGTCTCTTTTTATGTGTTTGCTTTTTCATAGGGCTAGCTTAGTTTTTCCACCCCACCCCCCAACCACCCTGAGCTTTGAAGGATTTTCGGGGAGGCAAAGGAGTGTGTCTGGATTGGGTTATTCTAACTGCCAGAAAGAGGAAATGGTGTTTTAAAAAACCATTTAATTAAATGACAACACTTGGGATTTCATTTAGTTCACATTACAGGAGGAATTTAGACTTCCACTGCTACCACCTGCTGCCAGGCTGAGCTGCAAGCATTGTTCCCACGTCTCACCGATGCAGGTGAACTTACTGCCGAACCACTTTCACAGTCCAGAAAGCATGACATTCCTTGTTACCAGTGGGAGGAAAGGCTAATTGAGAAGTGTGTATAAAAGCTGTAATGAGTAGCATTTACATGTATTGATTAGAAGTAGGGCCACCGTCTCTCATTTATCACCACCAGCAGCTGTGAAATTTTCCCCACGTCGATTGGCACGGCTCATATTCCCGCTCCTCTGGTTCTTTATTGCTTTTTCTTCCCCCACCCGCCCTGAACCAGAGTGCTGATCCACCATCTGGAATGGGCTGGTAATTACTCCAGCTTCTCCACCAGCTGCCACAATTGCCAAACCGCTGGAGTGAAAAATTCCATCCCGCATTTCCGATTTTTTACATTACCACTGCATAATCATATTTGACGAATAATTAACCTGGGTTAATACTTCAGGGAGCCATTTGCAAGTAAATTGATAAGCTGAGTGCTGTAGAGGCGCACAAGGGCTAAAGGCTTTAGGAAGCTGCACACAACAGCCCACTGACTGTGCTGTTTTAATACATGCACACCTCCTGATCATCTTAATCAAGAGTGGCCTGTGGGTGCTGTCCTCCAGCCTCCTTAAACAGAGTGTGGCTCAGGAGAAGGGAGAGGATGGGAGATATACCCAAATTAAACTCTCTGCTGTATCTCTTGCAGAGCAGTGATGCAATGGACTCGAATAAGCACACTTTTCCTCCCTTTTAGGTTCAGAGACTAACACTGTTAGATCGGAAACTTGTTAGACAAGGTTGAATTCAATGAAAATTTGCCCTGCCTACTGGATGAGGCTGGATGCAGGTTGGAGAGCTGTTTTTCCCACCTTTAATAATGGCATGCAGGTCAATGAGAGAACAGAGTTGAGTCCTTTTGGGAATGTATGTATTTGTATATTTTTTTTCAATTAAGTCAACTGCACTGTGTTTCGAATGTGTACCTTTGCTTTGGGGTTGATCCTGGACTTCTGAGATAAGTGGAAAACCTCCCTTTGAGACTTTTAGGATTTATAAATCTACTCATTCTTCAACTTTAGCTTTTAGTGGTTGACAAGCAGGATTGCACCAAATAGTTATTTGTAGCTTTCCACAGTTTCTTGGGGTTGTTTTTTTTGTTTTGTTTTTTGTGGGTTTTTTTTGTTTGTTTGGGGTTCTTTGGGGGGTTGTCCTTTTTTTTTTTTTTTTAAATCCTTTCTGTTTGTTAGCAGTATGTGTTTAATTTCCTCCTTTTTATATATACATTTTACAGCTAAGTAATTTATTATCATTGGTGAATCAATAAATAATGTATAGTGCTCTTGGAAGTATCCTGTAAAAGTAAGCCAGAATAACTCATTTGCCAAAATATAAGACTGTTTAAATGAGAGGTCCCACCAAAACTTTCTTTGCTGCCAGGGCTTATACTTAATTCCCTCCAATGTGGGCTCTTCAGCAGATCCTTGTTTGATAATTCAGGAAGAGTGAATAAGCAAGCCTCCTTCTTTTGTGAGGACAGGTAAATTTCATTGTATTTCATACTCTTAGTTGATTTCCTATTATGTTTTTCTGGCTCAAAAAGTCAGGTATTGATGGGAGGCCACATAAAGCCTGTGGAGGGGGTCCAGATAATCCCTTTCATGTTTGTTTTTCTGGTCCAACTTTACTATCATACAGGCAAATCACACATCTTCAAGGTAACCAGGAAATGCCATAGAAATGTTCTGAAGCATGATTTTGTGCAGAGCAAGAGGAAAGAACTGAAGTTAAATAAGACTCATATTATTGCAAATTTAATAGGATTATGCTTTGGTTTGGCTTTTGCTATGTAGCAAGATTTCTTAGATTCCTAGAAAAATGTAATAAGAAACATTATAATATCGTTTAATTTCTGAGCAGGAA
>NW_009953920.1:399077-405410 GCF_000747805.2 Chaetura pelagica
AGGAATGCCAGAAAACAGTGTCTAAATGATCTGGGGAGAAAAAAATAAAAAAAAGCTCAGCAAGTCTTTCCTTAGAAACTGTGATTTGTTACCTCCTTAGGACTTCCTGTCCAAACTCCTGATTTTTGGGAACATCTGGTTTGACAGCCTGAGTGGCAGCCATGATATGCCATAAAACTGCAAAGCTGTAAATTGGGGAAACAATTAATGGATTTGTGTGTCATGTACTTTCACTTGCCTGCATGCCCCAAGTTGGTGGCAAGCAGAACATTGGCAAGACAGCATTAGCAGTGAAGAAATCATGAAGCAGCTGCACACCCAGCCAGGGGGAAACAGTCCCCAGTGTGGGACACTACCTGGCTGAAGCCCCTGTACAAAGCCCTGTGATCTTGCCACGGTGCCTTGGCATATCCTATCACTTGTGCCCCAGGAATGACTGGAGATGGTGAATGGACATGCGAATGCTACAAGAGTAATTTTATTTATTTAATCTCTACAGGAAAAAAAAACAAAAAAACAAACCAAACTATCCGGAGACATTTGAATAAAAATGTGAGCATTAAGGTTTAAGAGATCAAGGTCATTATTCATTAAAACAACTCAGAAGACAGATGCAGATAAGATTATTTAAAAGCAGATATTGTCACTAAGGTCCTATTAAGAGAATGCTCTTACAGGTATGCTGAGTAGGCTGCAATGAAATTACAAGTGTGGTATCTGGAGGCAACATAATTTTTCATGAAAGGTGCTGTATTTCTTTAAGAAGCTTAAACCCTGATAATGTAGAATATTAGCCTTCTATTATGTCACTTGCTTTAAATAATAGGGGGTTTTCAAAAGTATCTTAAGTTTAAATTTGCCTTATGTGTAGTGATTTACCCTGTTTCTAGTGAAAACCTAAAGATTTCTGGGCTGTTTTGTATCATTTGAAAACTCTTGTAGTTTCTGAGAATTCCAAGAGGAATAATATTGCTTAAAAATATGGTATTTACATTCTTTTCAGTGGGTTTGCTTTTTTCTTTTTCTTTTCTGAATGAAATCAATTTAATGAGCATCTTATAAAGAACTTCATTGTACAGGAGGAAGGGTTGCCAAACCCTGGATTTCGTCTTTAAGCCTCCAGGCTGAAAGCTGTATATATTGTGGCAGATGTTTGAGTCCTGTACAAATCCCTAATAGGAATTTGGTGCAGGGGATGTTCGAGCCCTATACAATTCCCTGATAGGAATTTGGCGCAGGGCGTTTCTATGGCAGACACGCTAGACTAAAACCTACTGCCATTAAGTTATTGCTGGTGAAAACTCTTGTGCACAAGGTGAGTTTGCATTAGCAGGTGATGCTAGAAACTGAGATGGGCCCTTCAGGATGTGGCCTATTCATAGTAAATATGAAAGGAATTAGCCTTTTCAATTTTGTTTTCCTCCTTCATGCAGCTTCCCAGGTCTGCCTTATGATTTTCATGCAGCCAAATTGTCGTCTGTCTTATTGTCCGCTCAGCTGTTACTGCGAATGTCCTCTTTCAAAACTAAATAGCATTGCATGAGATGGCCTGGCAATTCAGAAAATAAATAAAGAATAACGTGAATATAACTATCGTGCTGTATTCCCTTGGCATGTAAGCAGTCTGCTTTTTTTTTTTTCGAAGTACAGCTTCTGAACGTGAACCGAAAGTCAGCGCTGGGCATTTGTCACCATGTGTGGTAATGCAGGAGAAAGCAGTTCCTTTCAGAGCTCAACTGTAGCACTAAGTGAAATCAATGGCCAAACAATCTAACACAATTGGTCACATATTGATAGAATTAAACACCGCTGTTAACGTGACTTGTCATTGATCTGACAAAAACAGAGTCCAGGGTAAAAGTCGCCCGAAGCCTTTAGACTCTGTGTTTATGTAGCAAAGGTTGGGAAATTATTCGCTCCATCTGCTTCTAACGTAATTTTTTTTTATTTTTGCTGACAATACTTCTCACTCTAGAAAACACTAGCAGAACTTTAACCTCTTCGTTGTCAGAAACCTGGGAGTGTGCAGCAGCCCCCCCACTGAGCTAATTCTCTCTTAGTTCAGGGCATTAGGTCACTCTTCCCATGTGTACATGGGGAGATGCTTACAAAAGTTACTGCAAGGACTGGGAAGCTTCCCTAGGCAGCGAGCAGAGGGAGGCTGATCAGCACAGGGCCAGCCATGGTCATCTAGATCAGCTGCAAGCAGTTTTGCCAGCAGGCAAACCCAGAGGGTGGAATACACACTATTACTGGCTATATATCAGGAAAGACAAATCATACCTTCTGGTGACCAACATATCTGGCATTTCAGGAATCATTGTTATTGGGCTCCAGCTTTGCATCTGTAGTTTAACTGTTGGCCTTTTGTTGGTGTGTCTGAATCCAAAAGATTTTACATTCTGAAATCTTCAGCTAGCTGGAATAATTGCCACACATGCTGGAAATAAATGCCTAATGAGCACCTGAAATATCTGAGAAAATTGCTCCAGAGTATTTGTAGGGGACACTTGTTCTTAATGCTGCTGAGTTCTCTGATCTGACCTATGTGTCACGCTTTGCTTTTAGGCTGATTGCAAACCTGATAACATTTTCTAAAGTACCTTAAGAGGAAGGCGCCTGGGTTTGTAAAAAGCATTTCTTACTGGTAACTTGTAGTCACAACATGTCAGCCCTACATTTCTGCACCATTCTCAGTGTCAGGAAAGGCATTCTCACCTGCTCCGCACTCACAATCACGTCTTTCCTCTGCTCCTACAGCTCTTTGCCTCTTAGACGTCTATTTTGTTTCCTGTAATCTTTGTTTTGTGTTAGAGGTGATAGATATTTGACACTTTGATAGTGGATGTTGCTGCTTTGTTTATCTGCTGGCTGCTGAGCCCAGGCATTGTTGGCAATGGTGCCAGCAGGCTCCTGCACATGCTCACACAGTATGTGGTGCTTCTGGGCAGCCCAAGCACCCCAGGGTGATCCACAGCAAAAGGCTACTGCAAACCTTGGTTCTGGGGGAGAGCAAAGGAGGAGCTGGTTTTGTGGGGTTTTTGTTTACTTTTTTCCCCAATGTTACAGGTGTATAATAAAAGCTTTCCACCTAAGTTCAGTGTAGATATTGCTGGTGAATTGTTGTTGCCTGTGGCAGCAGCAATGGCAAGATTTGTTGTGCTGTATGCAGCCCAGGGACTCTGAGACAAGTTATCACACCTCCACGGCGCTTTCCTTTAATTCACAAGCCTTACAAAGATGGAGGGAAGGAGAAAAAAACTTTAATGTACACAGTACCCTAGTCACGGGGGGGCGGGGGAGAGAGTCAGAAAAGACTTATGCTGCTTACTTGCACTTCTGGCAACATTACAGAAGCAGACAGTTTTCTTCTGAGTGGAATATGAGTTTTTCCAAGATTATTAGTAGGGAGACATTCCCCAGTAGGAAAGGAGCAAAGATACCTGTGTGCAGTAATTGCTTTCTCACAGTCTGAAGCTCTGTGGGGCACTGATGGTGCTAATCCACCTTCTCCACATCCTCATTGTGAAACACCAGTCCATTGATGGTGTATGCACCTGGACTGGGAGTGTGAAGTGCTTACAAAATATTACCTTACGCTGAAGTTGAAAGCTAATTGCCCATCATAATAATTCTCAGTAGATTCATGTCTGAAGTCTCAGTGTGAACACTAAAAGCTCATTGCAGGGGTTAAAGAATCCTACTGCCAGATGGGATGTCAGAAGGGAGACATAATTGCACAACAGAAGTGGCAACCTGTACAGCTTGGGAAAAGAATAGACACAGCTCCTGTATCTTCAAAGAAATAGCCGTGTCCAGGCCTTTGAACTCTATCAGGAAAGCTCATCCCACCAAGGAGACAGCTATGTGATGTGGCCTTCCTTCATACAAATGCTGTATTCATCCCTCCTCTCTCATTTGTACTCCTTCTCTTTTCCTAAAGTGAACTAAAAGTACTGCAACTTGGTAATCGTTTCATGAAATGTCATGATGAAGAATATAAACCGTGTGTGAATACATGATGGCAACAGAGAGCACAAAAAGGCTTTCTTTATCACATCTTTCTATGCAGTGGTTGAAGTAACTTTCTTATAAGCTCTTCAGCAGTTGTGCTTGGATGTTGCATTTTTTTCAGTAAGAGGCCTCAGCTGTAATGGCATTTTCTCAACAAAGACAAGTAAAAAGACAATTTAAGACATTTATATCCAAGTATCATTTCATGCTGTATTACTAGGGAAAGCTCAGAAATATTAATCTGATTTCATAACTTATTGCAAATAAAATGGATTTTTAAAAAAATAATCTCCTTATGTTTACTTGATGCACCTTCACCTTTTTGAAGATAAAGGTTAAAGTCTTCAGTTACCTTTTAGCTTCTGATCTCCAAAGCACCAGGGATTTTTGACAGTGTCTCCAAATCTAGTCCTTAGAACTACAACCCTATGTTTGCAGTGTTTCCCTTTGAATTTTTTAATCATTGGGAAATAGCAGTCCTACCAGCTGCTCAAAATTTGTGTCAGTTGAGTTTCTCTAGACTTCATAAGATGCAGGAGAAATGGCAAACTCTGCCCTGAACTTGTTCCTATTTGCTAGAATAAAGGTACTTTAACTTTAAATGAGGAGCTAGTTAAATTACTGCATGTAACCTTCACATTAATGTTATTTCATCGCTTTCCTTATTGTGTACACTATAACAAAGAATTAAAACTAAATGTCCTTAATAGATTTGCAGTGGTGTATTGTGGTCACTGGAGACATTCAAAAGAGTGCAGCCAGCTGAGTGAGGTTTCTAGGCTGTCTTTACCTCTTTTTGTCTGTGAAGTGTTTATTTCTTATTACAGTTTACTTATGCAGACTAGGATTTAATTTTTTTTCCTCTTGGCTTAGAAAATTGGTTGATCAAGACAAGCTCTTTAAGAAGGGTCAAGAGATCTGTAATAAATATCAACGACTGCTGAAGGCAGCTTCATAATAAATTATCCCAAGTCCCATGCAATCCCTAGCACTGCAATTGGAATTCATGGGAGCCTGGTCTGACATGTCTCAGGAGAAAGTCTTAATCCTTCAAGTGAAAGCCTGAGAAACTTGGCATGACAGAGTGTACAAGATAAAGCCATGATGATCTGCCAAGACTATTTTAGAAATTTTGCGCTTAATGGCCTCAGCTGTATTTCTCACTTGTATGGTTCTTTCTCCAATGGATCTTTTAAGTCTGTTGACATGGTGAAATATGGATGGGCCAATAGGATGGGTGAACCTTTAATTGTCTGTGAGACACATTTCTCTTGCAGTGAATACCATGGGTTCTTGGTTTAAAAAATATTTCCATGTGTCCATAACCTTACTAGTACAATTCCACTGATGGGAACAGAACACCCTGCCACCTCAGGTGTATTTATATTGAACTGAACTGAACGTGGCTCAGAGGGATCTATAAAAACTTCTAGGAAAACAAACAAAACCCAAACCAGAGCATGGTAAAATACCTTTTCTCTACTTAGAATTGTAGTGACATTGAAGTGTTTTCAATGAAGACTTTCTAGTGTAGAAAATATGTTGCTTTGGGAAGCTGAGACATTCCCTTTTAGAGTAACATTCTTAATTTTTTCTCTAAGAGTGTTCTGAAAAGGCTTCCACCTCAAACCTACAAGTAGAGCAAGATACTGTATTTCTATACCCTGAGCTAATTCAACTTTTGTTAAAAGTTTCATGTTTTGGGGAAGTGACAAAGAAGAACCTGTCACTGTGACAGAGAGACTTGTCACTCCAGTCTACAAAAAGGGCAAGAAGGAGGACCCAGGTAACTATAGACCGGTCAACCTCATCTCCATCCCTAGAAAGGTGATGGAACAACTTGTTCTTGGCACTATCTCTAGGCATATCAAGGATGAGGGGGTCATTAAGAGCAGTTAACATGGTTTTACTGAGGGGAAATCATGTTTGACCTACCTTATAGCCTTCTATGAGGAAGTAACTAGGTGGATAGATGATGGCAGGGCGGTAGATGTGGTTTATCTTGATTTCAGTAAAGCATTTGGCACTGTCTCCCACAGCATCCTTGTAGATAAACTGAGAAAGTGTGGTCTTGACGATCAGGTGGTGAGATGGATCATGAACTGGTTGAAAGGAAGAAGAAGAAAGTTGTGGTCAATGGGACAGAATCTAGTTGGAGGTCTGTGACTAGTGGAGTCCCTCAGGGGTCGGAACTGGGACCGGTGTTCAATATTTTTCATCAACGACCTGGATGAGGGAACAGAGTTTGCCCTCAGCAGGTTTGCTGATGTCACTAAGCTGGGAGGAGTGGCTGACACACCAGAAGGCTGTGCTGCCATT
>NW_009953920.1:405470-416955 GCF_000747805.2 Chaetura pelagica
GACAGGAGGATGACCATGAGCCAGCAATGTGCCCTTGTGGCCAAGAAGGCCAATGGCATCCTGGGGTGTATTAGAAAGGGTGCGGTCAGTAGGTCAAGAGAGATTCTCCTCTCCCTCTATTCTGCCTTGGTGAGGCCGCATCTGGAATATTGTGTCCAGTTCTGGGCCCCTCAGTTCAAGAAGGAACTGCTTGAAAGAGTCCAGCACAGAGCCACAAAGACGATGAAGGGAGTGGAACATCTCCCTTATGAGGAAAGACTGAGGGAGCTGGGTCTCTTTAGCTTGGAGGAGACCGAGGAGCAACCTTATCAATGTAAATATGTAAAGGGCGAGTGTCAGGAGAATGGATCCAGGCTTTTTTCAGTGATGTCTAGTGATAGAGCAAGGGGCAGTGGGTGCAAACTGGAGCATAGGAGGTTCCACGTAAACATCAGAAAAACCTTCTTTACTGTGAGAGTGACAGAGCACTGGAACAGGCTGCCCAGAGAGTCTCCTTCACTGGAGACATTCAAAACCCGCCTGGACACGTTCCTGTGTGATGTGCTCTAGGTGACCCTGCTCTGGCAGGGGTGTTGGACTAGATGATCTTTTGCAGTTCCTTCCAACCCCTAAGATTCTGTGATTCTGTCTCAAATAATTACCCATTGAATCAGTCAGCTAATCACAGGGTTAAAGATTTTTTAAAATCCATGCAGGATGCACTAATGAAATATTTGTATGTGACATGGTGAGATCTGAATGACACATGCATGTTGTGCCTTGCAGTATCATGTAGATAAAGCATCCACCTTGGTGGGGATGAGTGGTTGAGAAGCATCTGGTGGAGAAGGACCTGGGGGGCTGGCTAACAGCTGACTTAACATGAGCCAGCAGTGTGCCCAGGTGGCCAAGAAGGCCCACAGCATCCTGGCCTGCATCAGGAATAGTGTGGCCAGTTGGAATAGAGAAGTGATTGTGCTGCTGTATTCAGCATTGCTGAGGCTGCATGTTGAGTTCTGTGTGCAGTTCTGGAACCCTCACTGCAACAAGGATGTTGAGTTGCTTAGAGAAGAGCTACCAAGCTGATAAAAGGTCTGGAGAATAAGCCCTATGAGGAGAGGCTGAGGGAACTGGGATTTAGTTTGAAGAATGGGAGGCTGAAGGGAGACCTGATTGTTCTCTACAACTATCTGAAAGGAGGTTGTGGGGAGATGGGAGTTGGCCTATTCTCTCAAGTGAATAATGATGGGACAAGAGGAGATGGCCTGAAGTTGCAGCAGGGGAAGTTTAGACTAGGTATTATAGAATTTCTTTACCAAAAGAGTGGTTGGACACTGGAACAGGTTGCCCAAGGAGGTGGTGGAGTCACCATCCCTGGAAGTGGTTAAAAGAAATATAGATGTGGTGCTTAGGGACATGATGTAAGCATTGAACAGGTAGATTAGGTTATGGTTGGTGGATTTAGGTTATGGTTGGACTTGATCTTCCAAGTCTTTTCCAACCAGGATGATTCTGTGATTTTGTGATTTTATAGTTCTCTATTATTTGTATTGCAGTGTTTTCTAAAAACCTGAGGAGGATTATGTGTTATTTTACAGTGTGTTTATAAGCACTGGAAAGCTGGCCAGGAAAGTGAAGAAAATATGGGTTCTGATAACTATAATAAATCCAGAGAAAGAGCAATGGAAGCAAACTTAGTGAAACATCTGTTGGCATATAATATATTGAGTATTGTATGATGTATCTGTGGGACACATAGGACATTTCATGTAGGAATGACAGCAGCTACATCTGCACACATGGCATTAAGGAAAAAAATCATAAAGGTATTTAGGTGTATGCCCAGGAGCCAGTCTGCCCAGTGATTAATATTAGTGCTATTCTTCCCTTTTGATTGGAACCCCTCTGTAAGGGAAGGCAACCAATGGCTTCAGCATCAGATTATTAATGTTGTTGTCATACAGGGAGATCTGCTGCTGAAGTTGCAAGGTTTAACCAAATGGGTAAACACAGTATACTGGTCCTCCAGAAAGGTGTTCACAGTCCAGCACAATAACAGTGTTCCTTGACTGTGACTCAGCAAGGCATCTGTGTCCAGTTTTAAGAACAGGGATGATGCACTGGATCAGCAGAAGAGGGCCTCCAGCATTCCGCATGTTCAGTAATCCTTGCAGGGACCTTGCACAGTTGTCTCTGCAGAGCTTGGAAGGCAGTGGAGAAAAGATTTGGTTTCCTTCCATTGAAGGTGTGGGAAAGACCCCTTCATTGGAATAAACATTTTACAGGAATATGTAACTGATGATGAACAGGAATATGTAACCGATGATGAACAGGAATATGTAACTGATGATGAAAGGAATTTCATTATGCAAAATTAATATTCCTTATAAATACATATGTATCTACTCATATTTATTTATCTTTTTGTGTGGTGTGAGATTGGTAGTTTTTGAAGGACTAGCATGTAGTGGTTTGAAAGTATTACCAGAGGTGAAAACTTACACACTTTTCTTGCAATTCTGAGTAAAAATAACACCAGCTAAGTTTTCACAGTTAAATGCTAATTTTTTGAAGGCTTAGATGAGTTGTTGATTTATTTTTAACAGAAGTGATATGGAAGGGTGATCCTGGTCCTTCTGTTTCATCTGCTTGTGAATCATGTCTAGCCTTTTGTGAAACCAGGAGTATTGCAAGCAGCTTCTTTCCACTGTATCTAGTAGCTGGACATGAATTTCTGAGTTGTGCACTGCTCAAGTTGTGCATTGAAGCTGGGTTCAAGATGCTGAAGCACATGCAGGGTAATTCTGTATGCATCAGTGCTGGGCTCTGGCAGGACCAAAGTCTGCTGGGGTTGACCCACACGAGTCCCACTTCACTTAGGTACCAAGGGTTTTTGCCTTTCGCTCCCTTGTGGAAAAAAATGGGGCTATTTCAGTGGAAGAAGATAGAGAGGAACATGCGTCATGGAAAACGCAAGGGCATAGTGTCAAGGGTTGATTTTCAGTCTGAAATTTCATTCTGGATGTTAGAAATGAGTGGTCTGCTATACATTTAGTATCCTCTTCTGAAACTGGTGTTTTCGTGAAACTCAGTTCATTGGTTCTTACTACTTTGGCATTTTCTATAAAAATAAAACATCTTAGAATCAGAAATTTTCTACCTGAGTCTAGAGATCAAATTAACCATGTCAGAGATGTAGGCTTTCTAGCAGTCCATATCATTAAGTGAGGAAAATGAAATTTGCAAACTTTTGATGTCTTTAGAAGGAAGTAATTTGTAAATGTAGTTGTAGTTAGTTTATATAGCACTGGGAATTAAATGACATAAAAGAATGGCACTTTTTTAAAAATAGAAAAATTGTTGCACATTTTTAGCCCGCTCCTTTTGGTCAAATTCAGAAAGGTTGATTATTGTATTATCTCATTGTAATCCTAGTCTTTGTGCAATGGCTTTTAGGGAACTAGGTTCTGTAAAAATACAGGACAAAGAGATGGAGCTACCCCTAGAAGCTACAGCATTTTTGAAAAATAAGGAAAACTTAATGATGCTAGGAATATTAAATTAGACAGTGGGAATGCAAGATAAAGAAATTTGGGTGCCGTTTCTGTTAGGCACTAATTCATTCCAGGATGTGCCAAAATACTCCTAATTTTCAAAAACCACAGTATGGCTCAGTGTGTGTGGTGGGATTGAACCCTCTAATGCTGGAACAACCGTGATACTGATGAGCAGGAATTTTGTTAAAGCCTTTTCTTCATTTTAAATATACAACAGCTAGAAACACAGCATGTATTTTGCATACATAGAGAAGCAAATAAAAAAGAAATAGCAAAGCATTGATACAGATGAGAAAAATGGCATCAATACTTTAGTCATACATCAGCTTAGGAGTACTGTATTGATCTGTTTTCCTTCCAGCATCAAGATAAGATTAGTGTTACATGCATGGAGCTTCCTTAGCTATTGGATTCAAGGATTAGTGACTGGTAGTCAAGAAATGCCAAGTCCTAAGTTGGACAAAACTCTCCTGACTTATTTTTTTGCTTTTTCTACCTGGTATTGTGACCAGAGAGACACTTCATGCTTACCTGTCTCACAGGTCAGATGTCAAGAATGTACTGGACAATTTAAGTGATTTTAGTATGTTGAATGCGCAGAAAAGCTACTGCCTGTTAGTCTGATCCATGAGTGTCCCTTTCACACTGTTGTGGTTTTTTGCTTTTCTTATTTGTAACATTTTGGCAGCCAGAGGCTCAAGCACAGTGTTGCATCAGACACTGCATCAGCCTGTCAGGAGGCAGTGCCTGCGTTTCTGGAACCACTGTCAGCTCTGCACACTGGGGGTAGATCCAACAGCTTGTGGGCCTTATGCCTCCTTCTGGCAGAGGCAGTCTTGCATCCTCCATCTCTCTGCCAAGTCATGTGCTTTCTCCTCCAGAGCTTGCTGTGTGTCTCTGCAAGTTCATATCTCAGGGATGTGGGAGAGTCCTCTAGTGATGTATCTCATTGAATACAGTAATGGAAATGATAATAAAAGGAATAAGTTCCTTAGGGAAATTTCCCAGGTATCAAGTCTTGGTCTGAATTTCCTCTCTTCTCTCCTGCTTTTTGTAGGAGAAGTGAAGTAGGAAAAACAAGTCACGTAGCTTCACATTGTGACAATAGATAATAGTAAGCAGCTTTAGTGGCCTCTCCTGTCGAAGTGCTGCCACTCTCCCTGACAATTTGAGCATGCTGACTAAGAAGGCTGGAAAGGAGAACTGAGCTGGTAGAAAGGAAATAGAGTACTTAGAGAAATTTAGATCACTGTCTTCATGGTGAAAACATTTTTATTAGCCAACTTTGCTTTACAGCTTTAAAAAGGCATAGTTTTCCTTGTCATGTCCTAACTACATTTGTGTCAAGAAGGTGCTTCTGAAGAAAAGTATGATTCCGAGTTCATAAGACCTGGGGGTTGATACAGTTCTTATTGATATCTGTTGGAGATTCTCTCACTGGTCTTATTGGAAACAAGTTCAAGCATAAGAATAATAGAAAGGACCAATTTGGTTTGAAAGTCTTAGGGTCTTATGAATACTCTAACAACCAGTTCCCCTAAACTACCATTTTCAAGTACAAATTCATCACTAAAGACCCAGTTCTGTACTGGTGTGACTTGGCCAAACTCTGTTAGAAAGTCACCATATTGCAATCCAAACAAGTAACCATTGAACTCTTGCATGTTTTATGAGCTTTTGGAGTCTGGCAGAGTCTCAGGCTTGCCTTTTACCTTAAAATCTACTTTTTAAAAACTTGTTGGGTGGAGCAGGTAAGTAAGAGAGAGAGAAACACAAAGAAATCAGACAGGTAAACAGGCTTTGCACAGGGATTTTTAACACACCACTGGTTTTATTTAAAGCATGCTGTTGTTTCTATTTAGCAGCTCTGCTGCCAAGATCCAAACCTAATCTAGTTCAGGCTTCCCTTGGGAGTCCCCTTTTACTGAATTTGTGGTGAATCAGGAAGTATTTCTATCTGCCTCAGTGTGCTCCTGGGAAAAGAGGAGCCAAAGAGAAGTGCTTTTGCCTTTCCATATTGAGTACTGGAATTTCCTCCCATCAGGTGATCAAGGGGTGGCTTACTCCTGTGGCTGCCTCCCTGACAAGCTGGCAGACCTCAACAGGAGTTACCTTACAGTCTGAGCCAAGTGCCTAGGTCAAAGACCTTCCTTTTCAGGCTTAGGTTTTTGCACTTCCAATCTGCAGTAGAATATACAGTTCATGAGGCCCCTGGTGCAGGACTAGCTGTCTCTTTGCTGGCCATTTCTCCTCTCTTGCATGGTGAGTCCATGTTTGTGTGTCGGGTGTACTACTTAGGTGCAGAAAGACATTGCAGATGCTCTCCTCAAAGCTGCGTGTAAAACTAAATGCTAATTTTTCAATGACAAAAGTTCAGTGGAGAAAGCAGTTCTCTTTGATAGAAATTTCATTTCTTTACAGGCTTTCCATGCCATGGCAAGATTAACCCACATGCATTTCACCTCCTTATGCTGGTGATAGACATGACCCTCTTGATCCTAAGTACTCTTTGTCCGCATCTCATCCATCCAGAACACATATCTTGAAAATGCATTGATTTGTGGTAAAATTCTGCAAATCTTTTTTCTTCCCTTCCCAGCTACAGATATGTTTTAAATTTAGATTTTAAGAGGTTGGGCAGAAAATGCTGGATATGCCAAAATACAAGGAGACAAAGTTGCTTCTCAGAGCTTTGCCTTATTTCTCAGATGGTAGAAAAAATTCAAGTCATAAAACTGCAAGTCCCCTTTAAATCAACATCTTGAGTCTTCTTTGACCTTGCACATGCATCAGGTTCTTGAGGTTCATGATTTACAGAATGTAAACAGGTACTTAAAAACAAACTATCAATGTAGTTTGAGTACTTTGACTTACCTTTACAAGTAGGTACAAGTAAGTAGAGCACATGCAAAATTTTACCTGAAGATGTATCTGTGTATGAGATGATCTGAGGATAGTTTTACCCAAAAAGGAGAGGAGTGGAGGTACATACGCATGTGTATAATGAAAAATGAGTTATTTCCAAAACATATTTAATAAATACAACTTCTAATGAAATGAAATAAAAGTTGTTAAAAGCACCCAGCCTACACCCAATGATCTGTGCCATATTCTGAAAAGCCAGTATAAGCAACATAATAAATTTCATCTCTTTTGCATAAAACTTGCGTTAGGTTTTTTGTTTGTGATATTTTGATTGCCACATGCATTTTGATTTGCTTCTTTCTTAGATTGTTTTCAGTGGGCTTTTAGCTGGTGTGAGTGTACAGTGCTTCCCAACTGTTTGATGTTTTAACTGAGGATGGACCCATTGGGGAGGAAGCATAATTAAATTTGGTTGACTGCATTTCCCCCTTCTCTTTCTGTTTCTAATTATTTCTTAGCAAGCTAATGTTTTAAAGGCGGCAGACACATTTTTCTGTTATAAACTGATATTTCACATGTAGCCAAATGATCCTTGTCCAACAATGATCTTTCAAATCAATGGGAGTATTTCCGCTGGCCTTGCCAATCCCTTCTGTCGTGTGTTTCAAGTGCTTTGCCAGACTGAGGTTTAAGTAATCAAAGTAGCATGCCAAGAGCAAGCCATTGTGTTGTCTCATGCCCTCTGCTGTCATTTACACACTTGTCAAGTGTATGGAAGAATGTTTCCTCCCAAAATGACAGTGCTATGTCTCACAGCTTATGCTGGCACCAGAAAATACTGAGTGATATTGGATTGGATCCTCTATATTTAGAGTTACCTTAAATGTATTTTGTCATTGCAGTTCTTAGAACACTAACCAGCCATCTCTTTTACCCCTGACATGATATTTAGCCCTTGCTTGAGGGTGGAGCTGGCTCCAAATGCTCTGTTTGGTGCCTTGGACAGTTTTGCAAATCTGTATGTTATGTTCTTAAGAAAAATATAAAATAATGTTGCAAAACGCTGTGCTCAATTCTGGAGTCCTCTTCCCAGGAGCAAAACTGGTACTTCTGCTGTCTGGCTCTGGCTGTAAAGTCCCATAGTGGCTATGACACCACATTATTATGCACCATCAGTATTGAATCTAGGGGAAGGCTAGAAGAGAATCATTCCTAAGATCAAACAGCCCTAATCTTAATTATCTTTTCAGTGTCTTATAAAGCTTTATGAAGATGAGGTGACTGAGACTGACATATTAAGAGATCCACATGCCATTGCGAGCACTTGACAACAGAGCTATAAAGCAGAAGCAATTTTCTCCATTCCTTTTATGTTAAAAGTTCTTTTAGGACATTTTTCTTTTTCTGTTTGTTGTTTGTTGTTTTTTTTTAAATTGTTGGAAACATTAGGGGAATGAGCTAGTCCTCTTTAACAGAGTTATTAAACTTTTGTTTGGTAAAGACTTATTTTTCTAAATATGCTGTTTAAAACACCTGAAAAACAAAATGTTATCAAAACCCATCAATCAAAAATACCACTTTACTGATCTTTAAAAGGGACAAAACCCTTTGCTACAGTAAAAGGATTTTTTGGTGGTGAAAATGAAGGTAGATAAAGGTTCAAGATTCTTCTTGGTTTGGAGTTCTTTGTGTTGATGTAATGTTGACTTGACTATGTTGAATTCTGCAAACTAAAATATTGAACCTCTTTCTTTAGAGAGTAATCCTATTGATATCTGAATATACATTTGAGTAAAAATACTTCTGCTTGTATGACTGGAGCTACTCACAGGAGTAAAATCCCCTTGCTAAGTAGAAGTTAAGTTGGATCCATACTGTATGGTATCAGACTAGTTATTTGCAGGGCCACAGTGGGAAGCAGAAGCAATTTATTTCATATTGTGCATCAAAATCCATTCAGATTTCCTAGAAGAGTCTGCTTTATTTCCACTTTATTAAATGTAGTCTTGCTTATCCTCATACCAATCGTGTGTGTGTGTGTTTTCAGAATGTATCTTTCTTTATTCATTGTAATATGGGAATATTGTATTTTGCAGTCTGTAAATTAGATATTTGATTCAATGCAGTGGCAGAACACAAAACTGTTAGAAATGTCCTATTCCAGCAGGCGAAGCCAAGGGATGTTTAAAGCTTAGTGCATATAATGTTTATATTGCATTAACTACTGTGTTATTGCACAGGATGCTTATTGTTAATGTCTGTAGGGAGAATCAGTTCCAAAGATTTCAATTTCAATAAACTGATTATGCAGTTCCACCACATACAATTAGGACAGTAGTAATGAAATGGTTATGAAGTCCCTTGGCATTCTGTAGTTGTTTGTTTTGTTTTGTGTTGGTTTTTTTTAATTTTGTAAATAACATCAGGATCATTCTGGGGGGAAGTGTTTATGTATTTATTTATTATTGATTTTAAAAAAATACATTAAACATTTCTAGTTATTACAAATCTAGTCTCAGCACCAGGAAGGAGATAGGCTGTTTCCACATTATTAAATGCAGGATGCCCAGGGAATTGAGGAAATTTATCCTTTATATAAATATATTAAATATTAATGAATAGTGATTACAGAAATGAATTTATAACTGCATTTAATTTTCTAATAACCTTTCATAGCTTTATTCCTTTATTGAAAACAATGCATATTTAAATACAGCCCCTTGACAAAAACTTGGATAACTACAGAATGATCTTGTCCACTGATCAGTGCTACATGCACGTCACTAAATAAGAGAGAGGATGAAGTGGAACGAGTTTGAGTCTAATCAATGTTTTATGGCTCCAGAAGAGAGGCATCTCACATCTTCTGAGGGGAAAATCAGAGGCAACACAGGGAAGATTCAGAAACTTAGAAGGAGTTGCTGTATCTTACTACAGGCTACACTTGACCTTTTTGGGAGACAGCATCTATTATCACCTATTTTGAAAAACCTAAAAATATCTCATTTGATGTTTCTCAGCAATTTGTATGGAATGTTTTAGTTTCTACGGCTCAGTTTTCCTAAGGTGTTTTGGGAAGAATGTTTGCATTTATGTCATGTGCAACTTTTTGTCCCCATTAGTTATTTTTCTAGTTTTCTATCTGCCAATAACAATTAACATTGCATTGTGGTTTATTTTTGCTTTCATTTGAGCTCAGGTCTAGGCACAAAACAGCTTCAGAGGAAAGGTCATTTCCAGTTCTGACATGGACTTTTTGCATCGTCTTGGACAGGTCAATCTTGGGCAAGATCATGCTCAATTTACTTCTTGTGCTCAAGTTTCCCTGTCAATGAAATAGGTGGGGGACATCTTAGATCTTCTTTTTTCCTGGTCTAAAGAAATAGGGGCAGATGAGCTGAACTTTTCTGTTGTTTCAGGTTGCTAGAACTAACCCCTCAGCAGGTTGGATGGGAACTGTCGCTGACTGCTGAGCTTCTAGATTTCAAAAATTTTTATGAACTCATTTTTCTTTTTGTTATTTTGTTGTTGTTTTTTCTATGTGGAATTCAGATGGGAGGAACATAGTAAAGAGAGAAAATAGCCATTACTATCAAACAGAGCTTTTGGCATTCAGGAAGTGGGCTTTCTGTTATTAATTAGAAGACGTATGTTATCTTTGTATTATGTTGATTTTAAACAGTGGTGGTTTCCCTGTCTCATTTAAATTTTCTGCAATTGCCTGCTACAGATCTGAAAACCAAGGTACTTTCAAGTACATGAGAATTTTATGATAAGAGGGAATTGGCAGATTTCAGGAATGATGAGAGCATGTCTAAATAAATGTTTAGTCAGAAGTGGGTGAAACATCCCTGCTGCTGGGCACAAAGTGACTGGTTTAGCAACTGCTGGGACCTTGGGAAACAGTACTGTTTGCCTGTGCTCCTTCTGGTCTTTAGTGGAAGATGGCTTGATGTTGATATGCTGAGGCACACCTATGGAAGTAAATTAATGTTTGTTGTATTAAAATCAGTTATGTTTGTGTCATGGCCTGCCAATGTATATTACTTGCCCATGTAGAGCATCCCTTGCCACCATGATGAAGCAAATCTGTTAAAGAGAACAAGTTTCCTTTGCAGAGCAGATGTATTTAATTCAGAATCAAAACTGCAATTTGACCAAACAGGCATGTGTTAAAACATCTAGATCATCATGTATTTTTTATTTTTAAATCAGTAGAGGACAGCTTGAAAAGTCTGTAACTGTTGAGAACTCAGAACCAGAACAAGCTCCCTGGGAACCCACCCTGAGAGCCTGTGTGTTGGCCAACAAGAAGTTGAGCAATGTGTCAACAAACAGAGTGTCAGGGAAGACTGCAGACCTGTTGGGAGTCTATTGGTTTGAGCATTGATTCAGACACGTGTTTTAGAATACAAAGAGCTACTCTGGATCTTATCTCCTGGCCTGTTGCCAGGTTCATTCCCAAGCTCAGTGTTTCAATCACACTGCCAGCCTGAGTAATGTAATGTATGCCTTTGTGCATCTGGACATACCAGCTCTGCTTGCTGTTGGGGAAGTGCACACTGTTGTCTTTGTGAGAAGGCAGACAGCTCCTCAGCATTGCCTTGCTGTGCTATTTGGAGGCAAGCAATGTTCCATGAGAAGAGAAATTTTTGAATGAAACTTACATTGTCAAGCTTTCCTACCCTCTGGAGTGAACATATGAGAATCCAAAATAGAGTCTCATGCAAATGTGTTTTAACTATTATTACTCTATTATTACTCTATTTAACTCTTTCCAAAAATTTGAAGGCAAGGTCTTCAGTCTGGTTTGCTGCCTGGGGACATTTTCAGTTCTGTCTGCCACAATAGAATCTCTCAGAATTGGGTTTTGTAATGACCAGTCCAATATACTGTCAATGGAAGTCTCAGTGTGTTTTTGGGCCATTCACATCACTACGTGCCCAAAGATTAATCCTTTCTGCAGGAGCCATTAACACCTTCAGCAGTACTGCTGTTTTAACTTTCCTCACTCCACCTTGACATTTCTCTGCCCTCTGCACTGAACCCATGTGATGAACCAGATCAAGGAGCCCATCCTGCTG
>NW_009953920.1:417233-426737 GCF_000747805.2 Chaetura pelagica
CTGCTGAAGAGAATATTTTTCTTGTCTTCTTCCCAGTGCAACCAATACATCATTTAACCCAGCTGGGTCACCACACAGGTGCATAAAAAGGGATGGCAGCCCATCATGTCGTAGCAGATCTGTGAACACCTAGATGCAGAAGTATATGCCATTGCAGTTTCATATTCTCTACAGAGGACATGATGTTTAAACATAAAAAAAATGCACATAGAGGGGAGTTTTGTTTATCTGTCAATCTCTAAGGCTGTACATATCGACACATGACTAGTTATACTCAAATGAAGCAGAAATATGTAGGCTTAAAATTGAACATTTGAAGATGTTGATACATGCCTTCCTAAATTAACACATATAGGATCAAATCCATAAACTCTCAGGAGACCTGGAGGACAGTCAGATCTTCACAGGGTTTATCTTTTTGAGTGATCTGTTGGAACTGTGCCGTATTCATCTGAACTTCATCAATGTCAGAGAGCAGCATTTGGCCAACTGGATGTACACCTCAGAAGTCTACCACCCCTGGATTTATCATTGTCAGGAAAAACAAATAGTTGCTGAGAACATCTGTGAGAGGAGAAGTAACTGCAGGGTTTTTTGCCTACTGTGTAAAGCAGATTAGAATAGTGTGATAGGAGTTATGTACCGTATATGAAGCAACTACAAGAAATTTCTTAGAAGAATTTAAACGATAGTAAGTAAATGACTGGAAAGTCTTCATGGAGCATCATCATTGCTACTGGAATGTCTGGATATGAGTCTCCCTCACAGGAGACATTCAAAACCCACCTGGATGAGTTCCTGTGTGATGTACTCTGGGTGACCCTGCTCTGGCAGGGGGGTTGGACTAGATGATCTCTCGAGGTCCCTTCCAGTCCCTAAGATTCTATGATTCTATGATTCTATGATTCTATGTTCCTGTGAGATCTAGTGTAGGCGATCATGGTCTAGCAGGGGTTTGGACTAGATGATCTTCAGAGGTCCCTTCCAACCCTGACCATTCTGTGTGATTCTGTGTTTCATTTTTATTCATGATTTATTGGACAGAAAATAATTCTGAGACCAATGTCTCAGAAGACAGCAAGGTGATGTGTTCCCACACAAACCATCTTGGGTCTTTTGTGCAAATGGGTCCTAGCAGCTTGACACAGCAATGAGCTTTCAGGTGAAAGTAGAGGATGACACAGTGGGACTACCTGAAATAGTTGTGAGTGTATATAAATGGCAAGGAATGCCAAAGAAATTAACTTGGAGGAAACCGGATGCAAAGTGGATATAAAATCTTCTGAGCTTAAGGGATGGTAGTGAGGCCTAAGCATTTTGCACTATTGAAGTTTACTTACTGTTGGTGAGGATAGCATCTAAGAAACTCCAACATCCACCTGGGAGCATTACTGCAGTCATAGCTTCACAGAATCATAGTCCAGCTGGATGAGGAGGCAGACTGCGGAAAATCTTTGCCAGAAGAGTTACTGTGGTGCATTGACCTATTCAGTGTTTGCTACTGTTGTCTAATCTGTAGAGGATAGAAGTTTGATACAAAATTGACTGTAGATCAGGGCTGTTTAAACAATCCTTCTTAGTTGGAAAGATGAGGGTTGTCTCTTCCAACATGTTCCCAAGTGTTTATTTCTGCAGTAGCAAGTGGAGAGAAGACTGTACAAGACTGTCAGCTAAGCAAATCAATTTCAAATATCCTCACTGTGGGTTGTGTTTGGCTCAGTTTGGGATGTGAATTCGCTCCTCCTGGCCTCTGTTAGTTCCAGGAAATTGGCCCACAAGGTAAACTGAGAAGAAAAGGTTTTGTGCTAATAATGCTGTCAATGTCATTACCACATCATGAGTATTTCTTGTCATTTATTAGAAGGCAATGATGATTCCTTGATATTCACTGGTGTTACATTAGGAATGCCCTGTAGTTTTGTGTTGCAAAATCAGTAAAAGCTATAAAATTACTTCAGGCAAATGAATGGATCCAGAATCCTAGGGGATGTAGGAAAGGGTTTTTAGTCTTTAGTTTGTACACTTGAGGGTCTCTTAAAAACAAGCTACTGTACCTAGACTAAGATAGTATGAATGACTCCACACTTGCTCCAGAAAAGGTTTTGGGGTTCAGAAACCTAAACCCCATGGTATGTGAGGACTGAGTGCTCACTAAGCGTGGCTCTGTCAATTGTCTTGGTATATTGCACTCCTGTCGTGACCTTTTGCAACTTTCCAGCAAACCCCTTGAGAATAACCACAAACTGATGCATATTAGACAAGCTGAGGGTTATTTAAATTCAAATATTGGTTTGGAATCAAGTTGTCTGTCAAAGCGTAGGTTAGCAATGCAGTGGAAAACTGTTTGGTTCTTTGTGCAGTGCAATTCAGTCTGATCTGACCTCCAAATAGAAAAACTCAGTCTTGACTCTTCTGTTCCATTGAAATTATTTAAAAGTATACTAAAAGAGAGTGATGACAATAGCACTTTTAATTACCTTTATTATTCCTGTTAATTTTATACAATTTAAATGGCAAAGGCATTTTAAAACAAAAAAAACCCTTTGCTTTTAAAGTACAAATTATATGTGTGCCATTTTGTCCCAGATTTTGCTTTTACCTCACAAAAAGCTGCAAACCCATAAAAAAAATAGGATTTGTGGTGGTTTTAATTTGACTCAGTATAATGTGTTACAACTGAAAATTGATAGCCAATTGAGAGAAGGGAGAGAAAGCTGTTCTTTTCAGCATAACTTTCAGCCTTGCTCAGGGGGGATAAAATGAGATGACATTGGGAAGAAAAGTACCTCACCAGAGCTTGTAGTTATTGCTGTTCTGAATGCTTATGCAGCTGCTCCACTGGAGCCAGATTGATCCATTTCTTGGCAATGGTCATTATATATCGTTTCATACAGAAAATGCAATGCTTTTCTTTTAAGTTGTCCTTGCTGATGGATGTTATTATGCTGAATCTTATTGCATTGTATTATAGTTTTGAAACATTAAGATATTTATGTCTTTGGTAAGTACAGGAGAGGAGTGTGGATATGATACAGTATTTGAAAATGTTTGTCTTTGTGGAGGAGGAAAGTATGCTTGGAAGATGAGCTGCTTCTAATGGAGAAATTCTACTTTCTGTTCCAGCATGAGAGGGTGAAGTGTGGGGAGCCTCCAGCCTCAAGGAAACCTTTGTGTTATTGACAGGATCTGTCACCTGTCTGCTCTGACTTCCTGTACTGTTCCCACTTGTGGGAAATGGCTTATGACATCACTTTAATGCAAAATATTTTTTATTCCAAATACAAAGCTATTCTCATAAATTAGTGGGCTTAAAATTTGCCTTATATACTGCATTTGAGGGTTTTTTTTCAAGACCCACCCCACCTTTAAAAACATGAGCAATTAACCCCACATACTTTTAATATTTTTGAAATAACTCTTTCAGAGGCTTTGTCCAATAATTTTTATAGCAGTGGACAAAAACAGCACAAAAAAAGGGGAAGCTAAGCAGGAAAGGGGAGCAAAGGAAAGCAACAGTGCCCAAGATCATTTCTTAGAAGACATATGTCAAGTGTTAGACTTTAAGTGTGTGTAAGTTAAGAGAGTGCAATCCCAGTGAAGAGCCCTGGAGAAAAATGTGGGGATCACTGTAGGAATGCTTTAGTCCCATGATATATGCAGGATTTTTCTGAGGATTACAGCCTATCTTTGCAACTAGGTGATTGAAAACCATTGGCCATCAAGGTCTTTCTGTATAAGAAGGAAGGGTGGGATTTGCTTTGATACATTTGTCACAGATCACCAGAGTGGGAGAAAAAGGGCTCAGAATGATTTGCACCCCATACCCTTACTTTTATGCTCTTGTGACTATTGTAAATAAATAAAGGGTTGGGTATTCTTGCTTCCCCCTTTAGAACTGTGTGCTTCGAAAGGAAATGAATGAGGGTTATGACAGCACCCATTTTACCTAGATAGGAGACATTAATGTTGTTAGTATTCTTTGCAGTGTCTAAGCCACTTTTTTCCATACCCTGAGGTGTGTGCCCCTGTAGTGGGTCAGCGTGAAGTTCTGGTATGAAATTATTTCAATGCTCAGAGTTCAAGCACAGAAGCACATTCAGCATGCTGGCTGATGCTGTAGGTAGACAGCACCCAATGCTGCCATGCTGTCACTCTCCAGAGGGCAGGCCCCACTCCTGAGGTGTACAGTGCTCAAACAACTGACCGAGTCTTAGCATTGCCTCTGCCTTACTTGATGATGCTGACCTAATATTTTGGGGAGCTATCCCTAGAAAGGCTGTTACTGAAAGATCAGTCCCTACTAAAAATGGCAAGCACCAGCAGACGTGCTGCTGAATAAACTCCCTTCCACCATGTTGCTCCCCAGCAGCCCCTAAGCTGCTCATGGCTTAGGAGAACTGATACACCTGCTGCTCTGCCCCTTGCCTGGCACTTTGTGTGCTGCAGGGCAGCACTGCAGCCCTCTCCCGCATAGCCCACTGGTATTTCAGAGCATCCAAGCTGCTGGGTTTGCTGCTCAGGGCTCCCGGCATGGAAGTGCTGCAGGTGAAGAGTGTCTTTAGAGACCCAAGCTGCAGTGTGGGCTTCCCTGAGAAAGCACAGTATCCCTGCTTGCAACCTGCTGTGGTAACCTGTGCCCCAGCACGTGACACAACAGTCATGCCATGCAAGTTGGTATGTCTGGTGCATGCACTGTTGTATAATGCAGTGCTTAAGATCTCAAACTTTGCAAAAGTCAGAGGTACTTTAAAGAAACATCCTACTTTCTTATAAGACAACAAGCTTGTTGCTTACTGCCACAAGTTGTCTTGGTGTTACTATATGACATGAAATGAAACTTATGGGGAAGAAGGTAACTTTCATGCAAGGAATTTTCATGCTGTTCACAATAGGTGTCACCCTGGATTACTTGTGTACTCTGTTCATAGAGAGGTCTTACCCCAGGATCATAAAGCAGCATCACCAGTGCCTCATGCTCATGTTATTTCAGTGAGTCTGCTTACAAGAATGAAGTTGTTTGCTGAAACCTTTACAGTATTGACCCAAATACAGTTTACTGCAACACACTCTTGCACCAGGGTTAGTGAAAGTAGAAGTGCAAGCCATCTTCAAATGAAAGTCCAAAAGGAATCCTGAGCTGCACAGTCTCCTGTTGCTTATCAACTGGCTTTACACTCTGTGCCAATTTTAAAAGCATTCCCCATTTTTGTGGGGTTTTGGTTTAGGTTAACAAAGTATAGAAATGTGTGGCTACCCTATGCTGTTTTGGGCAACCCTGTCTGTGGTCAGTTTTTGGAAGTAAAGGATTCAGATGATGCTGTTGTACAACATGTACTTTCTGTGTAGGCTGCTGGAGCTGTGCAGAAGTGGCCACAATAATCTTATCCAAAATCCAAGTGCAGTGTTAGGACGTATTTGAGCAGTGAACCAAGAGAGCAGCATCAGAACAGGAACATTTTCATTGATAACAGATCATGTGTTCAGCTAGCTAAGGAGGATGAAACAAAAAGATATTGTATCTATAAGTCTAAGTAAGCCTGTGGGTGTGTATTAAGGACTTAACTCAATTTGAAAAATGCTGCCCAAATTTGTTTCTTTTGAGAGGAAAGTGTTTTGAAGCCTCAGATGAGCCATTATATTTATTGAGGATGACATCTATTAAAATATTTTTGAATGAAGAGCCTGTATGGAGCATACATAATAAGATAGCTTTTGTGAGCATGTTTGTATTCCTGATAGATGAGAATGGCTCATTTGGAGCCCTCCCAATTTTATGCTGTTGAGGTGTGCTAGATCCCAGATGAAAACTCACAAGAAAATGTAATTAGTGGAACAAAATTTAGTGCATATGCCCCACGGCTAGTTTTTACATTGCAGCAGCTTTGCTGTTAATTTTTCTTCTTCTTCTTCGAAGTACTGAAAACAAGAGATTATCAAGTTAGGAGCCTAATCACATCACCAAATCAAGCCTTATTTTCCAGTGCTTTAATTTTATTTTATTTTTTTCCTTAAAAAATATTTTTAAAGGAACCAATCTTCTTTTCATTAAAAAAATAAAGCAACCAGGCTCATGAACTTTGACCTTGGACTGTAATCTGGCAGGCCCCAGCTAATGGAAACACTCCCACTGAAATAAAATGGTCAACTTTCTTGTAGAAGGTTTTGTAGAATCTAGCTTCTGGTTCACCAAGTTTCATGCCAAAGCAAATTTTACAGCCTAATTATAAGTATCTGAAAAATGGGGAGCATAATGGAAAAACTGAGACAACCTTAACCATAGAGACACAAGCAGCACAGTGTTACAATCTGGCAGTGCTGCTTTGACAGTGGTTATAGGATAATGCAACCCAGGTCTGGAGCACTTTCAGCTAAAGTATCAATATGAACCTAATTTACTTAGACCTTCATGTCATCATTCACATTAAAAATCTCTAGCACTCTGATGTATAGATCAAGACAGTTTCTTTCTTCATGATTTGTACCAGACAGGTGTATGTTAAAATGCATGGTAAAGAGGCAGAGAATTAAGTTGCCAAGGCAGTGTTTCTTCAGACTTTTCTTCAAGCCACTATTTACTAAACTATATCATAAGAGCTGTATATCCTTTGGGGTGTTAATATGTAACCAGAACAAACATAAGACATAGGAAAGGTGGAGAAAAGTTAGATATATAAGCGAGAAAAAGTGAGTTATTGATTTTATTGACTGGTCTGTTAACTTCTGACATTGCAATAAAGCCTTATTTATTTGTATACAGAAGACTCAATTACATAGATACATATCATTTTAACAACTGGGTTATTTACAGGGGAATTGCAGCTTCATAAATAATATAGACCTGCATTTCTCAAGCTGATGTTTATCCATTGTTACCATTTAGGGAGTTGCAGTGTTCACAAATGCTCTTTAGAGGAAAGTCATTAGAATAACATTAAGTAAAAACAATTCTGTTATAACAATACAAGTGCAAGTACACTAACATGTACAAGTGTGCTTCACAACACCTGAAGTAAAACCTATTGCACCCTGGTTTCTGTATGTAGCTATCCTATGAATGTCAAATGTGCATATTATAGTAAAGGGCTGAATTTTCTCTAGAAGCTATTTCAATACCATTTGAATTGAGAAGATAGTATGTATGGGTATAGGGGGCTTTTGTTTGTTTTTCAGTGTGTTTTCAATCTAGTTGAGTTTTAACCCAGATGTCTCTGGCTGACTGAAATCTGCTTAGTGGGTTACCATCTATATAATCAACAATCCCTACAGAATAACAAGGGAAGCAACCTAAGTGATGGTTAATGGAATGACTGATTGTGACCAGAACCTCACTTGGGACTATCTAGTTGGTAGTCAGCAAATATTATTTCCTCCAGCGGTTCTTCAGTAGCCAGTATATGGAGAGAGTTAAGGAGAGGCAAGGTGGTGAGAGCAGGAGCTTTTTGTGCCAGTGTGAGGATTCAAGAAATACATGCAGTGGCTTTGTCCCAAAGACAACAGGAAGTTATCCCAGAGATCTGAGTTCAAATGCCTTCAATGTGGAGGAAAGGCAACTCTAGAGCACAGACATTGTGCTGCATCCCATGTATGTGTTGGTCCTAAAGTGTCAGGTGATAAGAAGTCTGTGACTGGAGGAAGCAGCATCCTGGCAATACCTGCCAATGTGACCACTCTAATTGACATACTCCTTTGGTCCAGGACCTCTCTAGAGTGCTCTTTGCACGTGAGCTCGTGAAGGTCTCACAGAAATTCTGTGATCATTGGACACTGAGCCTAAGTCTTGCTTTTGCCAGATTAGCACTTGATCTATTTTTCCCTTATGGCAGCCATCAGGAGCAGATGTTGGAAGTTCTGGTTTATTCAAACCAATCCTGGCTGGTTTTGCATACCCTAAAAGCCAGGAGCACTAAAAGATTTTAAGAAGGCACTGGCAGTCCACTTTCATAAAGCACGTCAGGTGTGCTGAGCCCTTTGTTGGCTGCCAAAGGATCTTACTTGAAGGAAAGATGGACCCTGGGTGTCCTTTGCTCCAGGTCCTCTGTGCTCCACTGTGACCAGTCACAAGACAGCTTCTGCCTAGGAGCAACACAGCTGTGTTAGAGTGGCACACAGTGTGCATGTATAGAGCACCATATGTGGCTTCCACACCAGAACTGGCTTCTGGCAGCACAGCTGGGAGTATGGACAAAGAAGTTCAAATCTAGTTGCCAATAGGTACCTCTAGACACTGTCTTATTTTTTTTTTATCACTACAGCTAGGTGCTTTGAAATGATTGCGTGGGTCAAAATCAGATGACAGAGCTCTTACAAAAATACAGAAGAGTTTAATTAATTTATTTTTTTTAAAGAAAAAAAGCATTTTTAGAAGGAGTTGGTGATTACTTTTTTGCCCAACTCCGAATTATGTTTAATAGGCACGTAGACATAGTCTGACATCTGACATAATCCTTAAAATAAATAATATGACAAATGGAAGCTGATGCTGGTTTTGTGTTGTTGTGTAATGGGGTTAGAATAATGACAGGACAATAATATAATAGAATTCTGCAAAGCCCTCACTCTACTTGACTTTAAGTGGAAGTAAAATCTTAGAAATGAGAGGACAATAAAATAATGCTTTGTAAAAAGGATAAAAGAATAATGTTACCTAAGTCTATTAGTGACATAACACACTATGAATGCACTTAAATTAATAGCATCTTTTACCAGTAGATACTTTTCAATTACTGTAATGCTGAAAAAATAAACAGAACAATAATATAGAAATGAAAGGGATGTAGGACACTAATTTGTTTTTAAATATGTATCTATATATAGAGAGGCATACATCTATATATGAACACAAGCATTCTTATGGATTAGAAACAGTTTGTATATTCCATATAATTTAATCCTGTTAGGGTGTATCACAGTGCCCTCTCACTCTTTGAAACAAGTTGCCTGCCACTTGGTATCTTGGCAAAGCTAAGTTGTGTGGTTTCTTTTTTGCTTTTTCCCTTCCTGCATGGCATGTTGTTACAAAGAGGTCTTGCCATGACAAGGCATTAGTAACCAGGAGATCTTTCATGCAGTGTGACTGTCCTGGGATTTATGCCTATTACTTCTAAAGCTTTTTCAACCTGTGCTGTATTCTCAAACCTTTCTGAGAGAACTAATCCAACACATGTGAAATCCAGTGGGAGACTGACTCACAGAAAGGCAAGAACAACATATTACAGGAACAGTATCCAAATGTTTGTAAACCACTTGGTTATTTCCCTGCAGTTCTGTTTTAGGGTAATTTTAGGGTGCAGAAGACCATCTTAGTGGCCGTCGCAGTGTTTCACTATCTTTGTCTGGTAAATAGCTTCTCACATTTGGAAAGCAGACAGAGTGATAATGGTGACTATTAGTTCTTTAGGTCTTCTTTATATTTTTAGCTTTTGGTCTACAGAGGAGGGAGAGAATGAAAGGGGGGGGGGGGGGGACACCACACCCAAAAGCCCTTCTGTTCTGTTTTAATGGTGG
>NW_009953920.1:426774-429777 GCF_000747805.2 Chaetura pelagica
ACACACACCAAAAGCCCTTGCTGTCTGTTTTAAATGTGGTTTAGTGATGGTCAGGCATGACATAGCTTGCATGACCTAGCCTGCAGACTCAATGCTCTTTAAAAACAAATAAATATGAAGTGTTTGAGAACCCCTGGCAAAAGCTCCTTGTAAATAGTCACTACAATTGATTTCAGACAATAATAAAGAGACAGAAGTTAATTCACTTTAGGATTTACAAGATCTGGAGGCATTCATATCAAGACTTTTTGCAGCTCCCAGCCAACAATTTCATTTGAAATAATGGTTCACCCTGCTGAGCCACATCATGAGAACTTGCTGCACATATCAAACCACACAGGTGGCTTTTGGAGGGGAAGGGCTGTTGAATTTTTGCAGCTCAGAATTTCTGAAGGTACATGTGCAGCTAAATATGTTTATCATGTAGACTTACGAGTTTCTTGATTTAGTCTGACCTAGGAGTATGGTCCCCTGCATACAGAGTTGCTGCCACTGTTAAGGTTTCCTCCTGGATCTCAACTGGACTCCTACAGTACACCACTCTGTGGGATGGCTCTTTCAAGAGTCTCAATAAAGTCTGAACAGCTGAACAACCTGTAATGAGACACTTGATGGAGCTGCCCCACAGGGCTGTGTAAAGACCACAGCAGAGAGTGTGAAATTGTTAAAGGCACCACAGGGATGAAATCAGACAGTGAGCTCAGTAGCAAGAGTGATAAACCGCTGTTGCTTGACCATACTTGCTGGTCAGGATGCTCCAGTAGGAGTTTACATATATTATGGGGTGCATTTTTGCTGAACACTGGCTCTGCTGAAGATCTAAGTGCCAGGTGCTTTTACTGGGTTTAATTGAATACTTCCTCCCTTAACTGGATATTCCCTACTCACCGAACCAGATGATTTGAATTTCTGAACAGACTCTCAGAGGACTGGTAGGACACCAGGTTCATCCCCTCCCCACCTTATGTTTGTTTTTTCTTTCCAATCCCTGGAATGTATCAAAGCAGCAAGTTAAATTTCTGTCATCAGCCACCTACCCATGCCCTATCCTTTGTAAATAAGTCTATCAACGTAACTTGTAAAAAAGCAAAAAATGTCAGATATGCTAAAGTTTTCTTCCACCCAGAAGCCTGGATAACTGTGCACCAGGTGCAGCCCACCTGAATTGCCTGGCTTTCAGTAGCCTGTAGTGCCAGAAGCCAAACCCTTATTATGTACATTGTGCAAGGTTCTGTAGGCATTCACGCATGTATATCATTAGAAGATATCATCATAATCTACCTTATTTTGAGGACAGTACAGGAGTCAGATGGGGGTGGCAGGGAATTATCAGGCTATTGGGGTTTTGGTGGTAAGCTTGCCCTCTGCCCTGTTAGGTATAAAAATAAATGCACAGATAAATGCTGTAAAAATCATAAAGAAATCTTACTTAGCTATAAAAATGGCAAACTGTAGCGGTTGTTCCAAAATAGATGATCTTTAATGTGCTCACTCTTTGGCATTTAGTAAGCTTCCAGGGATGGAAAGAAAGCAAAATTTAATTTAGAGAAGCCTCCTGCCCTTCTTAGCTAGGGATCAGCTGCCCAACATGAAATAATAATGCATTCAACTGTCCATCTTCTGGTAAGTAACCTTTATCATCATTGCATTCACCAGCACTAACAGAAAACAAGGAGTAAGAAATGTTGTATGAATTCAGGGAAAACTGATAGGGTCTTTGTGACATTAATGTGATTATATTTGTGCTAATGCATACGGTATAAAGGAAACTAGAACTCTCCATATGAAGGGTCCAATTCATAAAAAATGGATGTACCATTAACAAGAGATTTTTATGCACTGTACTTAGGGTGTGAAGAAATGTAGAATGAGTCTATTTTGAATAAAGAACATCCTTTTGCAATTATATCCCTTCACTTTTTCTGCAGTAGTGGCACTTCTTTTCTCACAAGAAGTATCTGAAGTGGAAGAATATTCAGATAGGCACTAATAAGAGAAATTTTCACTTGGGGAAAAGAGAAAGAAGAAAAGATAAGACAATGAAAGAGGAGCAAAAGCAAAGATGGGAAAGAAGAAAAATTAAGGCAGTTGAGAAAGCTGGGGTTTTGTGTTATATGTGATTTTTGTGCTTCAATTTGGTTTTGGTTTTTGTGTTTGTTTTCTTTGATGGTAAATATAACTGGTGGTTGCCCAGGAGCAGTTCTCTGTAACATTAATCACTTTAATAGCCTGATTTTCATTATAAACAGTCATGGAGGTTTAGTGTTATCAGTCCTGATCCAGAAAGATGCAGTTGCGTAAATACATCCCAAGCTCTGTGCGTGCGGGTAATGAGCACAGGGATTTTTGTCTACCTTATGTGTCTTGCTGGTGAAGATGCTTTAGGAGAAGATATCCCCTGGGACCAGGTAAAGGTGAGATTCTGTGCTCTGCCAAATTTGCCAACTTGCAAATCTGCAGATTTGGAGCTCTGCTGTGATATTGATAGCTTTGTAGTAGCAACTGTATGGCAGTTTCAGGCAAGTGTAAAACTGAGGGGGTTTACTTAAGTGCTAAATAATACAGTCAGTAAAGCAAACCTGCACTATTCATTCTTCTGTCTAATTCAATCAGTTTTGTATGCAGGATTTTTTACCTTTTCTGTACAGAATATTGCATTGACATGTATGTCAATATAGTAGATCAATATGGCATTTCCTTATCACACAACAGACATTTTCAAAGATAAACTGGAAGGTTTTTGGACATAGGGGAAAATTAAAAGTTATGTAATTTGAGACAATCTGACATTGTGGCAGATAAGAACACTACTTCTATGTGTTGCTAGAATGATTGAACAGTAAAATAATGATATTGACATTGAAACATTGTTAGAGTTTAGAGTTAACAGGTCCTGGTGGTAATTTGCACACACCCAGATCTCTACTAGTTTAGTTTTCTTTGTGAGACTGAAATCACTGCCTAAAAATAAAAGCATAGAATCAGAAGCAGGGGTCAGCAGGA
>NW_009953920.1:429789-498067 GCF_000747805.2 Chaetura pelagica
CAGGAAAAGGTAAATTGTTTAATGATTTGTGGCATAACCTGATACTTAGAGGAGTTTTATACAATCCAGATGAGTGAATTATATGGCTTATCCTGGACTTGGACTGGAAGAAAACAACTGTCTTACTACTGAAATTAAATATGAGAAGTCCAAGCTTAAATTCACACCTTCTAGTGGGTGATTCATTATTATCATTTAATTTCTGAGCATGATTTTCTTTGCTGACATAAGAGGAATATCTCCTCTGATAACCATAGGATAATACCAATGTAAAATGGATTCAGCATAAAATCTCAATTTTCTCTCCTGCAAGGATTGTAAAATTTAGACATGCTTGTGAAATTCTGTGTAGCAATCTGATTACTAAGGTTTTGTGATGAGGTGGTTTGGAAAGGCTTCCTACCTACATGTCCAACCTCTGAGGCAGTGGGAAAAGAAAAATAGTGACATTAAGGGCCACAATATGGTGGCTTTGTGGTAGAAGGAAGATTGTTTGGAGGGAATGTTACAGTTTTTCCCTGTCAGCTGCATCTTTTGCTTTCAGCTATTCAATTTTGTTCAGCAAGATTGCTTCTGGTATAATTGCTGACAATTAAGGGTTCATTTAATGAACAGCTGAGTTTCTTTAATCAGAGATGATGGACTTCCACACACAATACCCGATAATTTGAATGTTGTTAGTCAGTCTATTTAATTTCTTTTAAAAAGTTATCTTTTATTCTCCTGCTAATATGGCTTATGATCTAAATGCATCTATATTACATACTCAGACTGTGAGTTTATTAATTTTAAAAATGTAAGACTATTTTTCTCACAGGCAGTGTTTTCAGTTTAATGATTTCATTCTAAAAGCTGTATCTTTAATGTGAGTTGGCTCAATGAGTGAGAAAAAAGTCTACTCTTTATTTCTTATTGTTACACTTACTGAGATAAACACAAGTAGTTTAATATCACATAGTGGAACTGTATCTAAGGATTTTAATACAAGCTGCTGCTTGAAATGCTGTGTTCTTCTGTTAATGTTGCTTCACTTAAATATTTTCTTAAATGGGTATCTGATGAGGATTTAGATATTCTTTTGATTACTGAAAATCTAGTATTAATAAATTTGATCCTGCTTTTTTTTCAAGTATTGAGTACTAAAGAGAGGTGGCCTGGCATCTCCTTGGTTCTGATACAAATGGGAGACACATTGAATTCATTCTTGAAGACCATGAGGAAGTTAATCATGTACAGATCAGCTGCCAAGGCTAGTCCTCTGAGCCTGAGAGGAGACACCTGTGAGCAAGCACAAGCAGATGCCTGCAGGGGAACCAGGAGGTCCAGGACAGAGCTGGATGTGTGTCTTTAATGCATGCCAACATATATCCTGTAAAGCTCTTCCATACAGTCACAGTTCCCAGGCAGCTGTAGGTTCTCTGCAAGCATCAGACATGATGTGAGCCTAGGGCTGCAGGGATGGGCAGGGCACTCGAGTGTGGGGTGTTGGGGACTACATGCAAGTTCACTTTGCCAGAACTGCTGGTAGCTTTGGAGCAGCCAAGGAGTCACAGAGCAGTTTTGTGTTTTGACTCATGCTTTCCTCAACAGTGCAACTGTAGCTGAGGAGATCTGGGTACCTAAAAGATGCTGATTTGAGAATCTGAATCCGAGTCCCTCCCTCCATTAGTTACACATTTGTAAAGGGGATTAGAGTGTTCTCTCCTTCATAGCATACTGGGAGATAAAGACTTTTAGAACTGAATTACCTCTGGTGTTGCTGAAAATGTGTAAGAAACAAAAAGGAAGCAAATTGTAGAAAGCCTGTTTATAACTAGTGTGTTCACAGTTGTAATTTTGTATGAGGCTTGAAGGCCTTGTGATGTGGATTTTCTTTTATTTCTGATGTTTCTCTTGCAGTTTTCTTAACCAAGTTAAGAACTAGGTTTTTGTTAAGGCGGGTTCAACAAGGTTTTTCACTTGGTTTGGGGGATTTTTTAATATATTTTTTAATTATTTTGATAAAGGGACAAGAAGTTTGCCTTTGTTTTACTTAGCTTTATTTTAAGTAATATTTTATTTTTGGAAGGTTATTTTACAATGTTTACAGGGCAATTCAATTTTTTATTGTGTCATGCCCTTCCAGCCCCTTGGCGGGATGAGAGGTGTGTGTGTGTATTATATAATTTATAATTAAATTATGATGAATCACATACAACGAATACTGCTCATTAAATATTAAAGCCTATCTACAGTCATGGCTGTATAACAGCATGTTCATATGGTGCTACTGAGCAAACTCATTGACTTAGGCTGTGATGAGCCCTCAGTTATAAGAGGAGACTTAGCTCCCTGTCTAGGCAAATGCTATTAAGGAAAATTACTTCTCTTTCCAGAATAGGTTCCCTGTTACTGCCTTCTTCTTTCACACCAGCAATTGAAGATGGAATGAGAGTACAATCTCTCCAAAGAGCAGCTGAGAACAGAGAAGTTGCTGTTGGTAGTTCCCCAGCTCCATAGGGACTGCTATGAGTCCTGGTTCCTTGCTGCCATACCCCTCTCTGGCTGGAAGCTGAGCAGTGTTGGAGGATAGTCTAACAGGAGGGAATGGCCTGGATCTGGACAAGGGGAAAATCTAGAGCAGGTTTTGACAGGCCATTTTTATTACTGGCTTCTGGAATTTGTACAGGGAAATAATTTACCTGCAGAAGTCATTCCAGCATCTGAAACTAATGAACTCCCAAATAAAGCTGGTAAAACAGACAGGAAAAACAATGCAGGGAATGACTGTGCACGGCCAGTTTAGAGCAGTGGTCTGAATGAATTTATTTTTCCAGATTAGTGACAATGAATCTGTGAACAGTAGATATGACACAGAGCCCTCCCAACTCCTCAGATCTTCCAAAATCAGAGGAAACCCCAGTCGACATTATAAGGCAGGAAAGGAAAAAGTAGCCTTTTACCAATATTTTGTGCACTGCTTCGCCTTCCTGGGAGCTTTGACCTATGCGTCTCACTGAAGATAGAGTACAGCAAGGAACAAATGCTGTCACTGTGTGTGATGCAACAGAACTTAACCCTGAAGTCCTCACTTTGCTGTGCTTACTGCCAGCCCAGTAGGCAGATTTTCCTGTGAGTTTTGAAAAAATACTTACTCTGGAGTGGTAATCTTGACTGTCAGAGCGGGTAGATTAAAAGGGGCATGAGAGGCTATAGTAATTGCATTAAAGTCTAATTCTAGTGACTGTTTTACTCCAGTTCTGTGCTTCTCCCAAAGCATTAATAGAAAAAAATTAATAACAGATGATTGGGAGCTTGTTTTAATATTAATTAAATCACACACAAAGGCAAATTTCTCAACCTTTAAAATAACATAAAGAAAATGGACTTAAAATATTTGATCTTAATGGGGAGTGATACATTCATTGGCATTGAGCCTTTGATCTAGTCTCACTTTATACGTACAGCTGTGATGAGAAGATTGAAAATTACTGTAGGTCAGCTTATTCTAATTATTAAATAACAGTGGTCATGAAAATACCAAACTTATTTTCTAGAATTCACTTTTTTAAATGTCAGCAAGTCTGTTTGCTTTTATTAACTTCAAATCAGATATTTCAATAGACCGCTCATAAGTAATCCCAAAGCAACATCCATTTCTGACTTTTTGAGACCATACAAAATATACAGACTAATCAAATTTTCAGATTTCTGCATAATAACTCTCCACATTGATAGTTTAAACCTATTCTAAAATGTTGTTATGATTGACACCTTGCTGTAGAGATAGAAGTCAATTGAATAATATGTTGCAGTCCATTTTATTTGTACTTTAATGTGCTGAAGTTTAGGGGTTTTTCACATTTTGGTTATTTATTAGTCTATTCCTTGGAGAATATCTAGAATAATTTGTTTTAAGTGAGTTGATAATACCCTTTTTTAAATGTATGACAGAATCGTATCCCTTTTTCTTACCATGCCAGGGTATGCCAATAAACTGGTGCTGAATTATCTTGCACTTGTTATTCATAGGACAAACATTGGAAAAGAGCATCTCTTTAAGGTTTACTTAGTATGGAATTTTAATCTCTCAGCTGGAAAAAAACCAATAGAGCAGGAGCTATACTACCAACCAGGAAACCTGACACCATTGCCAGGGTTTTATTTTTGAGACACCACAGTACTCTTGCAGCTACTTTTGGCACTTGCTGTCATTTCTTCAGCTTCAAAGATAAATGTGGGCCTGATTGTGGCATCAGCACCTCAAACATTTGTGGATCAATGTGAGTTCTTCATCTGGAGGAAATAATGGATCAGGACACAGTTTTGAAAATGTATTTGTACTTTCTTACAACTAATAGGATTTTTCCTTTCCAAATCTGTATTGCAAACTTCAGTGAAATCCAGTAGGACTGGACTGTGTTCAGTGCTTAGCAAGTCATTAGTGCTCAGCATATAGTTCAATTGTTGGATATTGATCATCTCAATAAATGCTGGAAATCCTTGGTTTCATACATTTTTTTCTTACTCCCTGCATACAATTTAGAAAAAAACCCTGTCATTTGGAAGCCTGCATGTTTTCAGTTTTCATAGAGCCTTTTTAATCTGCATAGTACAGCCTTTGATGCCTCAGTAACTGACAAAAGAAAAGACTTTATTAAAATACAGAGTAGATGTGACTTGATTGTTTTTCAGATAATTTTTGCTTTCAGAAATTAGAATGGCTGATGTTCACCTGAGCATAAAAAATACAGTTCCCACACACGCAGAGTGCTCATGCACTGTATGTAAATTGATGTATAATGCAACCCACATTAGCTGGGTTGATGATAGCTTCAGTTTCACTGCTGTCAGATTTCTGTAGCTCCTTGAATGAGTTGGCTGGTCTGAATGAATGTTAGCATAATTTATGCAGCTGATAAGTGATTTGAGTGCTTGAGTTATTGATAAAGCACTTTAACATATCATTTTCAGCTTGATGTTATGTGACATCACAGTAGAAGGTAATGTGGCAGTCCCCAGGCTTGATATTAAAGTCAATCTGCTCTGTGGATTTCAGAGGCCAGAGGAAACACAGTGCTGCCTGATACCAGCCCAGCAGACCAGCACCAACCTAGTCAGTCTCATCCTGCATTCCCTGTTGGGCCTCAGGTCAGTATTTTTCCTTTTGACTAATTGAGCTGTGCAATTTGATGAAAAGTAGATAACTGAAATTGATATCTTTGGTCTGTGTAACATAGAAAATGTGATTCTATTTGGCTGCATTTACTGCTACAAAAAGGGAGCATGTATGTATCGTGGATGTTTTAAAAATTGTTTGGAAATATTAGCTTTTTGTATGTTTGTGTTTGGCTTTTTTAATAAAACCTAAGCAGTTTTGTGTATTTAGGAGGCTAAATTATTGGAATTTCTTATATCAGTTATTTTTAAATGCATGTAATAATTTAATATTGCAAAGCTTGTGCAATTTTAATGCAACCTTATTGGCTCTGACAGTTCTGCCTGTCACACACAGCTCTTGCATTAGTACAGGCATTTCATTATCTTTTATGCCAGGTATTTATTTTCTTTAGAGCAAAATGTAGGCACAATAGAATGGCACTGAACAAGATTTTAAAAGATTTCCCTTATCACTTCACAATTTTACCCAAGTTCAGCCATACTCTAAGAAGATACTCAATGTTTTTCCACTTCCCAGGACAGTCTTGGTCCACATATTTTCTGGTAATGGTTAGTGTTTTGTTTTCCACTTTCACCAATCATTATACAACCAGGAAATTTTGGGCAATGTTGGCATTTAGGTACTTGTAGGCTGGCTTAAATTAGGCCTTCTTCATAAACTCTCTTTGGTGCATATGTAATGAATTTTACAGTCTAGATTCAACTGGAATTGCTACCACACTACATGCCTCTATAGCTTACACCTTCAGCCTGTCAAGTTTGTCAAAACTTCCTGTGTTGGTGAAAATGTATGCTTTAAGGTATTGGAAGCAGCACGTCGCTAATGCAACACGAAAGGATCCCAAGCCAGAAAAGTTTTGTGTGTGTGATACCAAGCTATGCACAGTAAAATAGGCTTGCTGTCTGTGTTTTGTTACAGCCATTATTGACAGCCCAACAGTTGGCCTCAGCAGTAGCAGGGGTTATGCCAGGAGGCACTCCAGCCCTGAATCAGCCAATCCTTATTCCTTTCAACATGGCTGGGCAGCTGGGGGGCCAACAAGGACTCGTCCTAACTCTACCTACAGCGAATCTCACCAACATCCAAGGGCTGGTAGCAGCAGCTGCAGCAGGAGGCATCATGACTTTGCCATTGCAAAATCTACAAGGTAAGTCACATTGAGAATTTTTCCTGTAGTTTGTTTGGTTTTGGGTTGTTTGGTTGTTGTTTGGATTTTTTTGCCTGTTTGTTTCACTTTCTCTCTCTTTTGTAGTCCAAATGATCTCTTTTTTTGAAAGTTGCTACTAGGGTTGTTTTTTGAATACTTGAGGGATACTTAAGGAATAAAAATTTGCATTTTTATAAAAATGGATTGGAGGTTGAGGCTTAGAATGGGTTATCCCTGTTCTCCCCTAGTATTCTCTGCTGTTCAATCAACATATCTAACACTGTTAGAAACAGTACTCAATCCAAATGCATATGATATACAATACAGATGTATTTATTTACTACTCCTAATTATGTTGTTTCTCAGAAAGCAGTTGTAGCTGAACAGAACTGCATCAAGTATAGCAAGACAAATGTTAATCAGTATCTCACAATAGAATTGTTCAGTTTTAATGGAAGAGGATGGTAAGGAAGCGGTTGTCCAGTGTGAAAGGGATAAAGGTGTGAGCAGGGAGTATGAAAACGAAGCTTTAGCACTTTCAATTTATTTATATACTTATTTTTATCTCTTGCTGATGTGAATGGTAGGAAAAGTTATCCTCTGACAGAATGGTAACTTTTATAAATGAATGTTCTGCACTGAACCCTAGGTACTTTTCAGTTACTAAATTCTGGTGGTTGCTGCTGATTACCAGATGAATTGTTTGAAGCAAGTCCTACAGGTTGTGAAACAGAGAAAAGGAAGAGACAGCTCATGTGTTGAACAAACTCCCTTACAAACTGCATGCATAGTACTCTCACCTGTTGGAGCAGCTGCTTGCCTTTACCTTGTGCATGTTTTAAAGTTTAATGTCAACAGACCTCTCTTATCATAGTTGTAAATGGTTTTCACTTTAATGTTTAAAATAATGTCTCTTTCATACCATTAAGCTGCACCGAAGAACCTGTCATTCATAAATCATAGATGAAAAGGACACACTAATGCACAAATTTTGCTTGTTTAAAATTTGAGAGTGCATGTAAAGTAGGGAACTGGAGATTAAAAAAATAATGCAAGAACAGGAGCGGGTAAAAGCAGATATAACAAAGTGAAGGGGAAGTGGCTTTTTAGCGTAGGTGTATGATGAAATCTTAATGAAGAAACAGGCATTATAAAAATGTATCCTTCCACTCTGGAGTGCTCCAGGTTACAGTTGCTGGGTATGTAGTATTATAAATAAACATAGGCTCGTGCAGTTCTTATATCATTTATTCACCCCATGTTGCAAAGCTGGAAGGTAGTGATTAAGCCATGCAACCTTTGCTCTTTAATTTAGCCACGGGTGTCTAATTGCTAGCTAAAAGGTGCTGCCAAATAAATTTTGCAAGCAATGACCTTACCAGATGAAAAGGTTTCCTCTATAATCTTTACTAGTAGATAAAAGCAGGGGATGAAATTGCTGGACCATAAGGTGCAGTTCCCTGTCTATGGATGCAGACGCATCTTCCATAAAGTAGCTGAGAGGAATAGAATCCACAAATTCACTCCAGTTGAACTGATGTTTGTGCTCTTCCCTAACCCTTCCCCGAGCTCCTCCAAGCAAATGGCTACGGCCCTCATTATTTGGAAGTAAAGCTGATACACAAGGAAACAAAGTAACTTGGTCAAGGTAACTCTTCAGTTCCCTGAATGGAAGTTCTAAGCTTCTGTGGTTTCTCTACAGCCCACTAACCAATTCACCATTCCGTGAATGAAGCTAGGAGTGAGGTGAGAGTGCTGTCTTTCAAGAGAACGTCTTTAGCTGTGCAGTATCATCAGTTGTATTGAGCATGATTGACTTCTGATCTCTGGTTTTTGTGGTTATTTGAAAGATAATAGTAGAATCTGTGTTCTGTTTTGTACCCAGCACTTCTATAGGTATGCTCATAGAAGCCCATGCTTCAACACAGTTTTAGTAATTCCTGCCTTTTGGGTGATCAGACCATATTCATCAACTTTCATCTCTCTTAAACTTCACTGTGGTCAACCCAGATGATGGGGGAACATGTTTTCTAACCTGTCTTATTACTCCTGTTGTTGTCACGTCTGCTGTCCCTGAATTTCCAGTGCAGTCAAGCACAGATGACTGCAGTTCCTGTGAGCTGGGTCTTCTCCTGTCTTCTTTTTCTTCTCTTATCAGTAAACTTCTAAACGTCTTTATCAAAAACTACTCTGGTTAAGTACCTCAAAAGACACCCTGAAGACTTTTAAAATAATGTATGAATTTAGAAAAGTTCTGATCTAATAGAGTACTTGAATTCATGCTAAGTGTTGATCAAGGGAGTAATCCCATCATATTTTGTGTAATCCACACCTATGTTTAGCTAATTTTCTTGGGGGGGACTTTCAGGTCTGATTCAGGGTGATGAGAGCACAGGGTGATTGGATTAAACAAAAACCCTTGTTTGTGGAAAGAGAAAAGGGCATTCAGTGACAGGAATTATAGAGGAGATAAGTATTTAAAAGTTCAAGACATTAGTAAAATGGAGCAATTAAAGGTATAGAAATTACTCACACAGTATAACTTACTCAGTGAAATTACCTATTCTTCAGTTATCAGTTACTTATAAATAAGACAACTTCTTTTTTTTTTTTTTCCCCCTATGTATTTCTGTTAATTTTTTTTTGTTGCTATATGGTCCTGATCCACCACTAAATCAATAGGAATTTTGTTGCTGTAAGTGAAATGTGGTTTAGACTAAGCCTCTTTCAAAGCTGCTTTTCTTGAGACATAGTTAATTATTTTCTGTTTGTTATGCTGTGTCATTTTCCATGCACACTGCTACATCATACCTGTTCCCTGAGCAAATAAATCAAATGTGTGTGAACAGAAGGAAGGATGGTGAATGTGTAAATTCTTGCTGTGAAACTTACAAAAATATGTTTTCCCTGGCTTCTGCTAAGCAAAGTTTATGTGCACAAGGAATAGGCAAGGAAAACAATTTACTGAGATGCCAGAGGGCTGGTGGCAAAATAGAGCCATCTGCCTCAAGCAGAAATCACTGAACATAACAGATTCACCTATGGAACTTCGGCTTTACACCAACAGTTCTTTGAAAAAAACAATAAAATCAACAATCATAACCTTTTACTGTAATCCATGAAAATTACTGAAGATAAGAGTTTAAAAAGGCTGTTTTCCAAGAAGGCTGTTTTCCCAAGAAATTTACACACCTGTTTTTCCCTCACCATTTTTTAGAATTACAGCTGGAACACAACCATGCTTTCCTAAACAACAAACCTTTTGGAAGTGTCACATTCTCAGTGGTGAGGATGTGAGAAGGAAAAGAGTAAGGCAGATACCCTACAACACAATGTATTGCCTGTCTGTTGCTTTTAGTTCCTTGCTTCTTGGCCTGTCCTTATTGACTTAATGCCGAAAACACTATGTCAGCTTTCCTCTTGTTGTCCAAACTTGTGTTCATCAATCAGTAATCAACTTTCTGTCTTCAAGAAACTTTTTTCTGGGCTGAACAGTTTCAGTTTCTCTATCTCCTTTGCCAGGTCAGATTTTTCTAGGTTTTTGGAGGGGAGTCTGTTCTTTTTATAAAAAATTTTAATTATCCTTCTCAAGAGTCTCTTCAAGGGTCTAGCAGTTACTTAATCTCAGAATATTCAGCAATGCCTGGAGCTTATTCATGAAAAGACATTCTTGCCTTAAGCCTTTCTGATTTTTATGTCTCAGTGTAATATTTCTGTATATATGAACAGAAAGATACTTGGGGGGTGAGGGGGATGTGTGCTGAATTTGTTCTGTCTTGTTTTCTTAATCTAATTTTGACCCTCTTGATATCACATTGAAATCACTGAGAAATGGGAAGGTATTCCAGTGCTCAGGAGTTGCTAAACGTGGTCCTCTCATTTTGTTCACTTTTTCATGACAGCGAGTGCAGTTTTAGCTAAAAAGCTAATATATTTTAGCTATCTTTTCAGTATATTACAGATGTTCAAAATCAGAAGAAACTAGTGCTGTGTTTCCTACCAGCTCACTGCTGGCCAGTCACATGCCACAGATAACAATTTGATAGTCTCCCTGCAAAGGACTGGCCTGAATATATTAAATCACGTAAGAGTGGCACCACAGTGTTTTAGATATCTCCACTGATGCAGAGCTTGAATGACACTTGAACCTTGAAAGAAACCAACAAGTTGGAGATTCTAGCCTCATGGCACCGATATTTTATATATTTTATTTCCACTACATATTGTACTCTTCCTAAGTGGGTATCAATAATTTATTTCCAAGCCAAAGTTTCTCATTCTTGACTTCTGAAAGAAGTGAGAACAAACCATCTCCCCAAATCATTAGTGAAAGTCTTCAGTGCTGAAAAGATGCCTTGCATGGCTGAAAATGTGAAATAATTAAATTACATTATTTGAACAGCAGGAGATCACATTTTGGTTCAGTACAGTGGAAGGGGAAATGTATTAAATACCTTGAGAGCTAGGAGACAGCCATTAAAGTGCACTGGTATGGGTAACAATAGATGTAGATGATGGTAAATAAATGAAAAAGGCTTTTATTTTGTGGAGATCAGTCAAAATGAATGTTGGGTAAAGACAGTGTTAACAAAAAGGAAGGAAGTATTGTTTACATTTATTAGATCTTGTTTTTTCTGGACACAAACTTGTGTCATTAATTGTGCAGCAGATAAAGTAAACATGCTCATCCTCCATGTACACACACCTTTAAAATAAAAAATCAGAGAGAGATGAAAAACAAAAAAGAGACAGAAAAGAAGTAAACTACAAACCTCAATTGCTTGCTGATCTAGAGTCCAAATTCCAGTATTTCAGAACATTTTCCTCTTTTAACTAAAGTGATGCAGTCCCTATTCATTTGTATTCCCCTTCAAGTAACATGAAATAGCTTTCAGAGTCTACAGAAAGGCAGTGTTTCACTTATGTATTTTAATGAGCACCAATGTCAGTAATAATCAAAATGATGTTTCACTTAGAGGAATAGTTTATTCCCAGGTACTTCTGCAGTGTACTAACATAACCAGAACAAGAATGACAAGAACCAAGAAAAGGAGCTGCACTCGCTAGCAATTTCTGTGAAGCCCTCAAACCAAATATACCTTCCCTATCACTGTATAAATGCTACACGTAATATAGTCACTGTGAAGAGCTCACTGACACAAAGGAGGGGTTGGCCACCCCTATGCATGGAGCACTTATGCATTAGAAGCCACTACAGCAGCTTTCCTCAGGCTAGCAGATATATCCTATTCAAACTGTGCTGTAGGGGGACAGAAGTAATAGGCAGAGATCGCAAAAGATCGGGTAGGTAGCATGTTTTTTGTCTCCATCTGGTCTCCCAGCAAACATACTTTTTGAGAATCTTAACAGTTGCTTTTGGGAGAAAGGGCAAAAACTGCACTTCCGAAGGTAGTACAGAATGAACCTTGCTGGGCTGTTTGCTTGTTTGTTTGTTTTCCCCCACAACAGGAGGCTTCTCCTGTGGGAATTCTGTGGCCCCATGTTAATTGCTCATCTTGTTCAGTGGCAAATTGCTGCCTTCACAGAGGGAATGTGAAAGGTTCAGGGGCTTTATTAGTTACTAGTTGTTTATTGATCATTCCCAGTGTGTTAGCTATTTGTTGTTTGGATTTTCTGCCCTATAGTTAAAGGCCTACCATCAGAGACATGAAAATGCAGTAGTTTTAATGCCTGTGTGATCTGTTGTTGACTCCCACCCAAAATAGACTGCAGACATGCCTATTTTTTCACTACTGATGGTTATGGAACAACATCAGTGAGGAGTAATGATGTGATGTAGATCAAATTAATTCTGAAATCAAAGTGTTCACACCTACTTAAACTCCGTGGGCCAAGTTTGGCAGAGTCTAAGTTTCCAGACTTGTATGCCAAGAAGCAGAGGGGAAAGACAGAAGTACTCTGCTCCTCTGCAAAGTTTCCACCAAAAACCTATTGTTTGACTGCCATCTAGCAGATGTGATCACTAGGCTAGGACTTGTGGTGTGACAGGAATGTAAGACCTGGTCATTTCTGTGAATGTACCCCTTTACTGAGCCCTGACTCAGACTAATACTGCTCCTGGCAGGAATATTCTGTGTGCAGGATTATAAAAGAAATTTCTGTGAAGCAGAACATGGATGCATTTTAATGCTGCTTTTGAAGTATGTCTTTGCACCTGTTTCCAGGAGCCTTTAATTTTGAATTTAGACCATGACAATTTAGATTAATGTAGAGAAAACTCATTCCAATAATATTAAACACTTAACTTACTGTAATCTTAAAAAAAACCCATGGAATTTCAAATGCAAGTGAAAATTCTAGCTAGTGTTTGTCCCTCTGCTCCTCACCTCTGCTTTGTAGCATATATGCTACATGTTCTGGTGTATCATATGGAAACAGATACGCACGTCTATAAGGTATGTGCATATATGACTCATATGCTGATCCAAGACTCCTTCATGCAGTCGAGTTATAGAAGGATTACCAGGATGGATTTGCAGCCTTCACTCTTAATTTCCTTGACTTAGTGGATTTAAGTTAGACATTTATAGTCTCTGTGGTTTAATTTCCTTTGTTTTTCCATGGTGTTTGTATTAATAAAATCCCTATGATTCATGTTTAGAAACTCCCTGAATTCAAACTTGGATTCCTGATAGACTAGTGAGATTCTAATCGAGCACATATACGTTTAGGGACTCATAAAACCAGCGAAGTCTTTATTGACCACCTGGGTTTACAGACATTTTTAATAGTGTGAATTTTGAATGCATGGAACATACAAGTTAAACACCTGGGAGCCAATTTTTAAAATTAAATTTCTTTAAAATCTATATGGCTCTGTACCACTGAAGAACACACCTCCTCTATTTTTTTTTTTTTAATTGTCATAGAATGTTCTGAAGATTTCTTATGACTTTCACATTAAAATCTTAAAGTTTATGCAACCTGAGACATTTTACAACATTTTTTTTTTCCTTTTATTTGGGAAAAAATTCTATCTGCCACTGAGCTTGCTCTAGAACTAGGAATGGAACATGTCTGGTGACCTCACCAGTGATGAAAGTGAAACTCTTTGTGTTTTCATATCCCCAGACCTCTATGAGATTTTATGTCCTTGGGTAGAATTCTTTAGTCATGGAGATCTTCAGGCCTTGGTCTCATTTTATTACCAATCCCTGAAGCTGCTTTCATTCCTTACAAGTTTTATCTTGACAAGCCTATTGGTCTGACAGAGGTAGCAGAGAGTACAGATGTGAGACCCATGTTCTGCTCTGAGATCCACCCCACACATCCCATGTGATGGCAGACAATTCACAGGTGTTTTCTGCAGCTCGGTTCCCACCTATATATGAATGTGCAGATAATTAGCTCTATGTTTCCCTACAAAGTGGCATAAATCACTTCTGTTAGATGCCTTGATCTCCTCAGACACAGGTACATCTTTTCTAAATGTCCTAAGTTCTTAAGCTTTGTCCTGGTTCATAGACCTAAAAGAGTCTAGGCTCTGTTTCATAAGCTGAAATAATAAGGTGTATTCTCCTTTTTTCAGTCCTGCAGTGACCTTTTCCAGCCCACAGAAGGACTGGAATTTCCACCAAGGTTAATAAGATTAAACGCAATATGGATTCTTAGACTATTGTCTGCTATAGCATTGTTTGCTTATTATTTTAACATGAATATTGCTTTTAAACTTAATCAACTGTAGATTTGATGTATCTTACAGACTGTTCTTCCCTTAGCTATGTTTTGTTAGAATAAATTATGTGATGTTAAAAAGAAATCTTCAGCATAAAGACAAGTTTCTCATCTCACTTCCATGATTAATTCTATTCAAGTCAATGCTGATGCTTTGGATTTACATAATCTGATTCTAGGATATCTTTCCTTTTCTGTTTCTCAGATCTCATTTCAGTCTCTTATTCTTCTCCTCTTCCAGTGCTGTTTGCTTCTGTCCATCCTTTACATTCCAGATTGTTTTGAAGTTATTCACAATCCAAATATTTCCGAACGTATTTTGTACTGTGCAGCTAATTTCCCATCACATCAGCAGTAATAAATGAAGAGGTAAACCTGTGATAAAACTATTGTTGTTTTCCCAGTATATTTGGCTTCTATGTTTTAGAAGATACAGTTGTAGCAGGACATGAATTCTGCTTAAAAAGCAAGAAAATTATAGTAGTATATTTTCAGCAAATTCACTTACTGGCAACCTAAAAGTTGTTTCTTTTATTTTGTTTCTTTTTAAAAGGATGAAACCTCTCAAGAACAAACTTTGTACATGTTCTCTGAGAACTGTAAGTCTAGCAATCTGAACAGTGATATCACTTTCATATTCCCTCTTTGAGATTTTAGCTTTTTCTTTCTGAAATCAATGCTTGTAAACTGCAAAGGAAGATCATGTTCCCCTCCCAGCATTGTCACATCTTTGAAAAATATTCAGTTCGAACTTTCCCCTCGCTACCTTGCTGGTAACAAAATCAGTTCTTTAAATCTTTGTTTTACTCCGCTTTAGCAGGAGTGGTAGTTCAAAGCTATGTCTAATGAAATTGCATTTATCTAATATGAGCATCTTGGCCAGTTGCAACCAAAATTAAAAACATATACTATTTGTTCCATTTGTCAGCAGAATACCATTGGTTTTAAGTGTAAGACTTACCAAGTGTATCTTTACACGTTCATGTTCCCATGAGTGCCATTATTTTGAAATTTCTTAGTGGTATTTATATATATTCAATGCTTGACATTGGATAATTTGAGTATGCTATGTTTGTGAGATAACTCACAAGGGAGAAAGTTGTATTAAATAAATAATACAGATAAATTTTATACTTCCATATATTTCAAAGCTAATGCAGCTAACTTGCAGTGGAATGGTAACATGAAGACACAGTGCTATAATATGATTGATTTGTTTTGACAGCAGCCAAATAATTGAGAGTGAAAGGTGTCAGCACAGATGAAATATTGTATAAGCCACATTCAGACGGCAACCCCAGCAGCAATAGCAACTGGAGTTTTATTTCCTTTGATATCACACTGTTACTCACTTCCAGTTTATTATAAAACCAAGAAAGGTACACAACTTTCCATATGATGGAAGCTTTTAGGGAGGGGATAGGAACAGAAGTTTGTCTGGTACTTGAACAATAGATATTGACAATGGGATTTATGATGGATACAATATACAAGGATAAATTATCTTAATCTTTCCCCCTGGTTTTCTCTCTTCTTTTAATCTCTTTTTACAGCCTACTGCTTATCTGGCATCTTACCTCTAGCTTGGAGGGTAAGTGACTCCCTCTAGAGCAACCATCAGTGTCAGTCTATGGATTGCCTGGCAGGGGACTGATGCACAAGCAGGGCTGCTATTACCCTCCCCAGCAGTGAGACTTTTCAGTTCACCTCTCCTGCTCAGCAAACTACCCATTCTGGCTGAGACAGAGCAAGGCTTGTGTATTTGCTTCATGGCATCCTAGTGCACTGCAAGGAATACAAAGAACTATAGTATCTTTTGAGCTTAGGAGAGTGTAAGTGTGCAAGTAACCTACTACGGAAGGTAGCCAAATAGACCAGCTGAAATCATGCCTGAAAGCAAAATGTTTTGAAAACACTAAACAACCGAACACGGCATGCCTGTAAAAACACAAGCAATAAAGCTTCCTTTGTCCTGAAGCCTCATTGACTTCAGTGGGAGAAAGACTCGAAGTTACCGTTTGAATTGAAATGTATATGTCCTGCCATTCATTTCAGAAATGCTCCATTAAGAAGACACAAGTCGATGTGAATGACAAGGGTTCTCAGTAATGAGCTCTTGCTCATGCAAAACAAAACAAACTATGACAACCATCATGATAACAAGATCAGGAACCCTTGTGGCTTTGTAATGTAACATCTAATCTATATCTATACCTATACCTATACAAATATAATTATCTTACTTGGAGAAAAGTAAATAACGGAATGGGATGAGATTACCAATACAAAGCATTTTATACACAGTCACATTCAACTTGCATTCTCTTTGTCCCCTGATCTGATCATTTCATAAATGGCATGGTGGAGATTACAAACCGGGACTGAGAAACCCAAACTGACTGGTATTAATAAGGAAGAAGTTTCTGTTGAAGTGGTGTAGGAAGACAGGAGGTAAGCCACTGTTCAGAAAAGAAATCTTACTGTATAACAGTCTGCACCTACTCAAGTATTTTCATTTAGACAAGCAGAGCAGACTTTAAAATTAATCCTCGGGTTTTCATAATTTGCTTCATGTTAGTTTGATGTTTATAGACCAGTTTTCTTTTGGAGGAAACTAAACTGTAAGCTTCACTCCCGGTACACATCAACTGCATTCCAGAGCCAAGTGTAGATACAAAGGCCGGAACAAATGATTGGCCACTGAACAGCTTCAAGACACATACATTCAGTGAAAGAAACCAGAGTAAATACTGTCCAGAGTAAAAATCCTGAACTGCAAGTAGAGGAAAGGAAAGTGGTTCAAACCAACTGCCTCCATCTAGTGATCCTCTCATACTGCAGCAAATCACTTGCTAATGTTTACATGGCCTGAAACATTAGAGCTTCAGAAAAATGAACTGGGGACTGGTGCAGATAGAATAAACAAATCCTACATGGCTCATGATTCAGAGCAGTGTTATTTTTTAGGTAGAGGCTTCTGTCAGAGCACTAAGTGCCCAGGTTGCAGAGTTGCGTGGCTTATGTCGTAAAAACTTTCTGCCATCAGCACTTGCAGAGTTAAATTTAACTTGGCAGCTCTGATTTTAGCCACCTGCACTTGTAATGTTCTTTTTAGTAATTGTAGACAAAATGCTGGGAAAGGAATGCCTTAATTTTATGTCTATATAAATTTGATAGGCATCAAAATGAGTACATGAGCATCTAAATGTGAAGTTCTGATCTGTATTTGCTAGTGTGTGATTCACAGTGGAACCATAGGCTTCTCGTGCATCATGTTTTCTGTACAGATGTTAGTACCCTCATCAAGCAGTACTCAGATTTATATGAACACATGGCTGGTTGAAAAGACTCTCAGTAGAGTGCATAATTTTCATGAGAATAGTTTGCTTTCCTTTTCTCTCTGATATGCCCTCAGATACTTTTTTTTTTTCATGTTCCAGCTTGTATCCATGAGCATGTGCATATACTTCTGCTCTGCCTTTTGAGCTTCAGCTAGGTCCTTCATCCCAGCCTCTAGCAAGTAGGCTGTGGAATAGAATCTCCTCCTGACAGGAATTTCACCAAGTAAAGAGATAGAGGGTCTAGTTAATGGAAAGATGCTCAAGTGTCGAGCATGCTTTCTGGCCACTGTAATTGAGAGTCCTCTTTGGTTGCCCACCTCTTGATCATTAGAGGCATTTGCCAATTCATTGCTGATGGGAAAAAAAAAAGCCACTAAAATAAATATAAAGGGGGGTGAGGGAGGCAGGGTGGTGGTGGTGATGGAAGTGAGGTAAAATCCACTGCCTTCTGGCCCTTAGGTGGCCAGAAAAATGGAAATAAGAAAAAAAAGCAAGCTAGCCATCCAGTTGAACCAAGTCACAGGCATCTCCCACACTGAATATTTTTGCAGGCCTTTTACTGATTGGTCAGATAACCCAACCAACTACTTGTTTATTTAGTTAAAGTAGATAACATTGAAACTCTTGTTAAAAGACAAGTTGACAAAAGACATGTTGTCTTCATAGTAATCCCTACTCCATAAAGGTTCCAGTGACTATTAATAGATGTGGTTTTGGAGACTTCACTGTTGTGAATAGCTTCCTCCTTAGATTATGAGGTTTCTCTAAATCAGGAAGCAAAGTAAACACTTTTCCCAGCACCTCTTCAATTCTGAAGTAATTCCATATCATTATTACAACTAAGTGGTGAGCTCTAAGTAGTGATTGTGATATGCCAGCACAGAGCCAAATCTGGAGGCCTTCAGCTCTCAGTTTTAGTGAGGCAGAGTCACATTAGATGCGATGCTCAAGGCCCTGTTGACATTTGGGAGTTTGGTTTTTAAAAAAACCCTGTGTGAAGACCCTCAAGGTTTGGCTGACTATAACCTGCAAATGGTTTGGCAAGACCCTATTTACAGAAACTGCTCAAGAGCTTTTCCCTTCCCCCATTTCAGTGGTCAGCACTGACACATTGCATTACGAGAAAGAGCCCCACTTAACGCAGAACTACTTTCAATTGTCATGAGCACTCAGCCTTATTTAAACTGACACCCTCTCCATCACCCCCAAGCTAGAATCCCAATGTCAGAGTGCTTCAAGAAGTTGGGATTCAAAGCTGTACCATCTTGCTAAGAACTGTAATAGAGTGGTGCAAAACAGCACGGAAGTGAAGTTCAGAGAGGGAAGGACAGTCCCAGAGGTGGAGGGAGACATGGTAAATATGGATGTGCCAGGTAAGCAGAGGAACAGAGAGTGAAGGGAAGGTTTGCACGTGGGTTCAGATCAGAAAAGAGACTTGGAAAACCCATGCTTCTCTCTTCTCTTGCACTTAATCAATTCATTAGAATTCAGTGATCTGGGATCATGCCATCAGAAAGGATTAAAATTCCTTTATGCTACAAGAGAAGGTAAGACCGTTCTTTCTCCCACCACACCAGGTTGCTCTCTTCAAGTATTTGTCCTACATTTTGGTGCTGAGATTCTTTAGTAGAAACAACATGTGAAAACAATCTGAGATTAAACAGCACAGGAATTCCTGTTACGAGGAAATTTAGTCTAGCTATATAATGAGGAGGTGATCACTCCTGCCTCTTTCTGCTTCAGCAAAGGCTCCTGCATAGTCAGCTGGCCCATTCAAATGCTCCCACTTAATATGACAAGGGGTTGCTTTAGTGACTCACCATTTACTAATGTGGAAACTGAGGCACAGACTAGGAAAGTGACTGTCCTGTGTTTCTCAAAATAGCAGTGAAACCAGGTTCCCCAAGTCCAACCTGCCAAATGTATATTTACTAATTTGTAGATGAAGAGCACTGTGTTTAAATTAACAAAAGAAAATAACATTTTGAATGATACTATTTCAGTATAATTTATGGGCATTTCTGTAAAGCATTTCTTACAGATTGCTTTCAAGGTTGAATCCTGCTTGTCTCACAGGCATATCCTATTGGTTTTAGGGTGGCTGCTTCCATGAGTAAAGATAGCAATATTCAGTCATATATTTTAGCCCAAACAAAGGATCTGTTAGAATATAAGAAAAAGAATGGTTCAAATAAAGCAGAGCAAATGACTGAACTGTGAATGGTTTTTCTCCTTTTCTTCCTTTTTTGTCTTCTTTCCCCTAGAGAAGTACATGATTGCAGTAGGGGTTTGGGATTAAGTAATCATGTCTGCTTGCTGCAAAGCTAAAGCAGTTTATATTCTTGCCTGAATTTTTGGTTTAGGAACAAATGTCATTGTCATGAAAGACTTTTAGCTCTACATACAGTTACATTTCAAAAATGTACCTGCTTTTTAGAGGTGGGGGGTGAAGAGAGAAGGGAGGACTACCACTACTTGGGTCTCATGCCAGAGTTTAATGTAAAATTAATTCCTTTAAAAAGATTTTTTAAAAACCACAACATTTTTCTAATGTGCATTAAGAATGTTGGAGAGCTCACTGAAGCATATGCTTTGAGCTTTCAGGAGCAATCTGTAGTCAGGCATTTTAAATGAAAATTGATTTGTGATTTACATGGTCAGTGGAAAGAAAATTAACTTATGGAAGGTTGTAATGAAATATTAGACAAGTAAAAAAGTAGATGGTGATCTAGTGGAACTAAAAGTCCCATCTGGAAGAATTCAGTGACATTTTTACATTTATCTGTGTTCTGCATGAGTTGTAATGTTAGTGGTAATTTTATGGGACTGAACTGAAATGAAAAGGGTGTTATCACAGATTGCCTACAATATAGGATTGTGTTCAGTGGAGAGTCTTGTATCCTTTTCTCCATTTTCCTATAATATGACTCATTGCACTTTTTTCAGCTACTGTTGTTGAATTCATTCAGCCTTTTACTTGAGGTTATTAAAGAAGAACATCAAATGCTCACAAATACAATCTAGCAGCACATTTAAAAGCGGTGCTGCTGCTTCCACTTACTCCTGCATAGTTGAGGCATTGTCCAGGAGATCCTTTAAAATATATGCTAATATAGCATGTTACAACTCTGAAACACAGTTCATTAAAATAAGTTATCCTTACGATTGTGACTTATGAGCCTAGTAAGGGTAAAGAATTAAAACTTCTCCAGGAAACATACTGCCATACTTGTGTTCCTCTGCCTGTTTTAAACTCTGATACTCAGAATATGACATCCCTGATGGCTCTTGCTGTCAGCTTCTTGGAGAAGAAGAAATAGAAACATTTCAGAATAACATGATGCCATACTCACTGCATTCTTCTTCTGCTTTTGGAGTTGAAAATCTTCCTCCTGTTTGCATAACCCAGACTTTACTGGTATTGGAAAGAGGAACTTGTACTACTTTCTAACATAATTTTCCTCCTCCTACAGTCTCCATGTATGACAGTTTCTGATTTATCATAGTTTATGCACTTTGCAATGTAAGGCTATGATTTGGCAGAAGAGTATATTCTTTGGAATCAGTAGGATCTGTTAGAGCATTTGGTGAAATTAGTCCCAGTGTGGATTTGAAATACCTCAAATTTTCAAAATCTGGAGAAGAATCTTCCCATCAATGGCTTGCTTCCTTCTGTTTTTAAGTGAATTATCTCTGTGTCCTATCAGAGTCTTTTTTGTTGTGAACATCTTACCTCCATGTTCACAGAAGAGGTATGTTAGATTCCCTAAGCAGCTAAAACTAGATTTATGCAATTTCTTTTTCTCTGTTCCTTTAGGAAATATATACTAAGCATTGTAGTTTCTTTGAGTGCTCGGAGTTTCAACATGTCTCAGCACCATGGAAGATTTGGGCACTGCCAAGTAAACACAGACTGTAGGCTTGTACCTCTTCTTGTTGTGTTTTTGTTTGGTTTTTTTTCTAATGAAAACTGCAAAATCTGGCTTGAAATTATAGTATGTGTATATCATAATTAGCTGAAATCGTCTTAAATATCAACTTGTGCAACTAATGCATGCGATGTATTAGTTTGAATGAGTGCATTGAAGAACATAGTTTGAAACACACCATGTTATTTCTCCTGGAATATAATTTTGTAAGCATATTTGAAGGAGGAGAAATACCACAACTCCATCACAAAGACTATATATGTTTTTCAATAGAATGATGTGGTTCATGATGGTAGGAGCAGCCTTTCTAATCACAGGATACTGTAAAGGTCAATATCAGGTATTGGCTTTCCGTCCTGTCCATCTGAAACAATATACCATAGTAAATGTAATCAGTAAATGGTGGTAAATGAACCTATTAGAAACATTAGCATTGCAGAAAGACAAGATTTGAAATAGATGTTAAGTGGATCCTGCAGCTGGTAATTGTCATCCTGGGAATAATTACACTAATTAATAGTTGCTAACCCCAGACCTTTGTGTCTGTGACTTTGAATGAGTTAATGATTGCTGCTCTGGAGAGTGTATTACTGGTAGATTTTCAGTAAGTGTCATCAGAGTAAAAAGGCCCCAGGGAAGAGACTTTGGCTCTGATGATCTTTAGGGTCCCAGTTTTTACAAACCACAAGTACATCACTGAATGATCAGATAACATCTCCACAGACCACAAAGTAGTTGAGGATTTTCTAATGAAGAGATCCATTTCATCATGAAGTTCCTGATTTGTAAAGTTAATATTAAGTTCATTTAACCTCAGAGTCATGGCACATGCAATCTGAAGGTTTCACTTCTGGGGCTGAGCTTTAGAAGAACCACAAAAGCCAATTTTTTCTATTGTGTTTCCTCCTGACTCTAGTTGAAATGGACTCTGTTTCTACTAGAGTTAATTTTAAAAGCTACCAAATCTTTGTTAATATAATTTATTTTTTGTAGACTTTTAAAGAATAGGAAGTTTATTTTACATAGAAAACTGAGTCTAATTCCTTTTACTATTCTGTTCTCTTTCTCTATCTCTCTTTCCTCCCTTCCACCCCCTGATAAAAAAGTATATGAATCCTGTAATATCCATAAATTAATGATATATAATCTAGCTCTCTTCTAAGAGTGCTCTTCTAAGAGTGCTTCTAGCTCTCTTCTAAGGGATAATCTTGTGTCATTAAAATCAACAACAAACAACAAGGTAATACTGTAATGTCACACATCCAAGTTGCTTACACTACTATATTACTACTTGGTGATTCCTCATATTGTCTTCAGGAGGTTAGAAAAGAACATGAAGATACATTTTGTCTTTTCTGCATTTCCTGCTTCTGATGGTTTCCAGTGGCCCTCCAAATGGACAGGATAGCTCCTTAGGGCCAAAGTGAGTTGTCCCATTCTGAGCTCTAAAGCTACTACTTGACAATGATTCTGGCCATCTTTACTTAGGTAGTAAAGGATAACTGCATTAAAAATCTATGAAAGTCTCAAAAAACTGGAAAATTGCATAAAAAATCTATGAAAGTCTCAAAAAACTGGAAAAATCAGTGCTTAAGTGTTGCTTTGAACATGGAACCTACAATATCAAGCTAGTATCTGTACAGCATTTTGAAGCAAGAATAAATATGGCACTTGTATCACAGAATCACAGAATCTTAGGGGTTGGAAGGGACCTTGAAAGATCATCTAGTCCAACCCCCCTGCCAGAGCAGGGTCACCCAGAGCACATCACACAGGAACGTGTCCAGATGGGTTTTGAATGTCTCCAGTGAAGGAGACTCCACAGCCTCTCTGGGCAGCCTGTTCCAGTGCTCTCACCCAGTATGTATAGGACGCTCATTTGTTTTCTGCAATCTGCAATAGAGAATTTATTCTGTAAACTGTCTTTTTTTTCAGCCCTCATTTCTCATAAGCTAGTGTTATTTTTTCTTTACTTTGTCTTGTTTACAAATTGTGCCCATAAAGGCAAGTGTACCTAGTGCCAAAGTAAGATAAGAAAGCTGAAGTTTTTAAGGAATAAGTAATAAATAATGAATGTTAAGAGCCACAGAGGTGCTAAATGAGTCCTTTAGAGACCAGTGTCATGTACACTGAGAGGAAAATGTCCCCAGGCTTTTGAAACAAGATGTAGTAAATGTTAAATCATTGCTATCTCTCTTAATTAAGATGCTGTGATTCCCCAAATGACAATATGTGGAATAGTATGTTTTATAATAGTAAGTATATTCTTTGTCTCAGAAGGGGCAAACTATTAGAAAGGTATTCAAGTAACAGAGCAGAAAGGTGCAATACAGTTAAAGAGACATACTCCTTTGCCAACTAAAATCATTAGTTCTTACAGTCATTCCAAAAGATTTTATCTCTGACAAGATGTTAGCAACTTCTAAGTATCTTAAGTAGTTCATGTTGCATTATGCCATTGGAGTAGTGATGGATCTCAATTGTCTTTATTTTAATTCACACTCATGAGAAGGGTGGAAAATAAAAAGATCATATCAGGACTAACTGCAGGTCTCCTTGTTCTCTGTTAAACCATAAGACAATGAACTAGGTCTACATTTTGTTGTATTTATACAGAATGCTTCAGGGATGCTGATGCCTTTTTGGTAAGTTAAACAAAAGAATACCAAAATGTTATGGAACAAGAAAACAGTGCTGAACAACAGAAAACTGCAGGGGAAACAAAAAAATGGGTGGAAGATAGTATTAATGGAAATTGCAACTCATCCAGCAAGGCAGGATACAAAAAGTGACACTAAAAGAAGACAATTGTCCAAAAAGAAAGGACGTACAGCAAGGAAGGAATAGAGAAACAGTAGTTAATAAACTACCTTGTGAATGAGTAAGAGGGTTTGGCTTTTAGGACTACAGAGCAGTACCTGAGCATTTGAACTGAGACAGTGGCACAAAGAGCTGGTGCAAGAGGTACTGACGCTCTGAAAATGGTAACAGAGTCCATGGGCTCTCCTCATGCCAGTGCTAAGAGTGATCCTGACCCTGGAAGACAGCAGTCATCACTCAGTGATAAAGTTGATGAGATAGTGCATAAACTCCCATTTGACATCAACCCAAGGAGAATAGGCCTTTTTTTCCAGACATAGCAGAGATCATGAGACTTGTGTGAGAGAGCAAAGGACACAAATTGGAGGCTTGCAGCAAGTGGTCTCATTTTCCTTTGAGTTGCAAAATTAATTTCCCTCTAGAGAGTTGTTCTTAGACTGCTGTGGCTGAAACTAGGAAATCAGGGCTAAATTTCTAGAAGACTGGGACTAGACAGAGTCTAGCCTCATGTTCTAGAAAGAGGAGTTTACTGAGTTCTGTCCATTTAAAGCACGAAGAGCTCTCATTGCCTTTTATTTTTCGGTTTTAGACTTTGATTCACTGTACTTCAAAAGACAGCAGTCTGTCTAAGCAGGAACATTTTAGTTCTGAATTAGTATTATAAGGATAAAAGGTTAAAGAAAATCACAAAATAAAAATTAAATCTGGATTGGAGATGGACAGAGAAAGGGTACATTCCAAATAGACACTGAGGCACAAACAATGTTAAGCATAAAGCCAAAGAATATAAATCAGGAATTAAGCAGAAACATGAAAAGTTGTGGCCCCATTGGAAGAAATAGTAGAATTTCCTTTGATTTCAGTCACATCAGGATTTTGCTGTTGTGGGAGAAAAACAGAAAGCCTAAACACATGGGATGAAAAATGTAGCACTTGGGGAGAGCCAGTCTGAGAATGTGAGACAGATTCTCTCTGGAGGCCTGGTGCATCAGAGAGTCTTTCTTGTTCTCCAGTCAAATTGCTTGGCTAAAAGGCATCAGCACTGCCATTAGGAAAGGCACTAACATCTTCGGAATAGATGGAGAAATATGAGAGGGAGACTTCTTGTTAAAAAAAAAAAAAAATGTTCTGCTGGTTTCACTGTGCATAGTAAAACTAAATCAGCTAAATCTCTCCAGAGATGTATTTTATACAGGAAGGATGCAAGAAAGGAGCAGATTTTGCCTCTCAGTTTATAAAATTTGTCAAGCATCTAAATACTACCTTAATACATAGAAACATGGCAATGTCATCACGCTAGATTTCTTGCAGTGTAGCAATTATATTTCAAGAAGTTTCAGAAGCTTCTTTCAGACAGAATTCCAGAAATAGACTGGGTTTTCCAAAGCTTATCTCTCTTCAATGCAGCTGTACAGCTGGTAGACATAAAACCAGACACTTTCAATGTATTTTTAGCTGTGATTCCACATACCACCAGAATGCCAAGAAGTTTCTCCTTGGTATGTGATGTACCTTTTTTCAAGAAAACAGGAGTATTTATAGTGTGTTAGGATTCCATGGTTATATGCCAGAAATTTTTATTAAGAAATGTTTTTGTAAACAAACAAAATTCCACAGGGAAATATAGAGATACTATTCCTTTTTTTTTTTTCCTGTGGTTTTTATTATTATTTTTAATTAGTGCAATCCACAGAGTGTTGAAAGTTATGATAAATGTTTCCTGGAGCAGACTTTCAACCTGTAACTGAGGAAGAAATACGCATTTAGAGCTGTTGCTTTATATTTTGACTCTGAAGGGAATTAAAAAAAAATACTCTCACTAGACACTTTACAGTTCATTTTCTCAAAAGAAGTTCTGGGGTATCTAATGAAGGAAGTTTACCCTAGCATTAAACCAGCTAAATTTTGTGTGAATGTGTTTACTATTTTCTAAACAGCATGACTTCAAACAGTTAAAGCACCGGGCTCCGCCAATATGGAAATACAGCTGAATTTGAAATTTACTATATGCTGTTTCTGCTTTTCATTTTTTTTTCCATTTCACACCTTGTCCGCATCTCGAGCAAGCTTGTAAGTTTCCAACGCATACATTTCTTGTGATGATATATTGTCCTGGTGGAAAATTTCATTTACTGGCTGTGCCCTTTGCTGAACCTGTTGCTAGTCAGGGAACATGATAAGCGTATAAGTAGCATGCTACTTCATTTATCATACATCGTTTTAGACACTCAAATATCTCATATACAATTCTGCATTCTGCACCAAGGGAAACTACCACACTTGCAGGGAAAAAAAATCTACAAATAAATTGTCAGTTTATAAGTGTATCATCCTAATATAAATTAATCATAGTTTATACTAAACCTGTAAGTGGCCTTTATTATTATTTTTTTTATGGCCTCAGTAACCACATACTATCAAACACTAATAGAAAATATCTGGCTTTTTGTGATTTGGTGTACAGCAGAATGGAAAGATATAAAAATACTGTCTATTTTTAATAATTGAATTACATTGCAAATCACAGGCTTGAAATATCCAGCAGTGCTAAGAACATTGTGCACTCCTAGCATTTCTCTCTGGTTCATTCACCGTATCTTGTACCAAAAAAAAATTAGATTCCAAAAGCAAACAGAACAGCAATGCCAACAAATTCCTTTAAAAGTTGAGGAATTTAGAACTCACCAGAAAGAAAAAAAAACAGGGAAGAAATTTAAGGGCAAGTGAAACCAAGTCTACCTGATGTACTAGCTGTTCCTAGCAGAGCAGGTCAGGCCTCCCTAATTTCAGTAACTTGTCACCTATTGATTTCAAAGCTTCTTCAGACCATCATTACAGTATTTGACTACAGGCTGCTTTTTATGTCCAACATAAAATAATCTGCATCTTGTCAAGCTGCTGCATTTGAAACATTGAATGCAAGGCTCTGATTTATGTTAAGCAGTGCTTACACTAATTATAACCTTTCACTTAGATATTGGACTATGAAGAAGTGTATCTTACATTTATATAGCACCTTTCATCTTGCATCCTTTAAAAACTGCACATAAAAGAATCACTGCAACTACCTCATATATATCTATTTCTAGGGAGGAGTAGAAGCATTTAATGGATCACAGTGACATTGCAGTCTGGCTTTGAACTAGAATTGAAGAAGCATTTGTTAAACAGACTTTAATTACCTGAGCTGTAATTTGACTGGGCTATGAGAGCTGATACTGATATCTCTGGGGAGAATAGAGGTGGGAGAGAGAGAAGAGGAATGAAAAAACAAAGCTAGCCCAGATCTCATATGTCTCATCTGGGAACCTGCAGACAAGTTTCTTTTGTACTTTTTGAAAACATTGGCTTTAAAAAAGGTGCCAGGTAAGGAGATATAATAGAATCTCCAAAGTAGGTTGCCTTCAGCTGAGCGAGTTTCCACTAGAGTTCTCAGCAAAACTCATCATGCTTGGCCTATGAAATATCAAATGTTTATGTTGTTACATGAATAAGTGATCTGAATATGAAAACTCTTGTTGAATTGCATACGAAATTCACCTAAATTAAGAGAATTGGAAGATCTGAAGCCAAGTAACTTCCTCACATAATCACCAAATGTTGTAAACAACGGAAAGGAAAGGAAGGAAGTAAAATTGGGCCTGTAGAAAATTTTATATCTAGTCTAAAACTTCATGTCAAGGCGATTTATACCATCATTAACGCTGTATCTTTTTCTAGAAACAAAGAGGTCACAATATCAGTATGACCTATCAGCTCTAAATTTGAAACTATTAGCTGCGATTGGCTCATTAGACAAAGAAGTTGCTAGGTTTATTTAAAAAGATAACAGTATTTTTTTTTCCCATTTAAGCCTTGTTGATAAAGAGACTGAAGTTCAAGTCAGGTTCAGGACTTAACATTTCCCAGTGGGAATTTTAAATGCAGATTAATTTACTCTTGCGAGGAGACTGGAGGGCCAGACAGTCAGAAGTTTCTGGTATAAAGCTGGAAGACTTGTTGACCTTCAACAGAATTGCTAAAATCAAGGGCTTCTTTTAGGTTTGAGAAGTTTAATCTTATCTCTAGAAGAAGAAGATTACATCTACTATGTTAGCTTGTGTTTATATTTTATTTCTTTAGCACATGGATGAAAAGAATTACTGGATAAATGAGTCATTCTGTGTTTAATGTACTTCTCCAGTGTTTTAATTATGGGATTTGGAAGTGGAATCCATTTTATACAAGAACTTTTCAAAGAACAAATAACTTCACAATTAAAAAAACCCCACAACAATTGGCTTTCCTTATGACCAGGTACATTAGGTCAATGTAAGGAGACAAGTACTTGCTGCATTTAGTTTTCATAAACTAATGAGATCTAGAATGATTAATTTAAAAAAATCAGGTTGTGCATTTGGTTTGCCATAACCAGCTAGAGTGGAGGACATATGTCCAGCTTTAGAATGGTTTCAAGTGTAAAGAATCATGGCTTTTCCACTGTAAGACAGGAGTTCAGCACAGTGAGTTCAGCACATGCCTCACCTTCCTTGCCTTACTATCTTCTTTCTTATGCTGTTAAAGTGGTAAAAGATGCTCACTCACTTTGCTTTTTTCAAGCTGCTGATAAAACACAGTGTATTTAACATGAGTATAGAAGACAGGAAAAACTCCTACATGTTATGGAAGAAAGATTGTCAAGATACTTCAGTCAATGATGTTCTCATTTGTCCTCCTGAGAGATATCCAAGGCTGGTTAGTAGACCAGTTGATTTTTTTGTGTGTGTGTTGTGTTGGTAGATTTAAAGATAGCCTTTGAAGAAAACCTGTGTATAGCTAAATAAAAGAAATAAATAATAAAAAAGGCGAGCAACAATGGCTTTATTGTGTAGAAATAATGGTTTACATGCTCATGATTTGTATCATCTTGCCATCTAAACATGCGTTACAACCATTAACTAAATTTTCACAATAACTCCATTAAGTCATTTTATATCCATTTTATTCCTGAGGGAATTAAGATACTGAGAAGGCAGGAGGGAGCAATAGAACCAAAGATCTGCCTCCAGACCTTTTCCTATGCAGTGATCCCCTTCCATACTCAGAGTGTAAAACACCTATAGATAGAAAGAACAGAGAATCCAGGATCTAAAAGCTGTTTCTTTTAGGAAAAGAAACCTGCATTAAAGAAGACTTAGAACCTCGCATTCCCTGTTATGCATTCCTCAGCAACACCTTGATTTTAGTTGCTGTGCCCTTGATTTATGTTTCTGAGGACAAGTGTTTTGTGTTGATGCCCTAGATTTGCAGTACTTCAAGTTCAGAAATGAGTTCTCAACAAGGTAGAGGACAGAAAGGGCTCTGTTATGCTCTTACTGCTGAGCTCCTTGACAAAAACAGGGTGATAGGATGCAGAAGTATTTGGGGAGAGAACCACCCCCAGTCAGAGATACTCATGTTCCCTTGTGCTTTCCTGGGGGGCTAAGGGGACAGAGAGAGATAAACATGGTCCACTGGGAGTCCTAACTTGATGTGGTTCCATACACTTTATGGCAGTTTTTCTCAAGGTTTTTTGGTTTTTGTTTAGGGTTCAAGATTCCACTGCCTGAAAGGGGGCCTACAGGAAAGCTGGGGAGGGGCTTTTCACCAGAGAGGGTAGTGGTCAGACAAGGGGTAGTGGTTTTAAACTGAAAGAGGGGAGATTTAGGTTAGACAGCAGGAGGAAATTCTTCACCATGAGGGTAGTAAGGCACTGGAATAAGTTGCCTAGGAAGGATATGGAAGCCTGGAGGTGTTTAAGGCCAGGTTAGATAAGACCTAGTGCAGCCTGGTCTAGTGTGGGGTGTCCCTGCTCATAGCAGGGGGGTTGGTGCCTGATGATATTTAAGGTTCCTTCCAACCTTAACCATTCTGTGATTCTATGACTTCCCTTTGAATCCTGAAGGTAGCTATTAAATATCCAGAGGTCTGCAATACCCCTTTATTATTATATTTCCACAGACCATTGGCGCGGAGCTTGACCTCAAATTTTACTTGTTCTGGGTAGACTACCCAGGTAGAGGTATCTCTGCAAAGAATTATGATTATTTTTGTTTAGTTGTTTGTTTATAATTTCTTTATATTGGTTCTATATGGAAGAGTCTGGGATCCCATCATGCTGTGCACTTAAAAAATACAGAACTAGAAATGCTCCCAAAGCTGCGTGTAAGACTTGAGGCCACAGGTTAATATGGTCAGAGAGGGAACACAAAGAAACAGTAAAGCAATAGTGGTCAGTATCATCTTAATATACACTGTGTGTCCTTGAAGAATAGATGAGAGATAATGGGAGAAGAGGAAGGGCAGAGGTGGGCAGTACAGATCCTTGAAATTGAAAACAAGCATCTTGTATTTAACATGATGAAAAAAAAAAGTAAGCTAACTAAATGATGTGAAGAGACATCTGAAGTAGTAGCCTTGGAGAAACAGCACCATTCTAAATGAGTAAAAAGAGACCACTTTTCTTCTGAGCAAAAAAAGGATGTTGTCATATGAGGTTGGACAAGAATTTGGTTGGGCAAGTAGATAAGGGAGAACCTTAAAATAGGCTATGTGTAAAGAATCTCTATGATTTTGGACTTGACAGACAAATTTGTTTGCTGTCAGCATACAGATGGAATTGAATTTGTCTTTGAGATTACTCAGATAAGGTGTTAGGAGGACCAGGATCTGAAGAAACTGTTACAGAAAGATGGAGTGAGGGATTAGAAGGATCTTCTGTAAGGCATTCCAATGAGGCAATTAAAAACATGAGATGTGAAGTGCTTCAGGATGGAGCACTGAATCTGAACAGGTTTAGTTGAGTGCAAATGATGGGAGACAGGTTGTAGAGTTATGTGGTGTAATTAGGAAACAGCTTCAGGCTGTTATTGTGAGTATATGTTTAATTATTAATTAACTGAAGACAGCTGGAGCAGTAGTTGCAGTGTTAGAGGAAGTCAAAGATGAGGTTAAAGCTGCTATTTTTATATTTATAATTATTTTTCTAAAACTAAAGCAAGTTGGTATTTTGAAAAGAAAGAGCCAGCAGGGCATGAAAGGTGATGAAAATGGCAATAGGGGTATCTCCAGGGAGGAGAGAGGACCTAGTTAGTGGGACTACTGGTACAACCAGTAAGATGCTGATGGTTGGAGAAAGAGAGAGAAAGTTGTAATTGCATTGTGTTTTGTCAGCTTCCCCTCGGAAGACGTCAGAGCAATACTATGTGGAAAGAGGAGTGAAGAAAGAAGAATATAAGGATGAAGTTGGTGGTTTCCTCATGAAGAAGCATTTGGGTCAGTATGAGACGTCAACAACAGAATAGAAAGGAGAAGACTTAGATGCAGGGTTGTTGAAAGGAAAAGCACAAGGAAAAGAATGATTCTGTAATTTGAAGTAGGAACCACAGAAGCATCATATTCTGCTCACAAGCTAATTTGGGTCAGGTAGTGCTGGAATAGGAGAGGCATACACCCAGGATGGTTCTCAAAGCAGCAGCAGTGGAGAAGTGTCAGCCAACTTCCAACAAATCATAAATTATTGGGATGACCTCAGAAATGCACTATATATTTCAGAAAGAGTTGATGAAGGGAAGGCAAAGAAAGTAATGTAAACACTAATTTTCTCTCTGAAAACTGGTACATAAAATTCTACCTCTGAAGAAATGTTCAGCATTAAATTAGCAAATCCCTCAACTTTTGAATACAAATCTGGGAAAAAATTAATACCTGTAGTTTTTTTGCTGCCTCCTTCTTACTTGTAACTTAGGTTTTGGGAGCAACCACTTTCAAACTTGTTGAAATATATTGATTTTCAGAAGGAAATGACTTTTAAGGAGAGTCACAGCAGCTCATCTCAGCTGTCACTGTCCCTTTCCAACTACAAGAGAAGAGAAATTGAAGTGGATAATGACTTTCCACATCTGCAGACCTCCTTAAAATATTTAGTCGACTAATAATCTGTGTGTTTCAGTGTATAGCCATCTAACCACACCATCTTGTTTCAACTTGTTCTTGCTCAGTCCATTAGATCAACAAATTTACACCCCTGTAGATATGTGTATGAAGTTTTAGAGTTATGTATTTGTCATAAAAATACTATTAGTTTGATGTGCATCTAGCTATAAATTCAGGAAGGAAATTCAATGAGAAACAACTGAACAGGTTATGTCCCTACTAGTACAAATATATTCTGTGCAGTTACAAATGGTTGGGTGACTATTCACAGATGTGAGAGAGGGTTCCTCATTGAATTTCCTTCAAACCTGGTGTTTTAAACAATTAATATACTACATTTTAAAGAACAAAAGGTCACCACACAAGTTATGCTGCTTTGAGGTAATGAAACTGTTGTTCTTACACAGGTAACATTAAATACTCCTTAATTACTCCATTTTTAAATTTTTTAAAAATCTGATTAAGTTGAAAGCTATGCTGATTTGTCATCCTTCAATGTATCTTCCCCTAGTCTTCGCCCGAGTGGCTTATCAGTGTACCCATCTGCTTCTGACTTCCCTAAAGTTGTCTTGATTTTCTTCTCTGATGTTTTGTTTTTTCAGAGATGCCTCAACTTTCCTGAGGGTCTGTCACTGTGACAACATCCCCTCCATTAGTCATTTAACCTGTCTTTGACTTCCTTATTTCTTCCCTTGCATATCTAAGCCTTCCCCAAAATTTACCATTTTAATGTTTCCAAATAGTTCTAATAGTTGGACTCTGCCATTAATAAATCTTCTTTTATATCTTCTTTCTTATTTTGATCTTTTCCTCTTTGCCTTTCCTAATGAACCCTGTTACAGCTCTATGTCCTTCCCAAGCACAGGTGCTAGGATCTAAACTTTCCTGTTTGATCTCTTGGTAAGCCTTGTTACCAATCTATTGTCAATGTATGTGATCCATGTCATTAAGATCCAACTTTTTTCCTGTGACGTTGCTCACATTTCCTCCCTTCTCTTGGTCAATCTGTTGATGTAGCCTAAAAATACCTTTGTAAAATGTATCAAGCATCTTCTGCTGAATTAGCTATCACATGTGCATGGATGCTCTATTGCCTTCATTCTCAGGGCACCTACTTACTCATATTAATTCCGGGACATATTAACAATGATTATTCATAGTGGCAGGGATGCAGGTTAACCTCCATTTAAATTTCACTGTGTGTATATGCATGCATTTTAATATTTTTAAAAAGTTATCAGGATTTTCATATAACAGGCTGGAGTACACCATGGTTGCAATTTCCTGTTTTCCTTCTATGCTTTCTTCCTGCTATAGTTTTACACTTTCACTGTTTAAAGGCTTTGTTTTTTTCTTTGTAGTTTTATAGTACCTTTCACATTAGGTAATGTTTAGGTGTTTGAGTAGAGCTGGTATTGTCAGGGTTTTTTTGTACTCCAGTAGCACTTAGAGACACTGATCAAAGACCCACACGCTAGAAATTTTGCAAAGGCACATTAACACAATTATTCTTCTCTTGAGCATCTCCCAGTTCCAGTCATGGCCAGATATGCTGCATGAGAGTGGCACACAATGGAAGAAAAGCAAGCTCTTGTGTTTTAAATGAAGTTCTCAGTTCACCATCTACCTCACCAAAGTTTGCTAGTAAAAAATGTGGGGACAATGGAATAGGTTTGTGAGTACTTTGATACAGTTCTTCCATGTCTACGGTTGAGAAGATATTTTCTCACTAAACTGTGAGATCCTTGAAGCAAAACCTGTGTATCTTGTGCAGTATTGAATACATTCGTTCTCAGCAAGTAAATTCACCTTAGTTGTTATTACCTTTTAGTGTTCAGGTGTTAAAGCATTGCTTCTAATATGGCTTTTACGTGGTAGTTTTGTTAGTTCACGTGTTTTGGGGAGAGGACTAGTAGAGAGAGAACTTTCAGTTTTGAGCGAAGAAAATTGTAGCTATTTCTTTCATGATCATAGTGAATGGTTTTTCAACACAGGACAAAGGAAGAAATGACCACGCTGTAGAGCCAGACAGCTATATCTTCTCTCCAGTGACCTTGCACCCAGAAGTCTGGATTTCTTTCAGGGAGACATTTTACCAGTTTGGTTTTGTCATCTTCCTTAAGCCAAATCTGCTAAATTGGTGATGAAACCACTGCAGCCAGAGGAGTAGTTGCTGTAGGAAAGGATTGAGAATAGATCTGTTTTTCTTCACCTCAGCATTTCTGTGGTGGTGGGACACCTTCAGCTTATAAGAATATTGTGTTACACAGGCTTTGTTTAATTTGGCATGCCTGGTGAGGCATGAAAGCAGATAAAAATGAATACACCAGTTTGTAAACAGATTGGTGTTGATTCCTTCCAGCAATAGTCATCTGTGACCCTGAAATCAGTCCTCTTTCTCAGGCCTCACGTACCTCCACACTCAGCACTAGAAACTGACTATTTTCACTACTGTTGTGCAGGTTTATTGCTAATGAAGATTACTTATTCTCACTGTTAATCATTTCACAGCTCCTTTTTGTATTTTTTTTTTTTTGGGGGGGAAATATACTGTACTGAGCTGCTCACTGGTGGCTGTGGCTCTGCTGCAGGAGCTTCAGGGGTAGTCATTTTTCATTTGTGAGAATTCAGCTAGGTAGTATGCAGTGTATTTCTGTAGAATGCAACCACCTGTGTTTTGTAGGGTAGTCTGTGTGGGGGTTTTTTCATCTGTTTTTATTTAGTCTGTGGCTAGAAAGGGTCACATTTTATACCCACCTCATGTTTGATGGTTTGAATTTGAAAAAAAGCCACTCACTCGACCTGTTCCAATTAATCAGCATTATGGAATGTTTTAAAAGTGCAAGCCACAGCTAAATATGTGCATAGATGTCAAAAAGCTGAAAATGGGAGTGAACTATTTTTTGTAATAATATAATGACAGTTGCTATGGAATTCATTAATTTCTAAACCAACTAGCAGTGCATTTCTTAATCCTTTTTTATAATCTGTATTAATCATTTTACTCTCTACTTATGAGTTAAAACAAAAGTAGAAGACATTGATGAAAAGCTTGTAATACCATTTAATAAAATATTTCTCTGTATTTACAGTAACAAAAAATGTAGTGTAAATGCATTCTTATTCTGACCAGAGGTATTTTTTGATGGAGGGAATATATATGTTATTTTCTGAAAGTAGACTACCAGAGTTTGTTTCTTATTTCAAATATTAATTTTCCTCCTCCATTTTCTGACACCCTCCTCTATGTCTAACAAAGAAGTATTAATTGAGCCTTTAAAAATTCTTGCAGGATGTTCACCCTAACATTAAACTACATCTTGAAACCTGTTTTCTAAAAAAAAGCCTTTGAGAAGTTAGCTTTTGTTTAGTTGGTGGTTTATTTCTCTAGCTTCCTCTTTTTGTTTGTTTGCTTGTTTGTTTTTGTTTTGTGGGGTTGTTTTTTTTTTTTTTTAACTCCATCTTTGTGGACCACATCTGTCCATGTTAACAGGCAGTATTAGCATTTTAAGCCACAACAGCCTGCACAATCTGTGCAACATCCCAGGCTTGTGTTGCCTTCTTACATAAAAAACAGATACAGTCTTTTTTTAAGGCTTACAACGCACACTGCATTTTACTCTTTTTAAAATAACATTTGGGAAACTGAGAAGCTTCTTTTGAAGGATTACATTACAGCTTTGATTTTTATTTATAAAACATAAAGGACTAATATATATCAGTTAGGACATTTTGCTTCCAAAGTGCATTGTAGCAAAATAATTGGAAGGCAGTTGTGGTGTGAAATATATGACAGCTTTACAGGACATAAAAAGCAGCTTTTTCTTTGTAATAGTGTAATTGCCTTAAACCCCACAATCATAATTGTTATCAAAAAATAATCCCAAGGAAAGGCTAATATAAGGTGAGCAGACTATTATAAGAGCTCTAATACACTCAATTCCTTGAACGGCAAATGCAGCCCCTCAATCTCCCAGTGCTTTTAGTGTCAGTCAGAGAGCACTCAGTCATTTCTGTGCATCAAGCCTGCAGTATTGATTTTTCCACTGACTGAAACAGCCATATAAGCATAAATTTTGCATGAGGCTTTCACTTTGTAGACTCTCCTTTGGTCAGATGACACATGATGTGAACATGAAGACTGTATAATAACAATGCATGGTCAACCTGCAGGCATTAAAGCGTGGTCTCGCACAGCTTTGAAGGACAAAAGCTGGAATGTTGCATCTCTGGTGTGACAGAAAACAAATATCATTTCCATCTTGGCAGCCTGCATTCAATTTTGTACTCTCTCTTCCCCTACATTTTCACATTCCTCTTTTAGAGAGGAAACACACACACACAAACACGTACAGACATAAAGTATACTTATCGCTGATATCCAGTCCGGATAAAAATCAGCTCTATGGAAAAGCAAAGCTGTGATAATAACTGTGCATCAAACTTGAACCCTTTGCTGTACTTGCCTTCGCCTTTTCTTTGGTGGTGGTGTGTTGTTTTGTTTTGTAGTTGATGCCATTTCTTTTAAGTCAGCCCTTGAGACTAAATATTGTACCACAGCGTTTAATAACATCTTGTATCATGCTAAAAAACCCTTATCTAAAGATTCGGCCTTGTGATAGACAGGCAGGAGTGAAAACATTCCTTAATAGCAACATTGCTTTCATCTCATTGCTGCCCTGTTGAAGTTCCCCTGCTCATTAATATTCCCACAGTCACCCTTTCTTTCTCTCTCCTCTTTTATTGTTTCCATGTTTAGCGTAAAATACGTTCATCCTGTTATGGGTTCATGTCAATGGAATGAGACAGAGGAGTAATCCTAACCAGTGTGGATCTGAAATAACAGTATGAGGAGTAATTTCTCACTAAGAACTGCAGCAGTGCATTAACTATTGGTTCAAGTGCATTAAACTATAGGCAGTTGATGTAATTAACTCATCATATAATACTGTGCAACCTCTTAAAAGTAAGTTGAGTTGGCCCAGAGGAAAATTTATCTGTAAGCAAAAAGCTCACTGGAAAGTCAGTGAAAACAAGAGAGCTGTTTCATCCTACATAACAGTCATAGGAGGAGAGCAGGCCCTACTGTAATGAATTGCACAGCAACATGATTATTCTATATGTTACAAAAAACACGTTTATTTCTATTTATGCAGAATCCAGATAAATGTATCATATTTAAATAGTAGGAGTTAGTCCATAGTATAGGCAGATTGGTGTTCAGTCCATTTAAAAAAGAGACTGATATTTTTCATTTGAAATTGCCCTGCCAGGGAAAAAAAAATTCTGACCTCCCTGATCAGAGGGAGTATTTTAGTTTTGTTTCTTCCTCCTCACCCAATTCTGCCTGTCTCCTCTCTTAAGTTTACAATAACATACTGATCTGAATGCAGTGACTGCATAAGTGCTACCTTTCCACAATAAGTATAGTTGTGAAATTACTATTACTTTTCTTTCAAGCTGAGCAAATATTGGAAGATGAGAATGTGGGGTGATTTTATTCTGTTTTGGTTTTTAGCCAAAGGAATTACACTATTACAGTGAGATTTTTTTTTTTTTTTTTTTTTTTTTTTTTTTTTTTTTTTTTTTTTTTTTGGTCTGAAATGAGCTTTTTTTCTGGAAGGACAATAAGCATAATGACACTTGAATACATGAACTTCACTATAGACACCTGTTAAATGAAGACTGTGTTGACAAGAAATACAAGTCTAGGACAAGGGTGTGTTTGGAACTTCTAGTAGTCCTAGGAGGTAAAGTCAGGTTCACAAGTGCCCTCAGTGACAAATCTACCTTTATGCTACTATGCACATTGCAAAAATCTGGTTAAAAGAGAAAAAGCATTAAAAGCTGTACTGAAAAAAAGAACATAACCTGCCAGTTCTAACAGAGATCTGCAGGATGATATTAGAGACAGAAATAATTCTCAAATGTGACTGAAATTTGTCTTTGAAATAAAAGTTTAGGCATCTGAATTCACAGGTAGTTTTTAAAGGGGCCCTAAGCAAATATGTTTGTATTCCCATGGTGAAAGCCATGGTACTGAGCATTTCAGAAGGCTAACTTTTAAACACAGATTTACAGATTTGGTAAAGAAGATGAGGTTTTTTTAAGAATCTTGGCTGACTGGCCAAGCAAAAAGCTAAAAAGAGTTAGGTTTGCTATAGGAAGGCTGTCTAAAAAGCTACGTACCACAAAAGAGAAAATTTAAAGGCAAAGACTATCTGCCTAGCTTTGCCAATGTGGGATGAGCTTTTTATTTTCTCTCATGTAAACTACCAGCCTAAATCCAGTGTACACAACACGTCCTGTAATTTGAGAATCATTTGGTGGCACATTCAGAAGGGCTCACTATCCTTTGAAATGCATTTCAGTTACACTAGCCCACCAAGTTACTACCTGAATACAGTGCCCCTCCATAATGTCATACTTTCAGCCAGGTTCAATTCTGAAGGGTGGAAATCTGGGTGCTTGCATGAACAGTGGATTTCCAAGAGCAAAATGCAGGTTTCCTTCGTGTTGCACTGCACTGAAACTCCTGGAGGGAGCATGGATTCTTGATTAGAACTGTTCATAGGCTGTCTGCTTGTGAGATTGGTAGAGCCAGAAGCAGAGGAGGTGTGCGGGGAGGCTGTTTGTTTGGTTTTTTAATCACTACAAGTGTATGACCAGGTATATCCTTTTCTCTGCCTGTGTTTTGAAAGAGCTGAGCTTTTAAAAATAGTCATTGCCATCAGTAAGGATTTTTTCAATTATTTAGGTAAACTTTAAGTAGTCTAATTATTAAATTGCCTCTTGCTCGACTGAGTGACAGGTTATTTTCAGGAATCCAGTCCTATTCTTCACACCAGTAGAGTTTTCTCTCAGATTTATTGGTGTTTAAGCAGCATATGAGAGCAAGTAGTTCATCTGTTGTAAAGTAGTAAACAACTGCATACTTATTTTTAAATTTGTGACATTAATCACTAGTTAAAAGAGATAAGCTTCAGAGCTAGCTCCTAGGTTCCTTTCATGGAAACATTTGATTGATTCAGCAATATCTATAGCAATGCCTATTCCTATACTTGTACGTAGAGAGTTATGTCTCTCAATATAGATATAACATTAGAATAACTGAATAACATTTCAGTGTTTGACATTCATATAGTCAACAATAAACAGGCTTATTGTTGGACTATTTCAGAAACAAAGGGTCCCTGTTGAAGTATTGTACCTATTTGTTCCTTATTTTCTCCTAGCTGAATTGAAATTATTATTGGATTTCCAGGAATTTACCTGTTCAGTGTGTTGTTAAGTATTACCATTTCCATATACTTTGCATTTTGGTGTAGTAGAAGTAGAGTGCAGCCCTCAAAGGACATGATTCTTTGTAATAAAATCTTGGCCATAATACTTGTAAAATGGGAGGGAAAAGTGTAAGATTGTTCTGCTTAGAAAGAAGGACAAGCAGCATGGGTTCTGTAAGTGACAGGACTTGTGAAAAAAAGGAAAAGCTTTTTAAGAATGAAGGTGTTCAGGAAATACTCTGTATGAGATGAAAAGCTGCTTGGAATAAGCTGAAAAATGTTATGGGAGTGAGAAAGCAATGAGGAGAAGAGAAATGATGGTTGTAACCTGTTGTAGAAACTCAGCATGGAGAAGCAAAAGTCACTTAAGGAAGGTAATTCAGGGGCGAGTGTACCTATATACCTTCTTCTTGCTCTGCATTTCTCTCAGGAAGGAAAGATCTTTTCCATCTTGCTTCTCCGAGGTGCTGGCAGCTTTGGCAGAGTGCTTTGGGATAATCTATGCATATGATGTCTGCACATGTGACTAATTCATGCTTCTGTTCAACTGTTCACAGTTTATAAACATGAAATTAATATACTTAATTATTTTCTGTTACCTTGTTCAAAGCTAAGAAAGTCTCTTTTACCATTTGGGTACTTCTGTTTCAGTAGCTGGTTTGCAGATCATCCTTATCCCAGAATAGCAGTGAACACAGAAATCAACCAAATCTTTGGAGCAAGAATCAAGGGAACAGGTTTTGGAAAAGGTAGATTGGAGGAATGCTGTAAGCCTGAACCAAATCCTATTGAAATGAAGAGGAATGGAATCTGATTTCTAATTAGGAAGCTAGAACCTCATCTCATAAATTGTTAGAGTTGTCTTTGTAGTAACTGAGAGCCTGCTATACTGAGTTATAGAGTGAAGAAAAACCTCAGACCTCCAAAATGAACATTAATTATTATATTATGAACTTCATAGTCTGATCCAAACTGTAACAATATCCTCAAGAATAGTTAGGTACAGACACTTACGAGATTGTGCTCACGAGTCAGTGTAAATCCCAACCAGCTCCATTGGTTTCAGCAGCACTTCTGTGCCTTGCAGCGATATGAGTGAAGACAGGCTCTAGCCAATACCTGAGCAAATAAGCAGAGAGGTCATAGCACTCATGTCCTACCTATAGAAAATGCTATAAAGTTCAAAAATAGTAAGAAATTTATGTCAAAGGCATAATTTTACTGAAACAGGAATCAGGACATTCCAGGTATACAGGTATAGTTAGTACCCGAGAAGACTGATAAATCACCAACCTCAAAATCCAAATGTGCTGTCCAAACAGAATAAGCAGTGTTATATTTCCTATGTGCTGCAAAGTAAGGAGCTCTTAAAATATCTATTTTTTATGAAACTCCATGAAGGAAAAGAAGTGAAAAAAATAATAGAGAGACACAATTAAATTAAAAGTCCAGAATTACAGAATTCCTCATTGAATCTTCTTCAGAGTCCAATGAATCATTTGATTCCTTTTCATTCGTCTTTTCTAGTTCTCTCCTCCAGGCATTTAAAATTGCTTTGCATCATCGCAGTCATAAAAAAGAAATTTATGCCCCTCAGAAAGGATACGCAGTTTTGCAGGAAGTAATATAGACATGTCCAATTTAAGATCAGCATAGCCCACCTTCAAAGAAATAAGTCTTTTCCTGGAAGCCTGAGTGGCTTTAGCAATACCTGAGTAAGTAGATGTATGCTTAGACATAGCTTCTTTCCCTTGTGCCAGTTTTAAAATTCAACTTCCCACCTCACATTAGTAGGAATGCCTGACTAAGGTGCAGGAGTGAATTCTTGAGAGCTTTTTTGCCTTCACTAGGAGTTCTGAGAAGGATAGAGGGGAGTGCCAGAACTGAAACTGGAGGTGAGCATCTCATTTAGCCTCTAGGGAAGCCTCAACTCAGGATGCCTTCTTCAGAAAGTTTCCTAATCCTAAGGGTAGTGTCACTACAGCTGAAAGGCCTTCAGCCCCACATGGTCTGTTGAAAGAGAGCTGAAATTTCCGAGTCAGTTTACAGGATACAAATGCTTCAGTTATTCCCACCTAACTTTACCTGAGGCATGTATTTTCAGAACGTGATCCCCCCTAAGTGCCATCTGGAGGTAATGTGAACAGCAAGGCACCCTCAGAAACTGAATAAGCTGACTGAGGTGTGAGTCACTTGCAAGCAATGCCTGTAATTTTCCAATGGCAGCTAAGATGAATTGAGGTGCACAGATTTAGACAGGTGAATTTGGCCTCAGGTATCAACATGTATTTTAGAAATATTTTTACTGAGTACAAAGGTAGCTATACCTTTCATGCAAAAGGTTTTCCTCCCAAAACTCTCACAACTCTTTTGTTATAGTAAAATAAGGATGGTGAAGTGAAAGCCATGAGCTCCAAATGCCTCAATATTTAGGTGACCAGCCTGAGATGCCTCAAATTGCAACATCTAAAATACCTATGGTCATAGGTGTACTAGTAACTAAGTTGAGAGTGTAACTTCAGGTTTGAATCCTGACTGGAACCACTGGCACTTCTTCCAATGGGTTATATTTCTGTTCTAAGTAAGCAGCAGGGAGGAATATATAAGTCAAGCAGGTGTGTATTTCGAGATGTATGGTTCTGAGTGCTGTCTAGTTGGTGAAGGCAGTGAGCTGCCTGCACAGATCTTAACTAAGGCTTGGTTTCCATCAGTGTCCCTTTAGAAGATGTTGCAGAGTTGTTTGTTTGTGTTTATTTGCTGATGCTGATTGTTGTCTCCTCCTTACCTCACCCACCTGCTGCTTCACAGCACTTCCCTGAGTTAACTTTGTCCAGCATGTCTTTGCAAACAACAACTTAATAGCTTCTCCCACTGCAGAAACAAGGTAACTCTGAGCAGGGAATGAACAGTAAGGAACTGCCTTAAGGAGCACACACCACTATGCACAAGTAGGACATGCTAATTAGATTCTTAAATTTTCCAAACTTGATTTGTTCACTAGTCAACCTGTAAATGAGAAAATGGCACAGAATCCTAAAGCCTGTTGCAACTAGGATTTGTTTGACTCTGTGGCAGAGTTGTAGTGTAGTTCAGATCTGACCAAGCTTTTATATCTGCTGATCAGTATTTTGGCCTGTGCCCTCTGACTTCTCATTGACACTAAGCACTGTGAAGACTCCATCATTTTCACATTAACACTAACCAGCTCTCTGAGATTAAAATACACCCAGTCTTACACACATGAACAAAAGCCCATCCATATGAATGCCTCAAAAAGTCCAGTGAATGCAGTTCTAATGAAAGATTTATTTGGTTTTCAGGAAAGGGGAAAGCTGATTTTCAACAACATTAAATAATAGTTACTCTTTATTCAAAAGTATATTTCATCTTCAACATTTATTTTCACTTGGGCAGATTGCTAATGACCACTCATTTTTTCATAAAAAATGACTCCACTACATCTTACAGAATCTGTATTTAAAAAGGCATTGATAAATGGAAGGGAGTTCAAGGAAGAGAATAAAAAATTACTAAAGTGCTGCAAGTATTGACTTATGACTGAAGATTAAAGTAATTGAATGTGTGTGGGCTTACTAAACAGTTATTACAACTTCCTGCTCAAAAAAGTAGGTGTTTGATTCTTTATAATTCAAGTTTTAAAACTGAGAAAATTCTCAGGAAGCATGATGCAATTTTACAGTGGATAAACTTTTCAATGCAAAGACTAAAAAAGAAGCTCTCCCATAGCTTCTTATCTTGCAAAATATTTTGTTAAATATATTCAGGATAAGGGACTACATAACCTTCGTAAGCATGACAGAACTTCTCTATTAAAAATAAACTTTGGAGAAATTTATTGCTCAAATACAGCTCTGAATTCTTCATCTTACGCATATGACAGGGAAGATTCAGCTCCTCAGATTAAGACAGCATTTAAAAGTGAAGAACAGTTTGTGTTTGGTTCTGAATCTGGATCTGGTGTCATCATGTGGGTCGCCTTTGTAGGTAAAAAATAAAATAAAAGGATGTTATGCTGCTAAAGGATTAACAGGGAAATTTAAACAAAAGCAAACCAGCTGAAAACACAGCCCTCAGTTTATTGTTTCCCTACTTTGCAACTTTAGTTCTCTGTCATGAAGCCACTGTCATGTGGAGAGCAAGAAGAAATCTTGGAAAAGGTATTCAAGAGCTTCAGCCCTGAGTAAGAACCGTGTTTGACTGAAAATAACATTTGTGGAGGTACCTTTTAAGGTAATAGCAAAGACACACAAAATTACCTTAAAGGCTCAACTAGTCCTCTCTCTCACCATATCCCAGATATGTGTGGAAGTAAAATAAGTCAGAAAGAGTTGTGAGGGATATGATGAACTTTGCAGTGAGATAGAATGTCAAAATCAGTTTATTAGGAAGGACCATTAAAATGTTAGTGTTAGAAAGAAATGGAGAGAGCAAAAGCAAAAAGCATCATGATGATACTTTTCAGATTCATAGTTTGCCTACTTGTGGTATATCTTACCCAATTTTGGTTACTGACACAGGACAGAGTAGAAATAAGAAGACCCAGAAAAGGGCATCCAAGATATACAGAAGTGAATACCCAGCTTTAGACAAGGGCAAACTAAATAAGTCAGTCATCTTCACTTAGCAATGAGAGAGTAGGATATATGTTTGTTAGTCCTGATTTGCATAGAGCAACTAAGTAGGAAAGAGTTGTTCAACATGGGATGTCACTTGAAATTGTCAGATGGTAGTTTCAAAACAAGAAAAAGGACATACTTTCTCTCACAGTGTGTAATTTAATTGTGGGTCTTGTGGGATCTCAGGGAGCTGTGGAAGCAAAAAGTATAAATGAGTTCAAAATAGGATTAGATAAATTAATGAAGGATTGGTGTGGTGGTTTTTTGTGGTAATTGAATTCAGTGGTTTAGATGTGATGTCAGGCTGAGGAAATCCCCTGACTGCTGATTTTTGGATCTTGGGATGGCGAACCAAGAGAAGGATTACCCTGTGCCCTTAAACAGTGTACAGAACACAGGATGGGCAAGAAGGCTTCCCTTATTGTGTTAGGCCTTAATAAATCATGCTTTTTCCCTATCCTTTTTCAAACATCTCCTCTAATTCCTAGTCTTTAAGTGTATTTGTTTTATATAATCATCTGAAATATAAATCAAAGAATTGAAGAAAACAGACACACACCCATTAGAAATGTGAGGTGACACGTGTTGTTCTTCCCCTATTGTAATGCTCTTAATCCACATCTCTTTTTGCTGTTTGTTTTAATTTTTCACTGTGTGCATCTATTTTAAACTGTAAGCATCTCAGGGTAGGGTCTTGTCATTCTAGCTCTCTGGAAAGCATCAGGTTCACCTGTGGTGATATATAAATAATAATATTTTATAAGGCTGAGCCACATCACTTAAATGGGAAAGGTGCCAAGATGGATCAAAGTGAGGACTTTTTTATTAGTAACCACCATACCTCTTATTTGCATTCATGGTAACTGTGGACAATGAAGTGCACACCTGAATAAACAGAAGTATTGGGTTGGGGGTTGGTTTTGTTTGGGTTGGTGTTTTTTTTCATTTGTTTGGATTTTAAAACATAACATTCTATGTATTTGGAACAACATCAGACCCTGGGCATTCTTACTGTACTATCCTATTGATCCATGAAAATGGAATAATGGATAAAATAATAGAAAGCTAATACTGTAAACAACATTTTTCCTAACTGGTGCTGTTTTTTGTAGAAGATATATCTTGGGTTTTTAATGAACTTTAGTCAACAGAAAAAAAATCATCAAGAGGATAGGTGCAGTTTTGATGCCCTGATGGAAAAGGTGCATTTTCTTCAGTGAGACCACAAAGATGCAGTGGCTACTGCTCCATAATGTCCTGGTGAACACCAGGCTCTGCATGTCATGTCATCTCCCTAAGCCAGGTCATACCTGGTTGTGGAATACTGGGTTGACTTGCTGTCAGAACAGTAAAGGCTGTCTTCCCATCTCTGCACAGAGATCCAAAAGCTAATGTGTATTCATACTCTAACAGTTAAGACAAACAAAAAACACACACACAAAAAGCAAGAACAAAACCACAGCCTCACATCTGCATTGAGGTATTTAATTTTGCATCATGCAACGTTATAGTTTGAATGATTAATATTGCCCAAGATCAGGGCTGAGCGTATGTCACACTGAATGGTGAAATAGGAAGTATAAGCTTATTGGGAACTACTAAATAATTTTATCTAATTTAATCATCTTAAAACTGGTGAGTGGAGCTATTTCTCTGTGCAGACAAGAGAAAGGAGTTTGTATCATTGTTCACAGCACTACTAGAATCCTCACAGAAACAGCTGCAGGCTTTTGATAGACATCCATCAGAAATGGCTGCATTGGCAAAGATACAGGAAAGAGGTTGAAAAATGGCTGGAGGGCTGGAAAGTTTGGTTTACATATGGAAACTTTAAAAGTCTGATGTCTGTAGCTGTAAAAAGGGAAAATTAATCACAGCCTACAAGGGCCTAAATGAGGGAAGCTTTTGACCTTACAGTAAAAGACTAACAGTCAATCAGTCTAACAGACAGAGCTATAGCTTCTGATGACAAGAAGCTGAAGTTACATAGTAAAGCGATTAATTTTTATAAAAGGCATGGTAATTAACCAAGGAATAACCAAGGCTGGGGTAAATTTCTCTGTCCAATTATCTTTTCTGACTCTTTTGCTAGTTGAAGCCACACCTCACATAATGCAAGTTTGATTAGCTGAATCTGGCTTTTCCAATGTTCCTTCTTGTCTCCAGCAGAGCTGCATGGCTCTTGTTATTTATTTTATGCATTAAATGCTTAAAGTGTACTTGGGGATGCACAAGTCATAAATATAAAGGGAGTCCATCCCCTGTAGGACTTGCTGCATGAAGGCAGAGAGGAGTAATAGCTTGGGTGTAGAGCACTGATTGTTCAGAAATGGTGCATTATTGTTTCAGGAATAGGTTGATGCTTGAATCCAAGAGCGTGGGTCTGGGAGATGGGCAGGGATGAAGAGGAGGTAACCAGGGCTTGAACAGCAGTTGACATCTGGGGACAGAATGTGAGAAGGTAGGGAGTAGAAGTCAGAGGAGGGCACAAAAGGGACATAGAGTGCCACAGGGTGACAGGCATGAGTGATAAGATGTGAATTGCAGTCTGGGGCGCAGTTATACAGATCCTGGAAGTGAAGGAGGAATTGCTTAAGCTTGAAACAAGCACAAGTGAACCACAAATTACTAAATTCAGCAGAGACAAGAAGGTAAGAGTAAGTCTCTCTCCTGCTAGAAGATTACTGATCTATAGTCTGGTTTATGGAGGAAGTTGTACCCAAAGATCTTAAACAGCCTGTATATGAATGGCATCAAGAGGACAGTTGCAGGGAGGAATAGCCATCAAATATTTATTATTTCCTTGATGACACAGAATTTCTGTTGTCTGACTTTATTCCAAGTCCTTACTGTCTTCAGGATAATCGTGTTTGTACTATAGTAAATCTTTTGCCTTCTATTTATGAATTTTACATAATAAACATCACCATCAATTTATTTGGTGGTCATTTCGGCTGCTGGAAATATTTCATATCAGAGGTCAATCTGATTTCCCATATAATCTGAATCAGTAGCACTCTGACTGATTGTTAATTCTTTCATCTCAACCTCAGGATTGCATGGGGGCTTGGAGCTCACATTATGTTTAACAGCTTTTGACATGTTGGATGTAAAAATCATGAATAGCTGCAAATTGTTTTCTGGCTGATTTGTGTGTCTGTACTTCGGGCAGAGAGGAGGAACTCTGTAATGTCATAAAATAGCCCAGGTGTGCAGAAACCCACAGTGACAGGTGTAACAATCTTGCAGCAGATTTCATGTGCAGAGTGAAACAACACACCAAAGAAGGGGACTGGAAAACAATCCTGCTACTTAAAGTAATCGCATTATTCATAGGAAAGCAGTTTGTAGTATTTGTAGCTATTCAGAAAACACAAACTTAATTCTCCTTGATCTAATTCCTATACACTATTCAAAACCCATTTTGTTTAATATTTTTTTATTATGCAGTTTGAAGGAGAAACTCATTTCTCACATAAATTGCTCCAGTGCTTCAGGACTCATGTAACTTGTTTAATCATGATAGTTATTTGATAGCATTATCTAGTAATCACTTTATCAAACTCTGATGATCACCCAGAAGCAGCTTTGGACAGGATTGTAGAGAACAGTATGGATTGATGAAGACAGAGCTATTTGTTATTACACACTGAGCTCTATGGCTTGTGGGCAGTAAATGGCACTGCTTTTCACATTTGAAACTCAAAAGATATATTCACTTCAGTATAACACTGTATTACATCTTCTGAAAAGGGAAACTCTCTTACAGTCCATAACTCCTCCTGTTCTCCTCCGAAATAAAAAGCAAAGATATTTTGTGCTTATTTTGGTTATGTGATGGCCTCTCTGTAGTTCTGACTGGAGCTTGCATAGTATCACAAACCTGATTTTGCTCCTCTTCCATCCCTCATGTAATCATCATATTTTTAAATTTCTCAAGAAATATCCCTTTGATTTTTAAATTGCCTCATTTGGATTGGCTCTTCAGGAAGCAGGTTTGGGAAGGGCTTCTCTTCCATCACAGTGAAGCAAGCAAAAATTTTTCCTCCCATTCATGCTCTAAGTGTGAGATCTCAGAGCAATTGTCAGAGACAACAGCACCAGTACTGCAGCTCAGGAAGGCACTTGCTCTTCACATTTCCTTGTATAGTCCAGAGGAGGCCTCTAAGATGATCAGCCCTCTACTATGAAGACAGGCTGAGAGAGTTGGGGTTGTTCATCCTAGAGAAGGCTCCAGGGAGACCTTATAGCAGACTTCCAGTACCTGAAGGGGACCTACAGGAAAGCTGGGGAAGGACTTTTTATAAGGGCATGTAGTGATAGGATGAGGGTAATGGTTTTAAGCTGGTAGATTTAGGTTAGATATTAGGAAGAAATTCTTTAGTGTAAGGGTGGTGAGACACTGGATCAGGTTGCCCAGCCCCATCCCTGGGAGTATTCAAGGCCAGTTTGGATGGGGCTTGGAGCAACCTGCTCTAATGTGAGGTGTCCCTGCCCATGGCAGGGGGATTGGAACTAGGTGATCTTTGAGATCCCTTCCAACCCAAAGCATTCTATGACTCTATGTTTCTATAATATTTACATGCACATATGTGAAATATCTTCCCTTTACTCTCCCTATCTCCCATGGAAACAACACATTGGGTTGAATATAGAAAGTTATTTTATACCCAAACTTACAGAGCTGATGTTTCTGTTAAAGAAAAAGAAAAAAAAAAGTTAATTTTTTGACATGTGAGTGAAAATCACTAATTCCCAATGGAAAACCTACTGCTCCTTTCCAATGTGTCAGTTGAACGAGTATAAGCAGAGCAATAGAGCAGGAGTGAGATAGAGATTCCCAAAAAGCAATGCAGATGGATTCATTCAAGTTAGCAGCTTATCTGGAGGTGAACTGTGCTGGTCAAATCTCCTGAGCATGGCAAGCAGGGATTTTACATAGCTAATGTGTTTTATTTTGCCACATCAGACATTCAGGGCTCACAGATACAGGGGGCAAATGTCCAGTCGAAACACAAACTGGACACAGTTAGCTAATGCACTTCTGGGCAGACAACTAGATTTTAAATCCTTAACGTGGATGTTTGTATCTGGAATGCTTCCATTAACAGTCCTTTGAGGGAAGCATGTGTGCAGTAAATGAATGAAGTAATATATTGATTACTGAGGGCCTGAGAGGTTTTGAAAGCCTTCAGCTTCAGCCTGTGCTTTGGTGCAGGCCTGCCAGCCAATGCCTGTGACCTCAGGAGCTGATCAATGGCCAGGTGAATGTGAAGCTCCTGGACTAGTTCATAAACAGGAGATGTCAGTGCTTCCCCAGAGGTCCTGCTGCAAGAATGGGCTAATGTCCATGTGTCATCTGCTGATGCTGACCTTGAAAGCTCCTTCCTCACAGACTTGGATTTTCCAGCAGCTTGCAGCCTGCCCTGTGTACCAGGGCATAACTCAGTGTGGGAACCATGTTTGCATTGCTCACAGTATGGAGGGGCTGAGCACAGGGAACCAGTAGAAAGGAACTGAGCCAGACATCTCTCTGCCTGCTGAGACTTGGTGCCTCATACCAAACTGACTCTATTTCTTGACTGCAAATTGTTTTGGATACTCGACGTATTCTTACATCCTTAAAATAATTTCACATCAGTGGAAGAGAAGCCTGCTGGTAGCAGTAAGGCCCTGATGCAATACATCTAGAGGTGACATAGATTGTGTCTTCTCCGGTGTTGCTAGTAGAGCATAGTAAGTAATTGCACTAAATTCAATAAAAGCTGAGGAAATTATCATTAAGCAGCTGCTTAGGCATCTGTTTGACCTTTCAAGGAATTTTCATTTCATGCTGGTAGGTGAAAAAGATTAATTGTGATCAAGTCCCTGGTAAGAAAGTTGTTTTCTTTCTTCCAGCCTGTCACAGACATACTATGCAATACTGAGGCAGTAACAGGCCTGTCCTGTGCATCAGTTTCCCTGTCAGTAAAATAAAATGCATCATCCCCTACCTGTTAAGAGAATTAAATCATTAACAGCTCTGTGGTGCCTTGGTGATATGGTGGTATATCCCACAAAAATATATGAAGTAAATATGAAAAGTGCAAACCTCCTCCTCCTTACATTTTGTGACTTGGTGCTTGTGCCTTATTTGTAGATTCTTGCCTGTCTTGGAGAATCAAACAACATTGTTGGGGTTTTTTTGGTATATTATAAGCGGCAGTGGATAACATATACTTAACAAAATTACCCACTGCATTTGCTGTTAGCAGCACCCCAGTTCTTTTTCACTTCTGACAAGAAGAAGAGTATCACCAAGAAAATCACTGACCTCCATTTCCACCTCACTTTTATTTGGCAGAAAACAGTCAAGTTTGCCATTGGCTTCCTCTAGTATTGTTCAGCTCATCTGGTATGAGATCACATTAAAGAAGATTGTTGCAATTTGTCTCATCTTGCTGTGAAAGCACATACTGTCCTTATGCACTCAAGCCATACTTTAAAGTATGAGCGATTGAGTGGACCTAAAGAATGCTGAGTAAATATGTTGCTGCAATTAGGGTTTGAGGGGGAAAAAAAAAAAAAAAGTGTATCCAGTATTTTCCATCCCTTTACTCTCCATGTATAAAAGGAATACATGATCTTTGCCCTGTACACACAAAACTTAGCAGATAACATAACCTGGAAAAATTTATCATATTGAGGGCCATTTTCTATACTGGTTTACCTGCAGAACAACACAAAACAGCTGCCTATAAAACAAAAGAGAACCTGGCTCTGCGGATATTAAGACTGTCATGACTAAACTAACCTACTAAACCTCTCATTTTTCTTTGCATTTTGTGCACAAAGCAGGGATGTCTGAAACACATTGTTCTAGAATGGGGTGCTGCGAGATAGGAATCTCTTCTCCATGTCATGCAGTGGTTTGATTTTGCATTTAAATAACATCTTCCACACAAGATCTTACAAGTTTTTAAAGCTATTAATTTAGCTACACAACAGCTCTGTAAAGAAGTTACAAATGAACAGTAGATAACAGTAGATGTAATAGTAGATAATTTAATAATAGGTTTCTCTTTCTTCTGTGGTCACAGAGACCAACACAAAGCCCTATTTTATTTTCTGGATTAATATTAGTTTGTGATGCTTGTGGTTTTTGGATGGCAAGCCAAGAGAGCTGGGGTTTCATTTTCAGAGAAAATGAACACCTGAAATTGCTCTTCATTTCAGCTAGAAGTCTGAATGCTTAGAAAGAACATCCAATGTGTGTGCCCTCAAATCAGTTTCCCATAAACAGGGATTCTGTGGTCAATGAGCTACTTCAGAAAACCTTACCTGAGGTACTTTGTCTAGTGTTTCACAGGTTATATCTAGCTGCATAGATGCAGGTAGGCCCTCTGCCATTGCTTTGAGATGTCGAGGGATGATGTAGTCCAAGTGGAATTTATAAAGCTACTGTCCTGCAGACGATCAGTTCTAGTCTTCTGCCTAAAGTATAATAAACAGCATTCATCCTCTTATATAGCTTCAAATGTGGCTCCAAGCTATATGTATTTGATCAGGCTCTATATTCAGACTTTCTGTTTTAAATGCCATTACTGTAACTGACTGCTGCTAAGCAGAAGACAAAGTCAAGTCAAGCTATATAAGCAGCAGTAACACCATTATGTGACCCATGCTTTAATTGCTCAACAGCAATAGCAGAATGCAGTCTTCAGAGTGCTAATGTCCATGTCTGGTTGCTCCAGGACTTTGGGAAGAGCTTCTTGCAAGTACTTTGCTAATAGGCAATAAGAAGTACAGCAATTGTGCTGGCTGCATTGAGATCTTAATAGAAGACAGTGTTGCTCTTTACATTCACCTTTGTTGACTTTACATTGAAGCCAACAGGAGCTTTGTTGGCTGGGTTCAGGATCAAGTCTTAATACCTAACAAATGTGTGGATTATTGCGCAGTGAAGATATACTTCAGATTGGTTTCCAAGGTACCAGCAGTCAGGAGGACCAAAAACTATTTTAAAAATGCCAAGAGTAGGTTGGTGATTAATGAGGAATTTATTTTATTTTGCAGTGTCTCTTATTTAACTGGGTGCCTCTGGAGACATTCTTTAAACAGCAAGGGACTATCTTAGACTAGTATGGTAGATTTTCATCTCACGTTGACTCCATTAAAGTAAGCTTCTATAAACAGACATCAATTACAACCAGTTTAAAGGGTTTTAAAATGTAATCCAGCAGTGCTGCTTAACTAAATGAATCCTGAGAACTGATCTCCAGTGAATTAATAGAGCAGTGTGTGGAGAGCTCACTATGAATCTGAGTTAATGACTGCAGAAGATCAAATTAATTACAACTGTCTCTGAGGACCTGCAGGGAAGAACTCCCCAGATCAGCTAAGGTTTTATTAACTCTTTAGGTACCAAACATAGATTTTATACAAGTAATTTTTGAGTAATTGCTGGTAAGACAATGGAGTGAGGCAGCCTGCTGTATCTCAGGTGGCAGGTGACCACTCTGAGAAGTGATGTTGCTGAATTTTACTGAAAATTTCAATTTTCAACTAAAAAAAGAAGGCTAAATTTCATTTTCCCCCTCTCTTTGTTTAATTGAGGAACTTATATCAAATATTAATGCTAATAGTACACTAAAATTATAACAAAGTCACTGTGTGGCATTTTCTCCACATGCTAATATAGAAACCATTGTGATTATAAGTTTCCGTTTTGATAAACATGCAAGATTCAACCACAAAGTTCTCTCTGAATTTTTACATACATCATCATTGTTATTATTCTCTAGAAAATTTTATTTGGTCTAATTGTTTCAAAGAAGGTGTGACTACTGAATTAATTAATAGCAAAATAGGAAGAGACAACCATTGGTTTAAAGCAAGGCTGTGCTGATGCATCCATGAGGCCAGGAAGGCAGACTGGTCTGCATGAAATGAGCCAGGTTACTAAAAAATCTGAGTCATAACTGATAGTAATTGGCCATCACAGAAGAAGAATATATGGACATTGGTCTGAATTTCCATCTTCTCAGAAACACACCCCTTATTGAACATTAACTTATATTTTCTTATCCCCCCCACCGGGTACACCAAACACTTCATTTTGTAGAGCTGTGCCAGCCAGGGCACACGGAAATGGACATGGGATATGGGATATCCCCTAGAATCCAACCGCATGGCAAACTTCTCTTAGTTTTCTCTACAGAGGCTGAGCAGACATGTACAGCTGAAAACAGACATCATTTTTTTTTCTCCAGAAATACACACGTCTTTGCTGCAGGCACCATAAAGGCATGCAGCCTTCAGCCTATGAACCACATTAGCAGCCTGTAATGGCAACAGGCTGCAGATTTAAATTCATTCTCTTGCCATGCTTTTGAATTACTCAAAGCTTTAAAGAGTGTGCTGCTTGCTTTTGTATTCAGCAACTATTCAGTTCTTATTTTTTTTCCACAAAACTGTAACAATAAATTCCTGCTATGCATTCAGCTGTACAGTACATTAGGAGGTTAATGGGGGGGCTGCCAAGCAAGGAAGGCTAAACAACAGATAATTGTTGGGACCCTATAGTGAAGAGGGTGCACATACTAAGAAGGGAAGCTGCTAATCAGCTCCTGAACTTTTAGACTGCATTTATAGAAGGGATAAGAGGAGGCAATATAGGCAATTAGGCAGATTATACATCTGTCCATTCAAGAGGAGGCAAGTCACCTAGTACTGTCTGCTTCATCCCGTAACTGAAGCTCCAGAAAGAGTTTTGAGAAAAAGAAGTGATATACTGGGTTTTAGCAATTTTCAAAGCACTTTATAGGCATGGCTAATTAGGCATGTGATAATATGATGGTTACTCTAAAAACAACAGAAATACCTCTTTCCTATGAAGTGAATGCAGTGATTCAGCAAGGAGAACTGCAAAACAGCCTATATGTCCTGATTTCCAAAGACTAACATCAATATTTTTCCCTCTGTATTTCAGTTCTTCCACAAAACCTGTATAGCAAATAGAAAATGCTCAATGTTAGATTTTGGAGAGGCTTTGGTTTCTGCTCTAAAATGTTGCTTCTATTGCATTTTGTCACTGAGTGCACATAACATATATTTTCTTATCCAGAAAATATACTTAACAGTCTGTTTCATAATTTCAGGTGTTTAGAACTAAAAGAGTAATTTATAAAAATAAACATTTTTAATTTTTACGCATCAGGAGTTAAGCTTGTGTATTTCTTCCAGAAAGTGTCAAATAATTAATTTGAATTAAGAGCAAAAGAAAATTCTAGTATTTTCCAGAGATATTTTTTGCAGTGGCCTTCATTACTGACAACCTGCTATATTTCTTGTTTGTAAATACTTAGAATTCAGCTTCTTGTGCCTGCCTCGAGGAATCTTGTAGTGAAATCAAATTACCTTGCTCACTATTTGTTGGTTTTTGTTTCAGATGAATTAAAATCAAGCTATTTCAGTCTTGCAGTAGAGTACTTTCTCTAATAATTTCAGCAGCTCTTTTCCACACTTCTGTTTCTCAAAAACTTTTTGAAAACTTTTTTTCTTTGGTCACTGGAACTTAATACAGTGCTCCATTCCTTTCTCACCAGTGGCTTTGAAACAGCAATAATGTCACCCCTGTCCTCTAGCACATGATGTTTCTGATTTCAGCAGGTTTTTGGGATGCAGCTGTGCCCTGGAAGCTCTGTAATGCATTAAAATAAGCATCTTTAGCCTGCAAGAGACAATTCTCCTTTTGAATATGTCCTCTTACTTTGTCCATTGGATATATTGTCATACATTTTACACTGTGTTAAAATGGATTTGGACCCAGTTTACCAGGTGTGCCAGGTGACTTCTTATTGCTGCTCAGTTCCTAACAACTTCTGTAGGGATTATATATTTCCTTGTTAGATTATTAAATGTTATATTAAATGTTATGAGAGAAAATGTAAACCCTTTTGGACATCCCAGCAGTTGTATTCTTCTGTGTCTGCTTTTGATCCACACAGAGACTGTTAAAAAAAACCCTTTCAGAGAATTATTCCCAAGTGTCAAACTGTCAGTTAGCTAGTTCTTAATCCATTTGACATGTACTATATTGTTATGGTATATGCCTGATTTTCTAAAAAGGAAGTCTAAGGAGTTCATGTCATTGCAATTTCTTTGTCAAGCAAACTTGTAGCTCTCTTGAAAACTGTAGCCAAGTTTGTCCAACTAAGGCTGTTTTTCATAAAGCCACATGGATTTATATTCCTGTTTCTTAGTTAAGAGGATTAAATACAGTCTTTTTCAGTGTTTTTCTTGGGACCAAAGTCAGGCTATCATCTTTCTTAATTACAGAAGAGTTGTTGGTTTTTATTCTGCTTGATTTTAACACTTTTACCTACCTTTGTCTAATAATGGGCCTGCCACATTACTGGGTTTATTTTTACTCCTGATATATCTTTAAAATCATGTTATTGTTGCTGCTCTTAGGCCAGTCGTAAATTTTCCTGGAACTTTTTATTTATCACCCTAAATTTTTTCCTGTTCAATACAGATTTGGATTTTGGTTTTATTCCTCTTTTTGATCTTCTGTTAAACAGGAAGGATTTTAATTATGTGTTTGCTATCAGTTGATGATTTTCATTATATTTTTCCTATATGCTTGTCTTTCTTAGCCCAATTTTGTTCAAATTCTTTCAGCTTTCAGTAATTTCAGCTATAAATGTTAATAAGAGTTCAGTCCTCAGTATGACATCAGGAATCTGAGGAACCTAATCTGGTCATGATCTTTGGTCCCTCATCACTCACAAGCATGATGTTAATTTACCAGTCATTAGAAGATCCAAATTGGGGTTACTGTTTTTTAGATGCAGTATCTTTTTTCTTTTTTTTTCCCCAAAGAATTGTCTGCGTGTTTTAGAAATTGTGATTTTTTTTTTGTTGGTTGGTTTTGTATTGAGCATCCTGCCATGACTGGTTGGTTTATAATGACACCTAGCAAGGCTTTTATAATGAGCAAATGATCCACATGGCATGGAAATCAAAGGTACAAGGAAATTGTATCTGAAGCTAAGCACTTTCTGAAGCATTTTGCTATTTACATTGCACACATGGACTTACTGATGTTTGATTGTGATTCAGGCTCCAGTATCACTTCACCATGGATTTAATACATCACAACTATGATGAAGATTAATACTAGTTAAACACAAAGTTTCCACAGTGCATTTTGCACAAATGCAAGTATGTTCCCTATTGCGTATCTTTCTTGTCATTATCAATTATTTGTGTCACACTACATTGTTTTGAAAATAACTTTAAACCTTTGCACTGCACCAAACAAAGAGCAGGGATTGAGATTCCATAAATTTGAAGAGTCATCCTGACTGTTTTGAAACCATAGCAACTTTAGCATCTCCGGGAAAAAAACACAAATGTATACAGTACAGTTCATATGGTAGTTCGAGTAAGTGGTTGACCTTTGTGGAGGATTAAAGAAGGAAGGACTCAGATTGAGGTATGGACCATCTCATTTGTTGCTTCACAGAGTGGGGAGTTTTTGAGAGTTTCCAGATTGAGAGCAGGGAACTTGGTGGACAACAATCATTAGGTAACTGGCTCAACACCAGGGTAGATGACTAGAAGTTGAGAAGCTAGAACTAGGAGGGGAAAAAGGCTAAAAAAAAAAAAAAAAAAAGATTGCTAGCTGGCAATAGTTGAATAGAGGATATTGGATAAAAATAAGTTTAATGTTATAGTCAAGCGTTAGTAGTGGTTTGAAAATAGTAAGGAAAGGCGAAATTTTTGTGGAAGTAGAGAGGTGCAGTGAGATGTTTCAGAAGAGGGAAGAGTAACAGTAGCTGGTTTTGGATCATCTGTCTGAAATGCAGGAAAAAAACAACAGGATGAAACAGTCCAGCAAATAGTTATAAGTAATCAGAAAGGCAGAGCTTAAAAAGGTGCTTTGCCCAGTGAGTATGAAAGAAAATTATGGAGGTCAGTCATAAACAAAATTAGAGGTTACACTGGAGGCCTGAGGAAAAGGGATCGTGGGGATGTTGTCAATCTTGACAGAAAAAGAGGAGAATTAGGGCAGAGAATAAAGTAATTTTTACAATGTAAATTCCTCATGGCATGAATCTGTCTCTTTTATTTCTCTGCAAAACATCATGCATGTTTAAGACTGAATCAATCATCTTCTGCAGATAGTAAGGCTGTAATAGCAAACAGGCTCCCAAAAAGTGGGAAGATGGGGCAGACTAAATGGAAAGAAGCAGTGAGGGGAAACTCTCGTCAGTAACCACAAGCTTAGAGACTCTAGCAGAAGCTGTAACAGTGAATGCAAACGACCCAAAAGAGCTGGGCATAAACCATGAAGAACTGTTAGAGGCAAGAAAAAAAAACCTAATAAGAAAGTATGAAAACCAGCAAGTAATTAAGATGATATCTCCATACCACGATGCAAGAATGCAGTCTTCTCATTCTGAGTAATTAATACAGGTCTCCAACCACCACACTGACTTCTGCCACAGGAAGGAGACTGGAAACAGAAAGTGATGTAAAGCCAGGGTATTGTTGTGTAGAAAAAGAGAAGATTATCAGTGATATCAAGCAGATGCAGTAGATCACATTCCTTAAGTTTCTTCTATAATACCAGCCTGAGCTGCAGTACAGCAGCCATCGGGCATCCAGTGCTGCTGTTACCATGCAGAAATACGATTCATGTAGCAAGTGCTACCACAAGTCACTACTTCATGACTAGGTTGGGCTGTATACCAAAGAACAAACATATTTAGGCTTTGAAGGGTCAATTCCAGCATGCCAGGCAAAACAACATGCCATCTTCCACCTGCCAAGCACCTAATGTGTCTCAGCACCAGCCGGATGATGCATCATTTGTGCCAGTCTATACTGACAGATCAGAGGCACTTGCTGCTTGGACTGAAGAGCTAAGATAATTTGCTTTGTGTTCAGCTGGTGCCATGAATATTTTCCTATATCCAGGGAATTATGTCATAGCTACTAAATTCTAGGAAAAGCACTGGTTCTTAATGTTATGTCAGCTGCAGGTTCAGCTCCATAGGTGACTGAATTATCACAGCTGCAGGATCGCTGTGCTCTTCCCTTATTCTTGCTGGAGAAGCCTCTCACAGCATTCTTGTTGATATGATATCCATGTTCTCAGTGAGAACAATACTGCACTGGGAAGTATTCACATTGGGAATAATTTTTCCAGGGAATAATTTTCCATAATAATGGATGGAAGGGATTCAGTTATTTATTTACTGTGTGTTACTGGGCTTTTCTTGAAATAACTATTCTTCAATATTCTAGAAATGCCTTGTTGTTACTTTTAAACTGAAAAAGGATAATTAGACTCATCACTCCTTAACCTGAAGTTGTTCTACACCTGAAAAGGGAGTCATAAAGCCATCTAATGGTTATGCAGCTGATCAAGTCAATGTGCCATAAACCATGCCTACACAGGATCTCTATAATTCCTATTATTTTAATGGTCAGAGCCATGGGGTAAATTCTGGGAGGAAAGATAAGGAAATCTGGGACAGCTTCTTGACTGTACCCTTTTTATCAACAACCCAGGGCTGCTGAGGTAGAGACCAGACCTACTGCAGTTCTCCTGCTAAATGCACACCAAGGAGTGTTAGATATGTAGTGCACTAAAGCATTTTTGGTAACATACAGTAAGACAACAACTTCCATAAGTTCAGCCTGGCAGACTGCTATGGCAGTAAAGCACCATTCCAGCTGAAAAGTGAGTCATTTTGAGAGTCTAAGGATACAGAAATTGCAGACTGCGTTGGACCAGGAATCCATCTACCTTAATGTCCGGTCTCCATCATTGACCTCCTTCAGAAAATGATGTCTGACAGTAATCTCACTGATAAATTTTTCATGTAAGAATTGGCTGCAGGATAAGACCCTAAACACAGGATGTACAAATGGGTGAAACTGTGCAGATGGATGTAACGGAAAAGAAGAGTGGAGCTGCTCAAGGATGTTTCGTCATCATGAGTGGACAGGTTTTACTTGGAGATGTATCTTTATTAGTGTTTCTGACATATGCCTACAACCTGAAGCATGCAACAGGGGAGGAACAGTTTAGGGATAGGTTTCATAGCAGATCCAGCTGCTCAGATGAGGGGACATAGAAGAGACCAAGAAAGAAAAATCACTGGACTTAGTATGTGCTGTAAGCAGGGAGAACAGGAGAGGCAAAAATAAACACCTGAGATATATGAGTCTGTTGCTTCCATGTGCAGACAGCAATATCAGATCCTGCAGGTAGGCCCTAGGTTGGTGTTTGAATAGAAGCATCATCTGCTTTACAGAATTCTGCAGTATTTGTTTAACTGTTTTGTAGACTGTAACCTCTCCCCAGCACCAACTGCCTTTTCATTGTTTAGATATGTCGTCTTTCCATTTATTTATCTCAGTGGCTGCTCCAAGAAGAACATATTAAAAAGCAATAGGAAACAATTGTTTTATGCAGGCTCAATGCCTGTCATTCTGTCTAGAGTAGCTGGAGCAGGGCAAAGGAGTTTATGGGTTGGATCACATTTGAGATATGCAATACAGTGAATTCTATAACAAGACAAGACCAGAAAGCTCATCAATACCAAGTATCCTGTAGCCTCCTAGAATAATTATTGACATGGTTCTCTTCTCTCATTTTGAATATAGAGGAACTATTGATACTTCTTTTTTTAATTATAGAAACATTTTATTCCACTGTCTGTTGCTGTGGCCACTCCATTATTGTTCTGATAACTATCTTGCTGGATATGGGTATCATTCTGATCAACAGGTACACGCTTTGTGCCAACAATACCCAGTTGCAGAACAACCTTAATTAAAAGTTTAATATTGAATTAGTTCATTTTTGTAAAGAACAGACTGAACCTAAACTTGAATATTAAAAGTTGTTTAGACCATTGTGTTCAAGCTTACCGTATTTTTGCAATGTTTAATAAACTGCCTTTCTTCTGTCTCTTGCTGAAGAAACACTCTTCACTGGGTAAAAAATTAGCTGGATGGCCATGCCCAGAGAGTTGTGGCAAATAGGGTCAAATCTAGTTGGCAGCCTAGTCACCAGTGGTGTCCCTCAGGGCTCAGTTCTGGGGCCAGCCAGCCTTGTTCAATATCTTTGTCGATTATCTGGATGAGGGGGTTGAGTGCACCCTCAGTAAGATTGCAGATGACACCAAAATGGGTGGAAGTGTCAATCTGCTAGAGGGTAGCAAGGCTCTACAGAGGTACCTGGACAGGCTGGATTGAAGGGCCAAGGCCAATTGTATGAGGTTCAAGAAGGCCAAATGCCAGGTGCCGGGTCCTGCAGGCAACAACCGCAGGCAATGCTGCAGACTTGGGTTGGAGTGGCTGGAGACCTGCCCAGCAGAAAAGGACCTGGGGGTGCTGGTGGACAGCTGGCTGAACATGAGCCAGCAGTGTGCCCAGGCAGCCAAGAAGGCCAATAGCATCCTGGCCTGCATCAGGCATAACATGGCCAGCAGGACCAGGGAGGTGATCATGCCCCTGTACTCAGCACTGGTGAGGCCACACCTCGAGCACTGTTTTCAGTTCTGGGCCACTCACTGCAGGAAGGACATTGAGGTGCTGGAACGTGTCCAGAGAAGAGCCACCAAGCTGGTGAAGGGTCTAGACAACAAGGCATACAAGGAGCAGCTGAGGGAACTAGGGTTGTTTAATTTGGAGAAGAGAAGGCTGAGGGGAGACCTCATTGCCCTCTACAACTACCTGAAAGGAGGTTGCAAGGAGGTGGGTCTTGGCCTCTTCTCCCAAGTGAATATTGACAGGACCAGAGGAAATGGTCTGAAGTTGCTGCAGGGAAGGTTTAGATTGGATATTAGGAAGAATTTCTTTACTGAAAGAGTTGTCAGGCCCTGGAACAGCCTGCCCAGGGAGGTGGTGGAGTCACCATCCTTGGATATATTTAAGAAACGTGTAGATGAGGAACTTCAGGGGATGCTCTAGTGGTCAAGATTGTACTTCGTGTGTTGTGGGGGTTTTGGGGCTGTGTTGTGGGTTTTGTTGTTGTTTTCTGGGGGGTTGGTTGGTTTTGTTTGGTTTTTTTTATGATTGGATGTGGTCCCTCCAACCATGACTATTCTGTGATTCTCTGAACATGCTAAGAAGTTTACATTTACATAATTGAAAGAGATAATCACAGATTCCAGAGCTTTGCATTTAAAGTGCACTTATAGCAGGTCATTGTTTCAAGGGACTATTTTTTCTCCCCCTTGCCTCATCTCTGCTGCTGGATCTTTATAACTGGGCAGTACACCAGAGGATAACGTTCAGTATGATTAAGTACAAGATAATAAACTTAAGATATAAAACTCTAAACTACATACAGAGGATAAAACCATTCTAAATTAAATGTAACATGAAAATGTTTGGAAGCCACTTCAGGTAGCTTAAAGAATATGTAGTTAATCCACAGTGCAAGCACAAACGTGAATGAGAGAAAGTCCCTTTAACAAAAGGAGTAGGACTTTATAGTATAACTTATTGAGAATGAAGTTTGGCTTCAGCAGAAACAAGGGACACATTTTTTTCATAATTGGAGTCTTTAAAACTTCTTCTGGAATATTACTTAAGCATGTATATAAATTTAGAAATAGTTAGTTTAAACTCATTGGAGATGTATTTTGTTCGTGTGTTCTTATATCCGGGATATGTGCTTAATAACTTTAAAAATAACCTTAGTAAATCAGAGGCAAATTTACCAAAATTGTACATGGCTATGTGGGTTTTATTTCTGGTATCCTGAGCAAACACAGATCTGAATCATGTAGCCATTAGCTACAGGACTAGAATCAAGAACAGTCATTTTTTTCCTGACATAATCAACTTCCATTTGGAATTCTAGAGAAATACCATCACCTTTACATGACCTCATCTAATTGTCCACACACGTTTATCTGTTTTCTTAACTGTATCTGACGGATGTCTATATTTCAGGTTGAGTTTGTTCAGGGGTTTTAAAGCAAAGCATAGAAAGGAAGGCACTTGGCTTGTAACTTCAAATACTCAATTTAAATGCTTTACATGTTGACTGTCTCTTGCAGAGGGTCAATGCACAGGCAGAAATAAATTTACCTCATTTATTTTTTTTTTAATGGAAGCATGTAACCTCTAGTTTGTTAGTATAAGAGGGAATGCTTGTTAGCAGGGATACTGGGGCCACCTTCTTTGGGCTCCCTTTAACCACAGTGTGAATGCTGCTTTCTGAAATAAGACATCAGCAGACCCACTGTGTGACTGTTTTAATCCACTTTGTATAATGGTCTGAGTAAACTGAGGCAATTCTTCCTCTCAAAGGTAGACACAAATCTCACACACTGGCCAACGTGTGTGTCTGTGAGAGAGAAGTGATCTCTTCTAGTATCACAACAAGTGACATCTCCCTGCAGAAAGATTCAAAGCCAAATGTTTTCACTCTCATTTTCTGCAGTTCCTAAGTTAGTAAGAGAGGAAGCAAGATGTTTCCCAGCCTTTGTTTTAGTGAGTGAGCATTGCACTTTGGATTGCTGCTGACCTTACTGCTGCTGTGACTGCCCTAGGAGGGACAAATACATTGCAGATAGAACTAACACTAGAGGCAATATAGGTCCACTGCTGAATGACGTGGGTGCCCTGGTGACAGAGGATATAAAGAAGGCAGAGGTACTGAATGCCTTCTTTGCCTCTGTCTTTACTGCTGCAAATTCTCCCTAGGAGCCTCAGATCCCTAAAGTCCCCGAAGAAGTCAGGATGAAGGAGGAGTTTGCTTTGGTAGATGAGGATTGGGTTGGGGATCAGTTAAGCAATCTGGACATCCATAAATCGATGGGTCCGGATGGAATACACCTGTCGGTGCTGAGGGAGCTGGGGAGGTCATTGCTAGGCCACTCTCCATCACCTTTGGTAAGCTGTGGGCAACAGGAGAGGTACCTGAGGACTGGAGGATAGCAAATGTCACTCCAGTCTAAAAGAAGGGCAAGAAGGAGGACCTGGGTAACTATCGACTAGTCAGCATCACCTCCATCCCTAAAAGGTGATGGAACAACTTGTTCTTGGCACTATCTCCAGGCACATCAAGGACGAGGGGGTCATTAAGAGCAGTCAACATGGTTTTACCAAGGGGAAGTCATGTTTGACCAACCTTATAGCCTTCTATGAAGAAGTAACTAGATGGATAGATGGTGGCAGGGTGGTATCTCGATTTCAGTAAAGCATTTGACACCGTCTCCCACAGCATCCTCGTAGATAAGCTGAGGAAGTGTGGTCTTGATTATCAGGTGGTGAGGTGGATCATGAACTGGTTGAAAGGATGAAGTCAGAAAGTTGTGGTCAATGGGACAGAATCTAGTTGGAGGTCTGTGACTAGTGGAGTCCCTCAGGGGTCGGTACTGGGACCTGGGGAAATGTTCAATATTTTCATCAACAACCTGGATGAGGGAACAGAGTGTGCCCTCAGCAAGTTTGCTGGTGACACTAAACTGGGAGGAGTGGCTGACACACCAGAAGGCTGTGCTGTCATTCAACAAGACCTGGACAGGCTGGAGAGTTGGGCAGGGAGAAACTTGATGAAATTCAACAAGGGCAAGTGTAGAGTCTTGCATCTGGGGAAGAACAACCCCATGTACCAGTACAGGTTGGGGGCTGAGCTGCTGGAGAGCAGTGTAGGAGAAAGGGACCTGGGGGTCCAGGTGGACGGGAGGATGACCATGAGCCAGCAATGTGCCCTTGTAGCCAAGAAGGCCAAATGGCATCCTGGGGTGCATTAGAAAGGGTGTGGTTAGTAGGTCAAGAGAGGTTCTCCTCCCTCTATTCTGCCTTGGTGAGGCCTCATCTGGAATTTTGTGTCCAGTTCTGTGCCTCTCAGTTCAAGAAGGACAGGGAACTGCTTGAAAGAGTCCAGCACAGAGCTACAAAGATGATGAAGGGAGAGGAACATCTCCCTTATGAGGAAAGGCTGAGGGAGCTGGGTCTCTTTAGCTTGGAGAAGAGACTGAGGGGCGACCTCATCAATGTTTACAAATATGTTAAGGGTGAGTGTCAGGAGGACGGAGCCAGGTTTTTTTCAATGGTGTCCAGTGATAGGACAAGGGGCAATGGTTGCAAACTGGAGCATAGGAGGTTCCACGTAAACATCAGAAAAAGCTTATTTACTGTGAGAGTGACAGAGCACTGGAACAGGCTGCCCAGAGAGGCTGTGGAGTCTCCTTCACTGGAAACATTCAAAACCCGCCTGGACATGTTCCTGTGTGATGTGCTCTGGGTGACCCTGCTCTGGCAAGGGAGTTGGACTAGATGATCTTTTGCAGTCCCTTCCAACCCTTAAGATTCTGTGATTTTGTGATTCTGTGACAAGGGACATCTAGGAATGACTGATAATATTTGAGATTTCAGTACTCTGCTAGATAGCATAATTCGTGAACACGGGCCTGGAAAGCATCCTGCTCTCTGAGGTTAAAAGCAAGAGCATCAGGGTGGGCCTGATCCAACCAAAAGGAGTTTACTACAGGGTGAGTGAGAGCAGTTCCAAATGGGGAAAGAGAATATAAGGGCATACAAATCCTGAGGAATTTGTAGCTACAATGACAGTGCACTGGCTGGCAAGCTTCAGGTTGTTGAATGCTGCCTCCCAAAGTGTTTGGAAAGCCTCTCTCACTTTCTGCACACTCCCCAGTATAGATAATAAATAATAACTCCTAAGTCAAATATGGGTGGCTTTTTATTGATGTAGGGGCCAGAGCAAGCAATTTTCTAGCCAACCCCTTTGTGTTAAACATGCTATTTGGTGAATTCTGAAAAGGAATTCTGGAAATGAGAAAAAATAAAATAATATTAACATTCCAGTGTAGCACATCAGAATAAACTTAAACTATTTTTGGTGGAGCTGGCTGTGCCACTTCATAGGAGAAGCTGTTCTGCCAATGTGTAAGTGAGCTGCTTAACTAGCAAATGTTTTTTTTACTGTGAATGTGCTACAGGAAATTTTTACTGACAGGTTATTATGACTACTTTAATGCACATATGACCCACTGTCTGGAAGACAGTTAAAATTATAAACTGTTCATAAATTTACTGACACTCTTGGTAACGCTGTGTTACAGCAGTAAACATTTAATTTGATCCTCATTTCTTAAAATAGTGGTATTGCTGTGCTTGCAGAAATGTGAAGCTTCCTGTTGAAGAAATCTATTTCAGGTCTCTGAGTATTAGTCCTTCAGCCTTGCTAATGTGCATTTTGACAAATGAAAGTAGTCATATTAAATCTCCATTTAATGTTAAAATGAAAGCGACAAATTCATACAATTCACAGCTTTCTGCATTCAAGTTCTTATAAAGCCTTACACCCCAATTCTAAGAAATCATTTCTGCCTGTGAGCTTTCTCTAAATGATTTTTTATGTACTTGTCTGCCCCAGCTCCTCATGATACATGTGAGGCATAAAGAATAATTCTGTAACAAGGAAAGCTTATAACTTCTTACAGTCCTTACTCAAGCAAAATTCCTTCAGTGAATAGGAATTATGCTCAAGTAATAATTGCATCATCTGGTTCACAGTTTCAGTATTTAGAGATCCTTCAGTGCCGTAAAATGATGTTAGGATGTGATGGAGCAGTATCTGTAGTCCTCTGCCCTATTGTTCACTTCCCCATATCCTGCAGCTGGTAGAACAAACTTCTTTTTCTCTCTCTCACACGTAAGTAGAAGCCGTTTTCTGACAGGAAAACCTTAGGAGCACCAATAAGTCGAAGTGGGAAAACTGCTTTCATTTTTGTTCTAATAATTTTTGTATAGTACTGGTTTTGGCTGTGAGGCTGCGGGAAGAGCTCTGAGGTTGCCAGCTGTTGGTTACATCCACAGAGCTTGTGGCAAAGCCAATCTTAGGGGGAGGCTGTTAAACCCCTGCTTTTCAGGGACCATATTGCTATTAAAGCTCTTTTTGTTGGGTTTGCATACTTTGGCCTCCTCTGATGCTAAACAAATAATAGCCCTCTCTTGTTTGCTGCTCACACCCCAGGTTTATTTTAATGACTCTCAATGCTTTATAGACCCTGCCCTTCTGTTTTATAAAATCCATGCTTGTTGGTTCCTTGATTTTTTTAGAAAAATTCAGTTCTGGATTCATTTGTACAACACATGATGTAGAATTTTAGCACTGTCTTGAGGACATCTAAGGCACAACTACAGAAGGAAGTGAGGTATTGAAAGAGATAAATCAGTGTGATCAGAACATATATGTCATTTTGTGCTGTTTTGCCATAAACCTGGGGTTCATCACGGGAGGTCAGACAGAAGACATAAAGATAGCATCAGACCCACGTAATGACTGGAGAGAGCTGTAAAAAATGCTGGAGTGACAGGTCTATGTAAATTTCATGAAGAAAATGTACACCTTAAAGAACTGCACATAGTATCAAGAAAGAATAGAAATGTCAGTGCATTAAGATTCAAATCCCGCAAAAAATTCTGGAAGCAGAAAACCACATCAGACGTGAGCTGGGAAGGGGCAGCTGAGCTGAGCTGAGATGCCATATGCAGATGTGGTGACAGGTACTCCACCACTTAGGAAAGCAGGCTGAGCATAAGACTCTGATGACAGGGAAAAGACATGCTGTTTTGTATTATGTGGACCTGCAAAACGTGTGGAGGTGACACACAGCTAAGGAGAAGAATTACGTCAGTCAGAGAAGTGTTGTTGATGTTGCAATAACATGGCTGTTAGCAACTGATCATAATACTGCAGAAGACAGCAAAAGAAAGAGAGGGTGAGATAGCAGCATCCTGTGAGGAAAAGTCTGCTTAGAAATGGTTTTAAGTTATATGAACACCAGTGTAAAAAATAACATGGAAGAACCAGGCAGATCAGGGTCAGCCTGCAATAGAAAAGTAACCAGTGTCTGGTTAAAGCAACAGTGAGAACAAAGTGCTGCTAAGACCCTATTCAAGGATAGAGTAACTTAATAAAGTTTTCTCCTTCTGTATTAATTATACAACAATTGGAAGACCAAAAAGGATGGAAGACTCCTCAGGCAGGTGACAATAAAATTTTGCTTGTTGTCCCCCTGTAAAACTAAAACCTTTAAGAAAAAGGAAAATAACATAAGATTTTTTTTTTCAAAAATTCATCTCAGTGGGCAGCTTTCAAAATGCTGTTGCCAAAATGAAGAGGAATTCAACTGCTTTTCACTCTTGTGGTTCAGTTTCATGCAGTGAAGATATTGTCTGATGGTCTACAGTAGATCTGTATAGGGAACCCCAAGGAGTCACAGAATGAAAGGAAACTGAGGGAAAAAATACTTTTTAAAAGGAAATGAAAAAATAATTTTTTGAGAGAAGGGACCTGTTCAGAGTAAGAAGAAAGTATATTATGGGTAACCTAATTGACTTGCAGCAGGCATGATGTTCATGTACCATCTTCTGATCTTGACCAAGTATTTAGCTTTGTTATGTTCCACATAATAAATAAATGTTCCTCAGCTAATTGAGGGGAGCAATGCTGAGTGGAACTTACAGAGCCAGAAATGTGGGTATTACTGCACCTGCAAACAGAGCTTGATAATCTGCCTCACTTGCCGACTATTGAAGAAAGCAGCTGCCTGTGCTATATCCACAGGGGTTTCTCTCACATGAGCGACAGAGAACGACTCACTGCCTCTTCTGCTAATTTCTGTGCTAGATATGACCCAAAAAAATGAGCTGTGTAATTCCTAAGAGCTGTGTGTAGTAAAGAAGACTGTAGCTTGTCAGAAGAAAGTATGGCAGTTTGACAACAGCCTGCTATGAATTAGTATTCATTCGAGGACGTAAAATGTGTTTATGGTGGCAGTTCTCAGCACAGTATCATGGTTCTGTTGTACTGTTTAGTTAAATGTCATCTATTAATAATTCAGTGAACAAGGCTCCATGCAAAACCCAGCTGGGATCTTATAATCAGTTATTTTACGTAATGCAAAGAGGCTCTCCTAGACAATGCCCAGCTCTGTTTTCCAATTACTTTGTGTCCATACACTTGGCCTGATCCCACAGTGCTCTGTAGAGTCACTCTAGGTTTTAAATTTATGCAATGCAGCACACATGCAGAAGGATGTCCACACTGTTAGATGGCTAGAAAAGCAGTTTTCTAACACACTGCTATAAGCAAAATTATTTTAATGACAAGCCCTCTGTTAAAATTTCCATTGGTGCCATCCTTATCCCATCTTAAACATGAATATTCACATTTTGTTGCCACTGAATGTTTGGAGTAAAGAAAAACATCCTGAAGGAAAATTTAATTTTGCAATAAGAGTGTTTTTTTCTCTGCACTTC
>NW_009953920.1:498223-554684 GCF_000747805.2 Chaetura pelagica
TCCCTACACTTTGCTTCTTTTCTCTTGTTGAAATTTCCTTTAATTTTATCTTGAGAGTGAGTTAAAACTGAGTTGTTCTGCCTAGGATTTTGGAAGCACATCATATTTTGTATGCCCTGAAAACCAAATCAGGTAAAAAAAGATCAGTACTTCCCAATACTGGTCCATTCTAAACTCCACCATTGCTGTCAAATATCACAGGAGTGCCAGGTACTCTCAAGTTTTGGATTAACTAATTGCTGTCAGTTTATGTCTTGTCTCTATTTTAAATAATAATTTAAATAATTTTTTTTTTGTCTCTTGTCTCTATTTTAAATAATTCTGTGATCCACTACCCTATGAGCTGAATTCTGTACATTTTTAATGGGTACTATCTTCCACCTGTGGTTGGAAGCAGAGACCTGCTTGTGTTCCTGCAGCACGAATAGGGCTTTGAAATAGCAGGCCTTGAAATAGCAATCCCAAGGCACAGGTCAGTAGTCCACCAACTGTTTTGAAATCAGAACCTTTTCTTCTTTTTTTGAGTTACTGGTTGGGTTTTTTTTAATAGTCTCTTCACAGTTAAAACTGTTGTGTGTTTTTTTTCACAAAACATTTTGCATTTCCTCTCTGAAATGCTGTTCATTCACATAGTTTCACTGAAGTCACCAATTTTGTGCAGGGAGCTTAGACTAGTTTGAAATGTCTTTTCATACAGATTTGACACAGAGTTTCAGAGTATTTTTGCACAAGAGTGATTATAAATATTTTAAAAGGTCATTTTTCTAGCTAAAAGGAGGTATTATGTCAATTAGTCAACGTATTAAAATCACCCTGTGTAGCAATGTGGTTTATGAAAATTAATTTAGTAAATCCTCTCATTCCATCACTGAGGGGTTTCTGAGTCTGTTCCTCCCAACATAGAGACAGCCCTTGTATGGGTAGGCTTTAGATGAGGTTTTAGATGAGGTTTAATTATTTGTGTAATTTACCCTGAGGTCTCTTTGTGAAAAGCACTCAATAAACACAAGAGTATTACCTTTATATAATGAAGATAATTGCACTTACATGTACCTTTGACACAAAATGGTTTTATTTGAGGAAACATCCCTTGAATCACCAACTGCTGGCTTGAAATGACAGCCCATTTCAGGCCAGCTGAAAATTCACCACATATGTGTAGTTTGTCTTCAATTAATTTAGATGTTTAATTCTTTTAAAGGGAATTATTGGCTGTGTTTTTATCTGAATCAGGCATATATAAATCATATTCACAGGAAATCAATGCATAATTTCAGTATTAGCATTATTTCAGTGGTGCACAGCTTGTAATTATGACAAAAAGGTGGTTTTTTCCTCATAAATGGTTTCAAAATATTGTATCATGTTGGTTTTTTAAGGATTCTGTAAGAGGTGCATGGATTTAACCAAGATTCAATTACATTCTATGTGGGCTTTGGACCTGCTATGATTTAATTACATTTTTATTCATTCAGATGTTTATAGTGCATGTATGTTTTCAAATCATTCTCACTGTAGCGTCAATTTTCCAACTTCTCTGTGCGAGAAAATGATCTTTAAAATTGTCCTCGCTCTGTAGTACTTAAGAAAGGGAGGAAGTACATGAAGAAGAACCTCAAAGATGAAGGCCAGGCTTGAAGCACAGTTTCATTAATACTGGATGGCAGGAAAGGAGCCAAGTCCCAGATAATGAGGAAGGAGTTGCAATTTTTTTTAAAGCTATCTGGTGACAGGGAAAACAAAAATGACATTCAGCTGACGAATGAGTGGAGTTTGACCTAGCCTTTTGACCCTTGACAATCAATCTTACCTGCTGCTTCATAAAGAATTATAGCTGTGCCACTCACATTTGACTCTGGATTTTTGCTGTTCTCTCTTACTTTCTTCATTCTTGCCTTTCTTCCTTCTTTTCTTTTCTTTTCTTTTCTTTTCTTTTCTTTTCTTTTCTTTTCTTTTCTTTTCTTTTCTTTTCTTTTCTTTTCTTTTCTTTTCTTTTCTTTTCTTTTCTTTTCTTTTCTTTTCTTTTCTTTTCTTTTCTTTTCTTTTCTTTTCTTTTCTTTTCTTTTCTTTTCTTTTCTTTTCTTTTCTTTTCTTTTCTTTTCTTTTCTTTTCTTTCTTTCTTTTCTTTTCTTTTCTTTTCTTTCTTTCTTTTCTTTTCTTTTCTTTTCTTTCTTTCTTTTCTTTTCTTTTCTTTTCTTTCTTTCTTTTCTTTTCTTTTCTTTTCTTTTCTTTTCTTTTCTTTTCTTTTCTTTTCTTTTCTTTTCTTTTCTTTTCTTTTCTTTTCTTTTCTTTTCTTTTCTTTTCTTTTCTTTTCTTTTCTTTTCTTTTCTTTTCTTTTCTTTTCTTTTCTTTTCTTTTCTTTTCTCTCCTCTCTTCTCCTCTCCTCTCCTCTCCTCTCCTCTTCATGAAGCATCACAGCAATAGGATGTGGTTACCTGCAGTCTGTTCACATAACAAGCACACCAGAGTCCTACAGTCATCGCCTTTGAATTTCTTTTCCTTTCTTCATTTTATTTTGTCATCCTCCTATTTGTTTGGCCTAGCTTACTGCACTGGAGGAATCACTTTATTGCCTGTGATGTCTTGTTGGTGAAATTTTCTCTTGGATTTCTTTATTGTTATTATAATTAGCTAGTTTGGTTTAGCTGGCTCCAGCAGTGTGTCTCTGATGACAGAGGTGCTCACAGTGGTGTGCAATGAACTCTAAGTACTACTCTTCTAGGAAATCTGGGATTGTTTTTCATTCTGAGGTATCCTTTAAACCCAGTGTGAAACAAGTGCCTAAAATGTGCCTGAGCTGAGAGTTCATCTTAAAAGACATCCTTGTTATTAGAGATCTCAAAAAGTCTTATGAGCTGCTGGGAATGAAAGCATTACCCAGACATTATCAAAAAGTGAGGGAAAGAAAAAATAAATGGGTGCTTTTAAACCATCTATCTCTTTTTAACACAATTTTGGAGGCAGCTCTATAATAATCTTTTCCATGTGGAAATAAAACTTTGTGTATCTTTGACCCCCTTCATTTTGAAGATCTTTGTGCACATTGTTGTACTTCACTAATTTTGCTTCCTGTGGTGAGGGAAGTGAAGTTTATTATCCCTCCTTTTCTTTTATAGAGCAGGAAAGTGAGGCAGGGAGATTTACTTCCATGCCCAAGGTGACAGTAGGTTCAGGAATAGGAGGTGGATACCCTGCACTGATCTTCATCCATAAAACCATCAGTCCTAATTCCCTATTTCTATGACACAGGATCATTGTTATTTATTGTTTTATTATTATAATTATTTTATAATTATGAATACTGTGCTTTGTATCTTGGAAGCACAATATCCAGGTGGGAATAGTATTTGTCAGCACAGCATATTTAATTATTTATAACTGTGTTCTTTGTCTGATGGTTCAATTGCTATTTATTTTATTTTCCACCAGAAGATTTGATCACTTAAACAACCCAATCAAACACTCAAACATTTGGCAGTGTTTACAAATTATGAAAATAGTTTCTGATTAAAATGTTCCACGGGGAGATGAAAGTTTCAGATCAGTATGTAAGCCCAGGGCACTCTGCTGAGCCTCTGCAGAGAGAGCTGCTCTGTGGCATATGCTCTTTATCCACACCCGTACTGGCACAAGGCGCAGGCAGGGGCTCACACATTTCCCTCATGGTCTTCCTGGGGCTATTTCTGTAGAGTGCTCTTATGGCAAGGGGGAAACCAAGCCCTCTTAGCCAAGTGAGATGCAGCTCTGCAAGGCACCCATCAGGCAGTACCTGACAAAAAGATCACTTTCAGTCACAGCTGAAAGAAGTGGCAGAATCACGTAGGCATCTAAAGCTTATCTGTTTTGTAGATGTACTGTGATCACATCTGAAAATCATTGCAGCATCAGTTAGATCAGCAATGCTTCTAGCACTATGACTACAAGAAGTCAGACACCATTTCACTGTGCAAGGTAATTAAGGGCTATTAGAATTAATCTATTTTAAGAATACCACTGCTTCAACAACAACTACAACAAAAACAACAAAGAGGTGGAAATGACTTCTGGTTTTGTTCGTACTAGTCCATGGACCAGTGCTGTTTCACAGACATCAGAGATTTTGGGTTCTTGGCTTCCTTCTTAATTTCCCAGTGCAAAATATTAAAGCATAAGATCCTTTCCTGGCATTGATTTCTTTATTAATCAGAAATCGATGTGGTCCATAATCCAAATACATAAAATGGTCAGCAGTGTCCTCTGCAAACCTCCTAATAAAATGTTTTGCACTGGGTGATTGCTTAAAGAACACTTGCCTTCACTTAAGGGTTTTTTGTAGGTGTTTTTCTGATGCAGTTCTCATAGCTCTAATGGCTGGGTAGCTATTGGCAAAAAAAAAATCCCTATACATTCCTGAGAAAATAAAGGCAGGAATTTACACAACTGCTTTGGCCCAGAATCACATGAAGACGACTTTTTGACAATAAGGTTTAGCAAATTTGCATTTGCTTCAGTTCCCTGTTCAAAGGTGAGGATTGTTGGAGTGCCATCATACTTCCTTAAGCTTTAAAGAAATAAATGTCTACTGCTGGTAGGAAGAAGAGACTGTTAGGGCCATATCTGCTCAAAGTGAGGGCTCTTTGTGAGAAGAACAGCAGTAGAACTACTGGAGATGATGGCCACAGGAATTGCCCTGCCCTATAGAATGCTGGAGAACCCCTGCAGGGCTGGTCTTTCCAGGTAGTCTGTAGGCAAACACGAATCCAAAAATGTCCTTTTTTGGAAGGTTGTGGGAGAGAGGGAAAGAAAGGAACGTTGTTGTTGTCACGTGATGCTGGACCTGGCTCTGTCTCAAGGATGGAGATGAAAGCATAGTTTGCCCCATGCTCCCTGGCACTTGGATGGAAAATAAAATGGAACTGTATTAATTTCAGCTTCATTGAAAACACACAGTAGAAAACACATCCACAGTTGGCAAATGGAAAAGTTTTAAATTGATGGTGGAAGAAACATTCATTTCCAAGCTTCTGAGCGAGCTATTAAAATCAACAGAGTAAAGACAAAATACCTGGCACTGAAAATGGAAGTAACAGTTTTTTGCATCTACTTAGTTAAAACTTGGCAAAACAAATCTAAAGTAGTGGTTTCAGATTTCTGTGTGCACTAACTGTGCCAGCTTTTGTTCTCAGGGTTGCCATGATAGATAGTTCATCCTGCTTGAAAAGCATTTTTCCTCTAACTTTTAAAATCAGAAGTCAATTTAAGCAAAAAGCTAGATCTTGTATCAACACTGACATGTGTGTGTTTATTTTGTACTGTTGAATGGTCCAGGCTTTTCATTTAATTACACTATTTTGGAACAAGCTCATCTCCATTTAATTGACTTTAGAGTTACCACAGTAAATCTGTTAACGGTGTTTGCCCAATGTTTATGTAGTAGTTTCACCTACACCTCTCTGGGCTTCCTCAGGTGGATGAGAAATCCACTAATTTCACAAGTAAGGGGATTTATGAACAGTAAATTCTCTCCCCTGGCCCCCTTTGCATTTTCCCCAGACAAACTTCTTTATCTATGGCTACACATTAGCAGTCACATGATGACCAATGTTTTCATTTTCATAAAAATTCTCTTAGTTCTCTGCAGCTAAAAGCTGGCTTTTGCATTATTTTATGAACAGTTTATATATAACAGAAGGAAAATTTAAAGGAAAGTTATAATTGTTGTATGGTAACTCCACACAACCTAGCTGCATCACTGCCAGTGTGTTCCTATAGGATAAATAAAATATACCTGTTAGCATACATTCTCTTGTGAATTTTCTGTATTTTAGAGCAAGTTCTGCAGGATTCTATTATAATTCTCAAAAGGATAACATTAACAGCATGTGTATTTAATATTTATAACAGCCTTAGTGCATTGGTAAACACATTCTTTTTTTGTACATTAACACATTGTTGGATTTCTCTAAAAGACTGAGGAGCCTGGAGAGGACAAACAATCAGAAGAGTGTTTTGTAGCATCGTTGAGGTTTGCTATAGCTAAACACCCACAGATGAGACCTAAACCCTTACTTAAAATGCTATTTCATTATCCTGAATATTAAAATCATAGCAATGTTGCCATAGGGAAGAGAAAGACTAGCTTCCTGGGAGTTTTTTAGAGAGTTACTGGATAGCAACTAAATTCAGCTTTGCTTCCATTATCTGGTCTGGAAAAGCAAGTATTTCCATTGAGAATGATAATAAGGTACTACTTATGCATTACTTACAACATTCACATGTTGTGACTGACAATGTAGATAGAAATAGTGAACAATTTTTAAGTAGATTTTTTGGCCAAATTTAAATTCATCCTTTGGATTTTATTTCCTTTCTATAACTGGCGAATCCTGCTCAATGTAAGTAACTAAATGATTTAAGTGTGAGTTCTTTTAGTAATTGTTGTGTGTCACTTTCAAATAAAAAATTATTAAGCTTGAAGAAGCAGCTTAATAGCTAAGGAAAGATCTAGATACTGTTTGGTCAAGGGCCAGCTACTAACTATTTTGTTGTGTACAAAAATGTATGAAATATCAAACCAGCATGGAGGTTCTTGATGTGCTTTTGAAAGCCATGAAGTGGATAGTGCACTTGATTGCCAGAGGAGTGCAGCTGTTTTTCTCAACTCCCCAGGGCTTCTGTTCAGCTGTGGATGTAGCTTCATCCTAACCCAGAAGCTCCATCCTAACCCAGACTTTACAGGCAGGGAATGAGGAGTGCCTTTAAAATCTTCTCCCTATGTCTCCTGTGCAAATTTTCTACTGATGAGCAATTTATCTGTATGAATAACCAAGCTGTTTATTTCAACAGTGGGCAGGAAATTTAGACAGGTGGAAGCACATGAGCACTCAAAGAGCAGCTAATTCACTGTTGCTGTGCAAAGGTGATACATGCCAGGCACAGCCAAGCTAGAATTAGCACTTGAAGCAGCAACATGTTTGGCTGATGAGCTACAGGGGCAGGAGAGAAATCTGATACTCTGCCTTCCTCATTTTACTGCAAATTTAAAATGTGCAGTCAGTCCACTCGCAGGAGATGACCAGCTGCAGAGTCCAGAACCACTGCTCACCTACTGTTTAACTTGGTCTTTAATCTCTCCTCAAGTAAATTAAACTAGAAAAAGGGGCATAGGCAGATCACCTCTAGCTGACCAGCAGTTAGCTTAAGGCTTACAAAAAGAAAATAGCTACGGATAGTGTTGCATGTTTTGAAATGCCCACAACTAAATACAGCGACACATATCTATGCACAACAAATAATAAAAATCAAGGAAGATCCTTAAGGACAGCAAAATAGAGCTACTGTGAGTTAACAGTAGGCAAAGAATGTACATTGCCGGTGGTACATACATTCAGGCATAGCTTTTGGTGTGACAGATTACCAAATTAGAGTTTGTCACCCAGCTCTTCTGCAGTTCCTCATGTGGATGGAGTTGTGTGATCTCTCTGCATTGATGCCTTATCTAAAGAAAGAACACGTCCATCTTCTGCTCACATACTGAGGTCACAGCACCTAGCACAGCACCTCCTCACTGACCCAGTCACATATGCTCAAGTTTTCTCAGGTGCCACAGCTATTAAGCAACATCTCCTGTCACTTAGAAAAAGCTTTTTAGTCCATATTTATTTTTCAATGACTAATGAAGAATGCCATGAGCAACATGGTACTGTACATGTGTCCCAGCTGGTGAGGAATGGCCTTCATTCCCTGGGAGGTACATAGGGACTGAGAGCATTACAGCCCTCGCAGGATCAGGCCCCATGTTTTGTTTTGGTTTGGTTTTTTTGTTTGTTTCATTTCCCCACCTTCCCCCATCATAGCACCCTGTTGCTACAATGTTTCATTTTTTTATGGCTTGGTAAAACCATGAGGAGTTCGAGGCTATACTGAGGATAACAGAGGCTGTTGTTAACAAGGTTAAAACCTAAATTACTACTCCAGCAGAGCATTTGTGTGCACAGCCTTGCAGCAAGGTAGAACTGCCACTTTCACAGATGCTTCTTGTACTTTCTGTTGTAGTTTTGATGATTGCAAAGGGAAGGACTGGACTGGGCTGCATTTTTTTCCTTTCTCCTTATAGCGTACACATTGCTGATTTCTGAGTCATTCCATGGCCTGTTTTCACTGCTGCTCAGCTAAGTTCTCTAACTGGAATTTGCACACTAGGAACAGAATTTGCAGCTGCTTGACTCTTGGAGTTCTTAATAGAAAACAGAGTTGTCCGAGGTCTACAAGCTTTCAGAATAGACTGGAAGTGGAAAATGATGGAAACACAGATATAATGAGAGTCTGAGAGATGAAAGCAACCAGTCATACCAAGTCACCTGGTGGGCATGGTATCCTCTGCTGCTTCCAGTGGTTGGAGCTGGAGAGAAGTGACATTGTCCTTTGTCATTCTTAGGACACTTCCACAAGCTCAGCATCAAGGCCAACCTTTTAAGCCACAAACACTTTGATCCACTATTTGATTATATTGTTAAAAAAAAACAACAACAAAACAAAACCCAAACACACATGCACAAGAAAGCCCAGTACATTTCACTTACAATGACTTCACTTTCAGTTAAGGAAACATGACTCACTTCAAAGACTCTTTGAAGACACTTTTAATTCCTGATCTTCAAAGAACCACTGCTGAAGCTACACCTGGATAAATATTTCTTTGTCAGAAGACCTGTTTGCCATATACAATTATAGAAGACCCAACAGTAGGCCTATTATCTGAAAGCATGTAAAATCAACCTTTGAAGCCACCCAGACAAGAGACACCCTTGTCTTTTGACACAACTTTGCCCCAAAGCCTCACATAGCCACCTTACCAGCAGAAATGGCAGAGGACTGGAGATCCATGGCTCTCTGTACCTCAGGACAGGATTCTGCACAACCTCTTCCAAAGCTCCTGGGGCTGTATGTCATTGCACTGCTTTTTCTACGAGCATTGCTTCCTCGAGGCACATCAAACACTTAGGCTGCCTAAGTGCTATAGAAATTATGGTTCCCATCAATATTAGAGCATTTTAAAGAGATAAGGAGAGAAAAAAAAATAAATAAATCTGTTGTCCCTGTTATTAAAGGTTGTATGCTCAGAGAGTGCCCAGCCTTTTTCTGATGTCCATTATGAGTCATGGTCATTGTTCTCTGAGTCAGCAGACTGTAGTTTCAAACTTCATTTCTTTGTGTCATTCATCTGTTCCCTGTCACACCCCTTCAGCTGTGAAATCTTATATTGGGCTCTGTTGGCCTTTACATGATATATTTTTTCTCTCTCAGTTTCTTTCAAAGGAGTCTTGCAGAATTTTTCCCACAAAATGGGAGGTTATCTAAAATTCTGGTCCATAGGAACATTTTTATGGTCTCAATATGGTCTGGAAAATCCAATCTGTAGGAATACCATGACATTGAATTTGATTTTCCATTCCAACACTATTCTGTTCTTAGATCATATAGGAGAAGTCCTGCTCTCTGTACCTAGAAAAGTGCTTTTATCTGGCATAAGGACTTGATCTCTGAGAAAGTCATGTTTTCACAAAAAAACCCCCACAAAAACAACAACAACCAACCAAACAAAAAACCCCAACAAATAAACAAAAATCCACATGAGCTGATAAAATTAGAAGTTTACCAGATCCAGATATCACTTGCTTGACACCCAGCCTTTGGCATTCAAATACTTAAATTGCCCTCACACTATGCTATGGTGGGTTTTTAATTGCCTGTCTTTGCATGAGTCCCAAGACAACTCCCTGATTGATCCCCTGTGTCTTGATGATACCCTTACTCCAGTTAATGTTTCAGCCATCTGTACAGTATGAGGCCTAAGGTCCCATTTGAGCTGAGAAGGCAAATGGCTTATTAAAGTCTAATTTCTCCAGCTTGTTCTTGCCTTTGGGCATTTTAAATAGGTTAATGCAGTTTTTACAATACACTCAGGGAACTTTACTCACAGCGTGTTGTCATAAACTAGAGGAAAATAGCCCCTAGATTATCTCAAAATGGGAAGTATTCCAAACATACTTGTCCTGATACTTAAGTCAAGCTCTCTACATAGAACAACTTTTCCTTTTTTTTTTTTTTTCTTCTTATGATTTTAGTGAATTACTGTACATTTAAAGGCTTGGTAAAGAAAAAAATGTCAGATTTATTTAATGCATAAGATAATTTTTTAGGGAAGTTCCAGTATTCATCAAACTGTGAAGACACCACAGGCACCATATAAATTATGATGGTTTTCTTCTTAATACTTCCTTTTTATTGCCTATATTCTTTAAAGTGAATCTGCTCATGAAAGATGCTGGATATGACAACAGTAGAAAGTGAAGCCATCTCTTTATCTGCAAAATTGGTACAGAGGAGCATTGGAGATGCAGGTTTCTCCCTATAACCCCATCTGCTTTCTGCAGCTGTAACCTTGAGGGATCACCTTTTGGAAGGAGAAGATGACTTGGTGTCCTTATTCTTTCTATGCTTAGCCTCTCTGCTAAAGTGCAAATAAAGATGTCAGTGTATGCCATCCAGGGCCGTAGTCTTTATGATCTTCCTAATAAGTATTGGGACACCATCAATTTATTAGCCTGACTGTGTGGCAGACTCCTTCCTATGCAGGCTCTCTGTGGGTATCTGTGTGTGAATACATCTTCTATACATCTAATACATCTTCTATAAGGTAGAATACACTCAAAAGCACCATTAACGTGCAATGACTTTTGTTCCCTGTATTGACCTAGACTGGATTTGAACCAGTGATTTAGAAATAATATGCTCTGTATCCCATTACTAATCCCTTCAGCCACAAGTCCAATCTTTCCTTTTTTTCTTTCAGAAAGAGGATGCTAACATATTTAAAATGACTTATATTTTGCTCTCAAAAAGAAAATTCAAGCACGTGTAAAAAACACATTGGGTATTTGGCTAATCTACCCCTCATTACCCAGAAGGGAGAGAGCATAAACACAGGCTTCCATTAGACCATTCAGCGTGTGTATTCAGTCTTCAGAAATCTGTTTCAAAGAAAGCAAGGCATATACCTCATTAGAAGGAAAACAACAGGGTGGAAAAAGAAAAAAAAGTGGGCCATGTCAGTTCAAACGCAAGCCCAGATGCTTAAGTTAGTTACACTTTTCAGTTGAAGGCAATGCAAATCCATTCTCCATTACTGGGGAAGTGGAAAAAGGCATTAGGCCCTTGAAATGGCGAGAGCCAAGTTCTGTGCTCAGTCAAATAGGAAAAGGTTTAATGTATTATTTTCTCCTTTTTAGTCCATTGTACATTGTATCAAGGCACTGAAGAACGTCTATGTAATTATGTAAATAGGAGAATAGAGGATAGAGTAGCACAATAGTTTGTAGGGTAGAATTGTTTCTTATTCCTCTGAACCCTTCTTCCTCTTCACACAAACATGCACAAAACATTATTAAAATAAATCAGACATTATGTGAAGCTTATCCACAAGAGCAGATTCTATACACAAATTTAATCCCTGAACATTAGTATGTACTTCTGCAAAGCATTGTAGAGGTCTTAAGAATCTGAGTTTATATTGTGAATGGAAAGTGAAAAAAGAGTAATAAATTTGACATTGTTTTCAATATAGAAACATTTGTGGGATTGCTTATGTTTCTTGCTTTATGCAGACGTGATTAAACTCTAAATTATATATTTTATCTAAAATATAACCAGAGCCATTCCCATACTTATGCAAGACTATATTAGCCAGGGGCAGCAGGCAGTTGATACTTTCAGTGAATGCAGTCAGGATTGGGATTTGAAGAAAGAGCCTTTTCAGTTTTCCCACGAAAAAAAAAGATACAGTCATTCCCCAGACTGCTTCTTTCAGCATGGTTGCATCACAGGTGAATTTTTCCCAATGCACTGCTCCACTTGACAGAGGGGCATTTTAGTTTAATTTCAGTTTCCTGTGTAGGTAACCAGCAGAGTAACAGAAGATACAAGAAAAACATGAAAAGACCCATTTTATGTAAATACTGTAAAGGCATAGCTGCATTGTGCCTGAGGTATCCCCCAAAGGAAGCCAAGAAGGAGTGTGTTTCTTAGATCATACCTTTCTCTGAGTCCTTAAAGTAGTCTGAGGTCTGTGACAAGTATAGAAAGAAGTACGTGACCTGGGAGATGAGAAAGTTTGCTTTCACTGCCTCTTGGCAATTTATTTCCATCACTTAACTCCATATCTCTTGTTCTAATGTAAATCATTGAATGATAGAATGGTTTGGATTAGAAACAACCTGAAAGATCATCTAGTTCCAAATCCCTGCCATGGGCAGGGACACCTCCCACTAGACCAGGTTGCTCAAAGCCACACCCAACCTGGCCTTGAACACTTCCAGGAGGGGGTATCCATAACTTCCCTGGGCAACCTCTTCCAGTGTCTCACCCCCTTCACACTAAAAAATTTCTTCCTAATGTCTAACCTAATCTGCCCGCTTCCAGTTTAAACCCATTACCCCTTGTCCTATCACTACATGCCCTTGTAAAAAGTCCCTCTCCAGCTTTCTTGTTGGAGTTGCTCAGCCTGTCTTCATAAGATATCTGCTGCAGGCCTCTGATCATTTTCATGGCCCTTCTCTGGACTTTCTCCAAGATCTCCATGTCCTTCTTGTGTTGGGGGCTCTGGAACTGGACACAATACTCCAGGTAGGGTCTCATGAGAGCAGAGTACAGGGGGAGAATCACCTGCCTTGACCTGCCACTCATGCTTCTTTTGATTCAGCCCAGGACATGATTGACTTTCTGGACTGCAAGCACATGTTGCAGGCTCATGTTGAGCTTCTCATCAGGCAACATCCTGAAGTCCTTTTCCTCATGGCTGTTCTCAGTCCCTTCTCCACCCAAATTGTATTTTTGCTTGGAATTTCCTTGACCCATGTGCAGGGTCTTGTACTTGACCTTATTGAACTTCATGAGTTATTATGGCTAAGCATAATCTGCTTAAAATAGGATCATAAAATATAGGGTGATCCCTTGGGAACTCTGTCATGGCACTGTAGCAAACAAAAAATTATAATTAAAACTTAGGTTTGAAAGCCTCTCATGTCATTGTTTCTTTGTAGGTCTTAGTTTTTCTTACTATCTTACTGGATACCCAGTATATATTCAGTGTGCGTTTTTCTCAAGGAAAGTTGAAATGCCACAAGGCTTTTGTGAATTTTCCTTACAGGTTTTCATTGTGTGCATGCATTTATAGCTAATTAGCTCTCTGTTAAATTGAGGTACTTTATGTTGTCTTTTTTAACCACAGAAGTAACTTCTTGCAATTTTTTTTGCCAATCTCTTTAATTCTTGAGTGCAATTATGAAAGAAAGTAGGCACTTCTCACTTAAATATGTCAAAGTTTTACTGAGCTGTTAGCCAGTAAGTCATAAAAAGATTCCTGTCAGGAAGGCAGTGCATGTTATCTTTTATACATGTAGACATAGCACTGTTGTACCACCTGAAATTCCATCAGGCTCCAAGCTCTGCAGAAAGTGACAAATGCTAGACAGGTATACGATTTATAATGGATGAGCTATGCAAGCAAGCTCTGGGAGTTGGATAGGATTTGATTACAAACAATAATATGACACAAGCCCTGCTGTGGATAGTAAACACATTGTGAGAGGCAGTGCAATCGGGCAACCTGGACATCAGATTGCAGGCATGATCCAGAGCCCTAAATCCACTTTTTCAGCACACCTACTGTGTGGCTTTGGGAAAGCCTGGTCTGATCTAACAGTCCTTCTTCCAATTCCCTATCTGTTTCTTTAGGAACAGAGTGTTAAACAATCACACTTCACTAAGCCAATTCAATGCAGTTTATAGCTCAGCATGATAGTAGACTTTGGAAAGGCTTTTAAAAAGAATTATATGAAAAGACAAGAAGTTATTTGAATAATTTTGTGCAGTTGCTGGCAATGAAGGTAGAAACTTGTCCATGAAGTAACTTTTCTCCATCAACAGTTTTTTCCCCTTCACCCCCAGCAGGTATTGATATTCCTGCGTCTGCCAGGAATATTATTATTAGGAATATTATTAGGCAGTACTGAGTATAAAGCTTTTCTACTCCTAGATGGAGAATATAAAAAAATCTCCGTATCTCCATTTGGGAGTTCTGGACATGCCCACAGAATTTACAAACTTGATGTTTTCCAAGTCAAATTCAGATCCTCTCCTTTCATCAGATAAGTCAGCTTGCCTGAGTGATTGCACCTGCTCACGTTGTCAATGCACAGATGTTGCAAATGGCCGTTCAACATCGGTTACATTAGCAGCTCAGTAGCACCTGAAGCTGCAAAATTTTAGGTGAAAAAAAAACTTAGGAGGCATTTTTTTCCTTTTTCTCGCCTCTGGATTCTGTCCCTTGTTTTCTTTATTGACAGAAGAAAAAAATGTACAAATCAAAATGTCCATTAAACTGAATCACAGAATGTCTTTGACTGGAAGAGACCTCCAAGATCATCCAGTCCAGCCTTAGACCTAACACTGCAAGCTCACCACCAAACCATGGCCCTAATCACCAGGTCTCCGTTCCATTTAAATGCCTCCAGAGATGGTGACTCCACCACTGCCCTGGGCAAACTATTTCAATGCTTGACATCCCTTTCAGTAAAGAAATGCTTCCTAATACCTAGTCTAAACCTCCCCATGTGCAGCTTCCATCCATTCCTCTGGTCCTATCACACATCTCCCTGCAGCCTTCTTTTCTCAAGGCTGAACAAACCCTGTTTTTTCAGCCTCTCCTCACATGGCAGGTCTTCCAGTCCTCTGATCATCCTTGTGGCCTTTCTCTGGACCCTCTCCAGCCTGTCTGCATCCTTTTCGTAGAGCAGAGACCAAAACTGAACACAATATTCCAGGTGTGGTCTGACAAGTGCCAAGTAGAGCAGGATGATGACTTCTTTATCTCTGCTCATTATGTCCTTGTTGTTGCAGCCCAGCATCCTGTTGGTTTCCTTTGCTGCTGCATCACATTGTTCACTCATGTTGAGCCTGTTATCCGCCAAGACCCCCAGGTCCCTTTCCACAGGGCTGCTGTAGCATGTGCAACAATAAAATCTGTCTTAAGCAGATTCATACATTTAGTAAAACTGCATTTCAATAGGTGTGGATTTTTGTCCAGTGCTAGACAAACAGATCAGTGTTATTTTTGAATATCCACATCTGTGCTTTACACTCTGTAATTTTGCAAGGCTACTGGTATCACTGGCAAGATTTCAATGGTAGCATCCCGAAAGGAAATAGTGTGCTCCGAGGGGAACACTGATGCTAAAAATTATTAAATATTAATCTTCTGATTGCTCCAAGCTACACGCAAATAAACAAAGCAATAAACATTTGGCAATATAATGTAGGCACCCCTTCATTTATTTTTGTTTGTCAAGAAACTTCACTTATTTTACACTTTGGGCTTCTTTACCATTCTCCTAATATGTTGTATGTTACTGTTTTAAGAAGTATGGGCAGTGATGCTTTTCTCTTAAATGTTCTATCTGCAAGTATTTTTTGTATACCATAAGCTAAATCATAAGATCATTGTCAAAAAAAATTAACACTGACTTGTCTTTGCACTTTTATGTTATCAGAATCACAGTGATCCCTGTGTGCTGTTACTTCAAGTTCTCTCAGATCAATACTTTCAATATTCTTTTAATTATCGGCCATATTTTCAGAAGTCTAGCTGAAAGGTGTACCTCAAGGAGCCAAACATGTTCTGTGCTCCAAAAATGTTTCAGTAGATGGCTTCCTCTTCACCTTGAATGCTTTTGCCTGTCCTTTACTACATGACCCAGTGCCCTAGATACAACACATGGCATTCTGGCAAATCCATTCTTCCAAGCCATGGCCTTTAAGAGTGCTCTGTGGCAGCAAAATGGTTTGGGGACCATTGCAGTACAAAAATCTCCCATTGTATCTAGTTCACTACAGAAGTTTTGTCTCTTCGTGTGCAACTGTGCGCACAGGGTATAAAATGACCCCTTGTTCCTGTCTGTGAGCTACGTGAATTACAAATTACAATTCTGTGGGACATCATTGCATTGATTTCTGTATTGGAGTCTGTGGAAGCCTTTTGTGTTTGAAGTCTTGGTTATCAATGGTTTGTCCAGACTGCTAAACTGTCACAGGTGAGGAAATGGCCTGCATGAGATAAAGAGCTGCTCTAGATTAAGTTTTTTTCCCCTTATATCCTTCCTCTTCTGTGTACATATACGTACAGATAGAATTGGTGAATAATATTCCTTGCTATCTAAGGTGCTGTGGTTAATATTTGTCTATGCAGTTGCTTTCTTGTATACACACCTTCTCCTTCTTTGTTGTCATGTGCCTTAGATTATATTTCCACTTACCTACTCGCTTCACTTTGAGGCATTTAGGTACGAGTTCCAATTGTGGAATTGATAGGAGTGTACCCTTACTTTTCCAGGCTGATTTATTTTGCATTAAATACCATGTGTGGTTTTAATCTGATGGTCACTCTGCCTTACTTTGAAACACCAAACTTCCATCAGTAGCTTTCCTGATGGAAAGATATTGGTGTTACCAGTCCTACTTCTCTGCTTTATTCAGGTTCTTTTTGAAGTCACATACACATGACTATAATTCTTTGAAAGGCAGATTTGTAGTTTGATTCCCACCTGTGATGAAAGAAAAAATTAGAGCAGCTATGAGTGTAGGAATGGATGACCAACAGCTCTTCCTACCAGCCTTTCACTTCTCCTTCATACAGCATTTTCTGGCATACTCATTTTGCCTCATCTTTCTCCATTTTCTTTTCTTTTTTCTCTTCCTTGTTCCAGTTTATGGGTCATTGATTTCATAAGTCGTACCAAGACCTCAGGTTCATCCCCAGGGCATAGACATCTGAAAAACTGAAGTAGGGATGTTGGTATAAAAAGAAAGCAGAGATGACTTGGCTTTATCTGCCAATCCACAAATAACTTGGTGAATAGAATTTATGGCCATGAAATCTGACTGCCATTTTAGAAAAAAAAACAAATTTGATTCATTCACAGTTTATTTTGGCTTCTGCTGATGGAAATTGGAATACAGAGTGGTGTTGACAAAGCAGCATACAAAGTGCAAAATAGTGCAATGACCTTTTAAGCTGTTCCTCTTGGGATCTTATAGCCATCTAACATGACCACTAATATGTTGGTTAAAATGGGTAAGGCTGAAGAACCAGGTGACTTATTCAGGGCATGAGCCTAGAAATCATCAGACTCCTGTAGTGTTCTGGCTGCGGCTTAAAGGTGTTCTTCCTTAGTGACATCCCTGTGGCACACTTCTTGGCTTCCTGAATTTAATAAATGTCCTAGTCAATTTGTAAGCATCTCTGTGCCAGCTCTTCTGGGAAGGTTGTTCCTCAGTGCCAGTAAGTTGATGTGAGCCATGGGTTTCCTCTAGGAAAACACAACAGACCTTTACTACCAGGTGTAAGTGAGCAGTGCAAGTGCACAGAATACCTACCCTGTTTCACAGGAGGAACATTACAGCTTTTACAGTGGGTAATAAGTACTGATTTCAGACACACATTTTATCAGGTATTTTTTCTATCTACACATTGAACAAGAAATTTCATAGCTGAATGTTATGTTTCCTGATACCTGTTGTATAAAGACATGACAAAGCTCTTTTTAGAGCACCCTTTGTTTTACAGCTGTGGTTTTCTCCTTTAAATAACAGTACCAGTTCACATTATGATTTCTTACTATGGTGCGTACAGTGACGACCTGTTCACCTGTTCTCTAGGCAGGCATTGGCTTCACTGGTAAGCTTGCCTGAGCAAAGACTTCTGGTCAGCTCTGATGTCCATCCTGTGGGAGAGCTGTAGACCTTCCAAAGGTTTGGTTTTATTGCTTCCAGTGAAGTCTGACTTGCCACAGAACTGTACTGGCAGAACCACAGGCTGTTATTGATGGGAATGTGTTTCCTGCCACAGCCTGAAGTCTGAGGTCAGCTGGTCTCAGTGGACAGTGTGCCCAACAATGTAAGAGAACCAGGATTTGATCCAAGACAGCTTTAACACAGTAGGTGTTACTGAAACCTACATAATTTCCTTCCCTCTCTTCATTCCACAGCTACCTCATCCCTGAACTCCCAGCTTCAACAGCTTCAGCATCTTCAGCAGCTCCAACATCAACAGCAGCAGCAGCAGCAGGGTCAGCAGCAGCAACAGCAGCAGCAAAGCCAGCAGCAACAGCAAGGTCAGCAGGCACAGACTCCACAGCCACCCCAGCAGACCCAACAGCCACAGACACAACCATCAGCACCACCACAGCAGAACCAAACACAGTCCCAGAGCCAGAGCCAACCTCCACTGGCCCCACAGTCCTCCAGCTCTCCTCAGAAACCCAGCCAGTCACCAGGACATGGCCTTCCATCTCCTCTTACTTCACCAAATCCATTGCAGGTAGGACACTGTACAAAATTCTAATGGTCTAACACCAGCAAGTGCATATTATCCCACTAAAAAGGAAAATCAAATGAAAGTTATGCATCCTGCTCATACAGGCTGAGAAGTTCCACCTCATATGAGTTAATCCTTACAGGCGTGCAGCTTAGAACAGCTAAAAGGCCTGATAAGACAGAAAAGCATAACTAATTATGGTCCTAGTCTGCTCCTTTCTGAAGAGTAAAAATAGTTTGCTCTTAAAGTCTGTCATAACACTCATAGGAAACAATGTAGTTTTTCCCACAGATTCAGCATGGGACCTTCACAAATGGTGTTTGCCCAGTACTCCCCCTTTATGGTACCTTATGAAGACAGCAAAGGTAGCTGTGGATCCTGACTCTCCCTAACAGATAAAGAGTTTCTGCTGGTGGACATGTGCAGGGGATGGATGAATGGATTATCCTTCCTCATGAAATCACAGTCCTAACATTTTTCCTGCTAAGAATCAAATACTTCTGTTGAGTCTTAGCATAGACTCCAAAGCTAAGGATGCCAGTCAGTGCCTTTCCTGGGTGCTTACTCCAATGACACACATATTTTTTAATAGACGAACAGCTATGACACCCACACTGATGCTGGGTGGGCTCTGTCCTTGAAATTCCCAGGCAGAAACAGAAGAGCTCACCTCCAGTGGTCCTAATTTCTTATACTTGGGTGTTCTCAGGCTACATGTGTCATGCTACATTCGCACGCCACAAGAGCAGCTTTAACTGTAACCACAGGTGTGATTCTGAATAAACACCTGGGTTGTCTGTGAAGTGAGCAGAGTTTTTTTCACTGGGTAGTGAAGCTGCACTTAGAAGCTAGCAAAGACTGTATTCACTTTGCATTCTACATTTTGAGACTCCACTTTGAAGGTTTTATCCACAATGATGGATTTGGCTCCACTTCCTGCAGAAATTAAACCGCATTCGTTTAATAATTTTTTAAAAATCCCTTTTCAAACAATTAAGGGAATTGGTTTATGAGAAGCTTTGTTTGCTGTGTGGTCAGTTAAACATGCATTAATCTGAGCTTCAGCTAAATTGCATCAAATCTGATTTTTTAATGGTTTTGATAATAGACTTAAAGTCCTTGCTTCCTGTGCTTTTTCTTACAGTAGAGCATAATGCTTCTAGAACTTCTTCTGTGCATTGTCTTAAGGGCTACTTAGGCACCACTTAATGCCCCATCTATCATGCTAGTGAGTGCTTTGGGACTCTTTAGTATGCAGATTATTGACACAGAGGCAGGAATATTTCCAGAGGAGCTTCTTTCCATTTTATTGTCTTAGTGGAGCTGTAATTTATGCACACTAACTGTATATGCTATATGTTGCTAAAACTGCCTGCTAAATATTTTGCTTTGAAAGGCATCCAGTTTTCCAAACAAATCAAATGCACACATAAATTAGAGTTGGGGTAGAGTGGGATTATGTCAGTGAACATACCTCAAGAGGGTTGTAGTAACAGTAAATCTGAAGTCTTAGCTCTCTTTTAGCCTCTGCTCCCAGTGTAAATCTCGACTGAATCTGAGTACTTCCAGTCTCATCTGTAACCTACAGGTACAGGCCAGTAGAAGCACTGTCTACTGTTAGTTCTCCAGGGCCACATCCCACTTGCAGAAATACAGTAAAAGTAGGTAAAACCAATAATTACTTTAATGGAGATACCTTGACACATCTCTCTCTTTAGCATGCTTATTCTCACAACTAGCTCTCTGAGGTCAGTCTGGATGTGGCAGACTCAGCAGAAGTGGAAGGAGGGAACCAAGTACTCTGAGGTGGTTTTAGTTCAAATGCTAGCCCCTAAACTTTAAAACTGGGATTAGAGTTAAGGAAAGACACCAGCATGAGAAGTCTGGCATTCCCACTGGGCTGAGCTCAACCTGTTGCGCTAGGCCAGCTGCGTGACAGGGACACTTCTGAAACAGCCAAGGAATTAGAAGTCGTTAGCTGTCAGCTCTGGCCCAGCATTAGTAATAAACTGGGGGATAAGTATTTGTTGTGTTCTTTCCTCACCATTTAAATAGCCATGAAAACCCAAAGTTTGTTCACAAATACAAGTATGTCATACTCTGACATCCAGAAGAGAAGCCAGAATTCAATATGGTGTTTCAAGACTCACCTTAGTGATGTGTGTAGGGTCATTAGTTTGGCCTTTTAGTCATTTCTACAGCAAGCATAATACTTCTTAGTCTTCCCTAAAAAAGACTTTGAAACATGCTCTGTCATGTTGCTGCGAATGGCAAGACTCTTTCATATGCAAACAAGTGATACTCAGATATATTTACAGAGGAACTGCTGTTGCACTTTATGTATGGTTGAAAGATGGGTTTGGGTACTTTTCTAAAACAGAGCACTGGTAAGATCTCCATTAAATTTGTCTTTCCATTCTAAATCCTGCAGAGAAAAGCTGTTTTACCCCTGTACATCTCGCCTGGGGACTGGATCTGAAATTGTTTTCTTCTGCACAAATATTTTTAAAAACCCACACAAAACCAACCGAACAAAAAAACCCCAAAACCAACCAACCGACCAAACAAACAAAAAGGACAGAACACATTTGGCAGCAATTCATATATCCAGTTCATAATAGATGCTTGGAATGTGGATTTTTAAAATGTCTAATGCTTTAACTTAAAAATCGACCTAGAATAAAATACAGAGATATTATAGCCTCTAAGGTAATGTTCTTTATGAACTAGAATGAAATGGGGTTTGTTTGAAGAATATTAAGGGAATAAAGATCAACTAAGTTAAAGTTTGACAGCTTAAATTTCATTTCTGAATTCTTGTTTTTTTCATGTGGGCTTTATCCTCTTACATTATTCAGGATCTGTCTGAAAGATATTAGTTTAGAACAATGCAACCTCAAAAAATTGTCATGAAAAGTCAGTAATTCAGGAGGATGATTGTGTTTGTTTCAAAAAACTCTGAAGGATAACAGCAATTGCATCTCAAAATGTACAGATGCTGTCATGTCCTTCAGAAGGCAAATTAAATGAAAGTTACTTGCTTAGGTCTACCTGAGTGACGTGGTTTTGTTAGCTGATCAGAAATTAATAATACCAATGCAATGTACACCAGCTAAAAGTCTCAGAACAATTCTTGTTGAATTGTTCAGTGATATTCTGCTCTAATCATATCACTGTTCCTTACTCAGTTCAGTGGGCCGGATTGTAGTTACAAAACAATTCTTTTTAGGAAGTCTTTTAATGATTTTGTAGAAAGATGAAAACCCTCACTTTAGGTTCCGGCCTGGATTCTTTGCCGACATCAGTGATAATGCTCTGGATTTACACTAGTAAAAGCAAAACACTGCAAAACCAGTGTCATCACTGATTTGCAAAAGACAACAAACCAGAGAAGAATTTTCCAAACCAGAGCTGTATTTCAGGAGATGGTGGATCAGGTAGATGATGAAAAACCTTCATCCCTTCATTTTAAAATGGTGAAATTCCTCATATTGTTAATTGTAGTCTGATTTTTACTTTCATTGTTTCAACGGACAAAGGAGCCCAGAAGTGAAAGACAACCTATCTCATGTTGTAAACTGCAGCTTCAAATCCTTTATTTCTGGGAAAATGCACTTCTCCAAATATGATTCTCCTGTGAATGTTTAATGTTATTACATGTTCAACTATACAGGTTCTTGAATGGTCAGCATGTTGCAACTTCGAAGCGTAAGCGCCTCTTACAGACTTTCCATTCAATTAAATTTCTGGAGCCATAAGATCTTGATTATATGCCATATAAAATCAGATGAGCCAAGTACTAAGTAGCCAATTATTCTGCTTGACTACAAGAATAAGGCGCAGCATGTCTTTCACTGGCTCCAAATGGAGGTTAGTTTCTGGTGCTGACACTCGATGTGTTTTAGCAGTGTGGCTAAGCTGAACGTACACACAGCCAGATCTACAATGGGAGAGCTCCACTACAGGAATAGAAGTATTCCCAAAGATTTCTAGCATTCTGTTCATGTGCGAATAGGAACAGACAAACAGGAAATCCCCCAGGGATTGCCCTGCTGTAAAATTATTCCGACCATTTTCAGAACTCTTTCCTAAAGCACCTTTTTTGTCACAGAAGCCTACCTACAATAACAGCAGCTGACGGAAGATGATGAGTGAGAAAAAAAATAATACTAAAAGCAGGGAAGAAGGGAAGGGAGGAGATGACAACAGCAGAAAAATCTTCCAAGCAATAGCAAACTCTAAGATAGCAAAGCCAGAATGTCCTTCAGATTAAATTTTCATACTAATCTTAAATAATGTATTTGGAACCTCAACACTTTTATAACAAAGGAGAAACGAAAAGCAGAAAGGCTGAAACACTCAGCTGTAAATGAGGGAGAATGTGTATACGGATGCCTGAGGCTACAACAGTCACAAAAAAACCCTGCCCTTCCCCCACAACTTCATTCACTGATTAGCTTCTCATTAAGAAAAATCTAATTTTAAGACATCTTAGAGTTTACTGACACTTGGATAAATTTACCTGTGTTTTACATACAGAAGAATCAACCAAGTCTCTGTTGGTTTGATGAAGGCAGCTGGGATAGGTTTGCAAGGGCTACAGTCATGGGGTGTCTTTATGCTTACATCCAAGACCTGCTGTATTTTTCTCATGCTTATTGAATTCTGAGATCAAGAAAACTTGATCAACATGGTGGCATCAGTAATCCCACTGAGGGTTTTGGGGGTTTTTTTGTATTTCTAAAACTACCCAGCCTTCTTCCTGCATATGATACTGTGCCATGTATGAATGTCTAAATCTGTGCACAGGTTCCTTGGTGAGCAGTTTGGCAAAGAAATATTTTATAAATGGTGAGCAAATGCAGTGCTTTGAATCTGTTTTCCAAAATTTCATAGATTTTTTTTGGTATCAGCAGGGAGCAAGATACTGCACATCACATGGCAGCAGATGACATAGACATGTACAGCCTCCGTTTATTTAGGAAGGTTCAAACACATCACATGCTTAGAGGTGAGGTACTGGCAAGTCCTAGGTCTCAGCTCTTGACTAAGAGCATGGAAACTCTCCTGCATTTAGCTGAATTCAGTTGGTCTTGGTGAACTGTTAAGAATATTTTGCGTATTTCATCCCTTGCTCACTTCAAACAAGTCCAAAAATATTTAAAGATCTTTTCCTACTGACAGTTTTGGATTTCTGAGTATTCTTACAGTTTTTAGATTATTTTTATGTGTTGATAATGGAGCTGACATGAGTGAAAGAGGCAAGTACTTGTCTACATATTCCCAGTAGCTAGAAAGTCATGGTCATACTGATGTACCACACACACACATGCTTATTATATGCATTTCAAGTACTGTTGTGGTTCAGGTCTCATCTTTCTGGTTTTATGCTTTTCCTTTTGTCACTGCAGTAGTTCTGTGAACCACATAGACATTGCTGTTCACAGACTTGAACCTTGCTTGAGAAATTGTTGACTTAGAGTTTCAGTTCATCCAGGGCTTCCTTTGTTCTTCTCCTGATGATCCTACTCATCCCCTCTGGGTCTGTCACTGGCCTCACCAATTTGGCAACATGGCAGTTTGTCCTGTCTGGATACTCAGGTGTCTCCCCCCTGTGCTGCACCCTGCTCCCTGATCCCCATGCACAGTGCAGAGACAGGCAAGCTGGTTTCCTGACATAGCGAGTTTGTGTGAGGGCTGCTGCTCTTCATGTCTACCTGGAAATGCATGTGTGTGATTTCCACAGAGAGGCTTGTTTCAGTTATGTGTTAGACTGCATCCATCCACAGGTCTGAGTAGGGTTTCAGATCTTCTCCTCAGCTGTTTTCCTTCTCCCAGAAGCACACTGTTTCTTTGGGTCTTTCAGACACTGGGACTTCACACTGTAAAGCTGTTGAATGCTGCACTTAAGCAGAGCAAAGAGATGTTTAAGGGTCGTCAAAGAGACTTTATAAACGAGTCTCTTCATTCCCTGAGGAAACCTTCTCTTATTGGCTCATTGGCTGCCTGGTCCATCCAAATATATTCTGCAAATGTTGCTATTTTCAGAAGCACAAGGAGTACTGGTGTCTGACTCACATTTAAAGCAAAGGAAATTAATCTTCGAGCAAAACAACTGGCATTATTAGCACCCAAGGGGCAGAAGCTGAGGCAGATATAGGTAACCATTTGCTAGATAATTTTCTGAAGGAGAGGAAAGTGAAGCTGTTTGCCCAGCAAGTTCTGGCTTCTGAAATGGGAGCATTTAATAAACTCCCTAAAGGAACTGAAGTATTTAATAGATGGGAAATAAATAAATAATGTCCTCCCAGGACAAATTTGGGAAAGGATCCATATCCCATGAGGTCTTCTATTTCCAAAGCCTCTCTAGGCAGAGAGGAGGACCCTTGAGGATCTTAGGGAAGAAAAATTTGACACAGACCCTAAGATACTCTTTTAAATCTGTGCCTCTGTTTTGCTAGGATAAATTTATCTCAGTTTCTCTTTCTATTCTTATTTCCAAAAATTTTCAGGGAAGCTGACGATATCCCAAAACCTTACTTTACTTTCCTCTTGTTTTCATACCCTTCACTTCTTGGTAATAAAGAAACAAGAACAAACAAACAAAAAAATTGCAAGTCACCACAGGTTTCTAGTTCTGTGAGAAGAAAAATTCTTTACTTGGAAACAAGTGAATCAAATGAACACAGAGAACCTAGTGAGTTTGTTGAAGCTGATTGAGGAGCAATTTTATGGAAGGGGTATAAGCCCTAATATTTTATCGTTCAAGGCTCCTTGTATGAATAAGCACCTTGAAGAGTTTGCTCAGTTTCTAGGTACTGCCTTAAAAAAAACACCCAAAACAACAAATCAACCAACCAAACAAAAAATCCCCAAACCAAACGCAAACAAAAAAAAAAACCCTAAGAAAACAGAGGAAAAGAAATAATAAACACCCCAAACTATGTTTTAACACTTAAAATTAAGCTTTTTTCATCAGCATTGCAGAGATCTGTCAGTGTCCACTTGTGGATTCTCTTTGTGGTTTTAGCAGATGCAGTTCAGAGCAGGTGTTTAAAAAAAATAATAATACTTTCTCTTTTTCTTTAGCCAGAATGTTTTGAGAGAGTGACTAAGCACAAGCCTGGAGATTATGAAATTTGCTTAAGTGCTAATGGGTTGATTGCTGAGTTACAGCCTGCTGTCTTCCCTGGAAATTGATTGACTGGTGCTGCAGGTCTTCACACTTGGCGCTTGGATTTGACTCGAAAATTCTGCCAAGTCTTTTACTCTGAAATTTATCTTAATTAGATCTGAAAGACCTGCCACAGCAGAATAGTCACACCGATTAAAATGAAAAACAGGAGAAATTACTGATCAAATTAATCATAATGTCGGGTTACAGCTGTAGGTCTGATGTAATTTGCCACTCCAGTGGGTTACATCGGCCCAGGCACAGGAAAAAGAGCTGGTTTTACGCTGATCCATAACACCAGGCAGCTTCAGGCAGCCCACCAGGACGTTTATTCCTTTCATTCTCTTGGCTTATTCTGACCTTAGTGCTGCAACTAGAGGCAAATTAGGCAAAAGAAAAGAAATATCCCTTGTATCCAAAGGGCTGCACTGAAAACTTGAGCTTTACAAATCCTCCTAGTTTCATTTTTCCCCTTTCTCTACCAACTGTCTACTCTTGTTTGAAACAACCAACAATTAATTACGTGGAAATTGGAAAATTAAAAGGTCAGAGGTTAACACCTCAAGCACAAGTCAGAAAATATGTATTTAAGTCGTCTGAGTGGGTTAGGGTATGAGGAAATGAGGATCATTGAAGCAAATGGGTATATAGCAGCATATGAGATGGCATATTCTAGCAGGTAGGAAATCAACAATCAGACTTGTTATCTTATAGATGTGATGACCCTAATCTTTCTTTTTAAATTAGGTGTTTGTAACATACTACATTCTACTAAAACCTTTTTTCTAAAAACAAATAAATAATAAAATTATGTACAAATCACTGGTTAACTCCATGTTAGAAGAAGATATTTTGTGGGTCCTAAGGGGTCCCACCATAAAATTTTCATCTGGAAGAGAAATCTTCTGCAAGTTTCCTAGTGTTTGTTCCACCAGCAAGGTTTGAAAGATTTTTAGGACAGCTTGTCTTGTAACCCCACTGCATTTTTTGCTGCTGATCCAGGACGAAGTCAAGAAAGGAAGGTATTTGCCACTAGCTGAGAAAGGAAATGAAGTAAAGAGAACAAGAAAGTAAACAAGCACTATGATTCTCAGAAAAAAAAAAAAGTGCCTTAACCTTTGAAATACACTTTTTTTTATTTTGATACTGTAGTACCTTAAAATAATCAGGAATATTACAGGTGATTTTTCTTTTCCAACAATTATGTAATTCCACAAAGTTGGTTTCTTCCCTGCCCAAAATTTAATTTTAATTTTCTCTTTTAGGCCTGGGAAATGAAAAGAGGATAGCTTTTGTTTAAAATAAGCTTAAGTTGATATAAACAAATTATTACATTGAATTGCCAAAAAAAGTAGTGTTTTAACAAAGTAAATTGAAAACATTGTAATTTTAAATACTTCATCACTTTCAAATGCAAGTTTTTATTTGATGTAACATTTAAATATTTCATCTTACAGCCGTGTGTGCATCAGAAATTACATCTCAAATTCAAAGAATTTGCTGCAGGACAGGAATTTGACTAATTTCTGATAGTTTAGTCATGACCAAATATCCTGTGAGGATTCCAGTTGAAGAACCAAGCTATGTTATGTTTGTGAAAGAGACTGGAAGGCAAAGCTGAATTTCCAGAAGAGAAAAACTGATGTATGAAAATAGTACATCATATATTGCTAGGATTATCCTTTTGTTAAAGGAATGATGATGGTGCATTTTGGTTCTTAAAGGAGCTGAGATTCTTTAAAGCAGCAATCGCTGCTGCAATTTATTTGTACACCTGTTAAGAAACGCTTACATGCTTGTAAAAGGCATCAGGGAAGCAGTCAGGAGGATCCTGGGCTCTTAGCAAAAATACAGATGCTACAAAAAAACCCTGAAAATAAGGGCCTGGTCACAGTAGAGAGTGGTACTGTCTAGTAGTGGTGGCCAATAATCTGATATCAGAAGGTGGTTCTGACTGGAAGTCATAACAAGTGCTGTAAAAGCTGTTGGGTACCAACGCTTTTACGATGTTCACCACAGTAACCCTATCATGCCATTTTTAACCTGCTGGGTAGCCAAACCCAGCTGAAGTGCTATCTGTTTCTTCTTGCTCTCCACCCAGTTTTGGCAGTGCTACCCCATGTTGTCCCAGCTGGGACAGGACAGAAAGTGGTAAAGGGCCGATCTCCTCTTGACCTTCCTTCAGGGGCCAGGGGACACCTCACAGAGTGCCAGGCAGAGCCACTAGCATGGGTGCTCCATGGCCTATGGGGCAGGGTGGGTGAGGACTAGGGCTGTACTGGAATCAGTGTCCAGGAGGGGGCAAGTAAGGAGAAGTCAGTCTCATTCCCTGGATTCATCTAAGGCTGCAGCTTCCATCAGTGCAGAATTCCCTGGTGCCAGGGCCTTATTTTAGGGACAAAAACGGAAATAGGAAATGCGGAGAGGAGGAGAAAAACAATGTCTGTATTTCAATGCCTTTGTTCCTACTGACCTTATCTACTGGGAGAGAGGCACAAAATACCAGAAGGACTGGCATTGTGAAAGGCTGAAATTGTATCACTGATCACCACTCTGTAATAAGATGCTGTGTGCCTTTCCATCCTACCTCTGTCTGCAACTTTTCACTTTATAACAAGACCTAACACTACTACTAGGGAAGTTGGCAGGAGCTTTCTCGTAGCTCTCAAATGAGACAGGAGCAAGCTCAATTTGCCATTAGGAAGGTTTCCCCCTCTTCTCCCTCCCCAACTTTACAGAATTACAGTTTCCTATTTCTGTATTTTTTTTATAACTGTCTTCTGACTATGAGACATGTTCTCCATGCAATCAAAATGTGTCTGACAGAATTTTCAGTTCATGTAAAACAAATACAAAAATAAACGAAACTTGAGAAAACCAAGCCATTCTAAAAATCCTTGATGTTTTCCCCATAGACATTCAAAGAGTGTGTCTAGGGGGAAATCACTGGGACTTCAAATGTACAAGCAGGTATAGAGATAACACATGTCAGTCCTGTAGACCCAACGTGGCAGTCCAGGCTCTCTTGAACAGAAACTGCATGGGAAGGAGGGGAGGGAATCCTTTTACTACCACATCCTATCTGCATATTTAGCACTAATCTCATTATCAGGTTATGCCTTTGCTTACTGAATTGACTTTTGAAGAATAATTTGCATCGTGAAGCAAAGTGCTCTGGTAAATGGGTTGTTGGAGTCAGGAGCACCAGACTGCAGTCCCAGCCCTGTCACTGCCTGACATGTCACGTTGTCTTTCTGTTCTTTTGTTGATTCTCCCACCATTGTTTGATCTCTTTAGAGTGCAAACTTTTACATTTTTTTGGTATCATGCATAGAGGCCTTGATCTTACTTTGGGTTTCTAGGTACTGCTGTAACACTAATACTACAAAAGTAAGGAATATTCAGAAGAGGAATCACATAGCCCCAGTCACTCTCTTGCTGAATTCAGAGTAGTATTGCTGTTGACTTCAGAGGAATTGGTATCCATTTTGTTTTCAAGTATACTGAATATTTTGAAGTTTCTGTCAGCTGCTCAGTGTGCTGTCAAATGCACTAATGAAAGGTTTTCCCAAAGTTAATTTTCCTACTCGTAATACAATAACCAAATTTGCTTTAACACTTGAAAAAATCCATCCATACTAAAGAGAATCAGTTGCTTAATCCTAAAATTAAAGGTTATTGCATGCAAGAGAAAATAATTACATGCTCAAAGTATGGAAAAAAGAAAACTTTTTTTAATATGTAGGTATTTGTATAATTAAAGACTAATCAAGCATGAAGGCTGCTGACTAAACCAGAAAATGAGATTGTTGGCAAGCAATATTGTAATGTAAATGCCATTTTTGTTTAAGTACTAAAGAGCTGAAGGAATGATATCCTGAGCAGATTAAAAGCAAACAGCATTGATAATAAATATTTATCAGATTTCAAATGCAACACACAGAGATTTTTATATTTTACATGCAAAATATATTGGCATTGAAATATTCAGTCACTTTTCAAAGGTTTGTTCACATCTTCACTTTAAAATGTTGAAAAACAAGCACTCACTAGTAAGGGAAACAGCTTTAGAACTCAGTGTTAACCTGTAGCAACATCAGTAATATGTAGGCAATGGAAAACAGCTGTGAGTTGCTAACACACTTAACTACAAAAGTGTAAGATCAATTCCTAGGATGGCAGAGTCAAAATTCTAATGATCTTTATGTGTGTTTTCTTTTTTTCTCTCCTTTTTTCCAAAATGTTCACATTAATTTTTCAAAAAGAGAGGGAAGCTCCTCAAACTTCAGTCCATTCCATGAAACAAACGAGTAGTAAAGTATTTATGGCTTGCTTGTGGATATACAGAAATTATCCTAATGTAACCACCATTTTGTTCTAGAGGACTAATTTAGTTAATGGTTTGTGTATTCTTGGGGCAGTGCTTTTAAATTTGTGCAGTATTGCTCTGGTTAAGTACGCTCAACATATACCTTTGTGTAACATTATTGTAGCCTAAATGTTGTTCAGAAGTGGATTTAAAGATGTTTGGCTACATCAAGAGTTGAGGAGAATGAGGAAATGCTAGAAATGGAATACCAAATATGTTCCTATTCCCATCCATTTTCTTTCCATTACACTGTTCCCAGAGTTGGCACTACTCATCATGCTGAGGTCTAGCAGAAACAATCTCATAATCAAGCCTGGTCATGCAATAGTTGAAGCTAATTTAAAGTGTCCTTTGACATCTGTGGAAAGAGGCTTAAATGCAGAGGTTATGGTAGAAAGGGCAATGAAGACCTTTGCTTTAATATGTGCACAGTGGGACGTTGCATCCTTTGTCATGATGTCTATCTCCTGTTGTTTCATCATACATTTATTTTCAGAATAATTTTCATTTCACTTAATTATGACTGAGTGATACTCTAGTTTGTCACTGACAGAGTTATTGGAGGAAAGTGACAAAAAGGGATTTTTGAACATAAGGCTGCCTTAAGCACTATCAAATTTTACCTGGCCTAGCGTAATTATATTCTATTAGCCTTTGGACAAAGGCAGTGCAGACAAGTTAAAATTAAATAATCCTGTGCAAAAGTCTAACTTAAGGCTCTTGAATAAGCATTGATCTAATTTTTAGAAGGGTTGCATCACTCCCATTGATGTGAACTGTAGAAATTATTACTCAGCCCTCACAGAGAAGAAGCACGGATTTCGGTCCCTGGGTTTCTTAGAAAAATCTTGCTTGTGTCCGTAGGTTGTATCACAGCAAACTGACAGTTTACAAATGCCAAAATTCAGATGAAGCTGGCCAGGTTCATACAATGTCTTGGGTTTATCTGAGTTATTGAGTTCTTAAATGTGTAACTTCACAGACAGGTGTATTAATGTATGATCATTAAGAAACTTCATATTAAACACTTAGCTTAATGATGCTAAGGAATACTTTGGTAAAATGCACACTAAGGAAACTAGTAGGAAAAGTACACCTTCTGTAGACCATCAGTCAGTGATCCTGCAAGAAGCAAAATAGAATAGGTACATTTAGATCAAGTGCTATGCTGCTGATGTCCGTGAGCCAGGTCTGACCCATAGAAATTTCTGTCCAGACCCCAAGAGAGCAAATGAAAGAAAAAATAAAAGGCTTTTGAAGGCAACTGCACATATGCTTTGCCCTGGGATGTTCTGTGGCTTGTGAGTCCTGAGAGCAGCCCAGTTACCTGAGAGATGGGCAGGCAAGAGAGAGCCTTTTTATATTTGTTTGTTGTTTGTTTTTTGACACATACCTGAGTGAAGCACAGTAATAAGTTTTAAATTGTCTTGTTAGCAAAAGACAATAGTTCTTTTCTTCTACAGAGATGTCTCTGCCTCCCAGAGATTACTGATCCTATAAAGCAGGTGAACATTCCTTTTTTGTTATCTAACTGCAGCATTGTATAAAATGTTAAGTTACAAGAAGGGTTTGCCTATTATTTCTAGAAGGATGATTACCACAATTTACTGAGAAAAATATGGTAACATGTAAATTATTTAAAGGCTGAAACAGACACTTTCACAAATCATTAAACTACCCTATGTCTTGGAACACAAAGAGGATATCCCTGGGATATTTATCTGAAGGGTCTGCAGGTCAGAAGGGGAATGGAGTCAGCAGAAAAAGAAGCAGTCACACATAGAAAGAGCAATTATTCACAAAATAAAAATGAAGGTAGTGGTTAGAAGTGTCAGCACATACATCTGAGATGTCTTTGTGGGGCCATTACTTATGAAAAAAGTCATTACTGCCATTTTGCACTAGATACTGTGTACCTATTTCATGGTGACAATGCCTTGTATAGAGTTCATTTATAGGGAAAACCTAGAAAGAAACTTCAAACCACCTAGTGAAATCTAGAATTGTCTCCCAGCTCTCTGGCTTTATATTCACTAGGTGACAAGCATCAACATAAACAGAACTTTAAAGTACTCAACACTTGTACACATCATCTCCATTTACCTTCATCAATCAATAAGGACATGCAAGCTTCATCTTCAGTGTGTGGTTTTGAAAGTCTAATCTGATTCTCTATCTTAACAATATCCTTTACACCAAATCATAAGAAGTAAGATTGCAGTTCTGGTTATAGCCTCACTTGGAAGTCTGAGGGCCAACCAAATGTCACTCTGTTTTCCAGGACTGGCCAAAAAAGTTGCCTTATTTTCACATAAGACTTGCCTCTCATCTGAGCAACAGATATTGAAATCTGTGGAGTTTTTACTGGTTATGATATATTTCATTTGGTAATTTCTTCATAGGAGAAAATCTTAATACAAGGATCAGGCAAAAATTACACCCAAGAATATTCCATAAGCTCAACAAATATTTGACTTCAAACAAAACAAAACAAAACAAAGACAGAAAAAAAACAGGATAGATTGCAAAGTTTCACATGGATGAAGTAAAACTGTGAAGTCTGCTTTAATCCATTTTACTTCACCACATGCATCTCTAACCATTTGAAGAATTGGATTAAAATGAAAATCCCAAAACTGGGAAATTTCAGTACTACCAAAAACAGTTTCTTTTGAGCTTATGGAGGGAGAGACTTCCTAAAACCAATCAAAATGCCCACCACTTTCAAAAAGTTTCAATTCCAATGAAAATAATAACAGTGCAATCATGTTTGTCCATCAAAAATTTTTAAACTTGTTTGCAGAAAAAAAAATATAATGACAAAATATTTTAAATTAATCCTTTTCCTGGAAATTCCCATGGGCTTCTGAAATATTACCTGGTGCTTAGAATAGCTAAATCTGACATTTTTCCAGTAAACTGGAAAGTTGAACACTGTTGAATGTAAACTTCACATTAGGGTGCTGCATTTAAATTTGCCAGGGGGTGATTCAGCAGATCAAGGCAACAGAGGCAATGATCTGAGGAAGAGACTCCTCATAAAGTAGAAAGAATAGTTCAATTCCCACTTCTGCTTGCTGACAGACCAGAGTTTGCCCTATGAAATAAAGTCAGCAATGCCAGTGAGATGTCCTAACACTGAGCAAAGAGATTTACCTCAAGAACTGAGGTTTGTAATCATCAGGGAGATAACCACTCTCATTTTCCTACAACTTGTTCCTTTGCAATATGCCTTTTTTAAGCAAAATGCCTAAGCAAAATGCTGCTTTTAAACAGCTGGACAACTCAAGATTTCTTTTAAATTAGTTTTCACTGAAAAGCAAGTCTATTCATGGCACCCGGTGAAATAATCTCATGAAACAGTGTCTTAGCCTCAGGTTCAAGCCTTTCACTGCACCTGATTCAGACATGAGGCTTCAACCATGGTCTCCACATGCTGGTCAGTGCTCTATTTTGGTAGAATAATGAATGAGGGTTTTTACTTTTCCATCCTGAACTATTTATCAGGCCAGAAAGAGAACTTATCCTCCAACCTGTCCCAATGCACGTGGTAACTTACAAAGGAAACAGCTCTAAATAACAGCAGAGAAAGGCCACAAGCTTGTAACTTCCTCTGTATATGCATGTCTTTTCTGTTTGAGAAATGTCTGCTGGAAATTTTAATGAAGAATTTCTATGAATGCTAGACAAGCCCACAAGAGCTCTGTAAATATTCCAAATGTAAAGACTGGCTTGGCTTTTTCCTCTCTAGGGAGAAGAGGGGCTGAATCATGGAATGGTTTGGGTTAGAAGGGACCTTAAAGATCATCTGCATGATATTACAGATTACATTATATTCTATCAGTTGTTTGGATGGGAGGGCTTCCACTTTAGCATAGTATGAGCACCACTTTTCCTGGGAGAGCTGCCTGGTGTTTGGTTTTCATCTGGCTCATTTTCATTTTGTGATCATGCAAAATGAAAGGAAGTTTCCTAAGCTACTTAAAGGGGGACATTTTTAAAAGGTGGTTGACACAGAAATACGAATGTAAGATATGTAGGGAGCATATGTATGATGAAGATATTTATTTTTTGTTTTATAATTGGTATCTTCCTAGGAAAAAGAATAATCTTTAATGTAGATACTGAGTGATTTCCTAATACTCCATGCTAATTTTAATATAAGGAAATGTAGAAATGCTTCCAACAAGTACAATTTAAAAAAGCTTATAAATATGCATTTACATATTTAGCTCAAATAATATTGAGACTTTATGAGGAAAATATTACTTTTAATTATATTAGGTCAATACAGACTTCAAAAAAGTAGGAATTACAAGTTCTATAAGTTTTAGTCTTAGTGCTCTGCTAAAGATCCATGACCCCTGGCCCTTTAAATATTGAACTTAGACTGTAAAAATATCACTTCCTATTGATCACATGGTTATTAAAGTCAGCCAAATGCTTCATTTGTATGTCAAACACTTGTAATATTTCCTGTAAATATTAGAACAAAAGAAGAGGGTGATATTATCATTGTGTTCCATTGCATTAGAGTTATTCAGCTTTTCATCACTGAGAAATAATAAAAGTGTCACTAAGAAATATGTTAAATATGCCAAGCATTTATCAAAGCTATATTAATTTACAGCTGTATCATTTATGTGGTGTATGTCTGCATTAGCTCATACAGATGAAGGCAAGAACGTACCTGTCCATGTAACTGAGCGGTAGGATATGTATGTACCATGTGTTCTGACCTTATACCTTCCCACGTACTTGCAATCCTGGAAGAGTATGGCTTATTTGTTGAATCTCAAGGAGAACGAGGAAACTTAATAAGTCAACAGATATTAATTAAATGTTAAAGGCAGATTTTAAAATACCTTCTATATATATTGTGCCTAATGACATTCAAGTGCGCTTACAAGGGAGGTCAGGAGAGAGATCTTTAGATCCCCCAGGCTCCCCCAAGATGCCTTTCCATAACCAAATGCTTTCATATGAGTAATCGAAAGAAACCTTTAGTCAACCACTGGGGAGTCTTTACAGCTTGGCTTCGATTGGAGTCTGAGTGCAGGCCTGTGAGCAGGAGGTGTTTGTAAGCATTTCTAATGGCATTTTGATGTACATGTACAAAATTGATGTCGGAAGGATCATTGTAAAGTCCCAAACAGTGGAATATTGAGGACATTTTCAGGTGGCAGTCAGATTCTGGCTGGGTGAGCCCAGTATATTTTCTCATGTCACAGTTGATTAGGTTCACAGGGAAGTGGAAAGAGTAAAAAATTCTCTTATTACTGCAGCACTGCCATATCAGCCTCTTTTCCTTTTGAATGCAACATTAGTTTTTGTCCAGAACTCTAACTGCTTTCTACAGTTTGGGGAATTGTAAAGCAGAAACAATTTTCCCAGCTAGGCTGACCTTCACAGTAATGAGAAATGACTGGAATTTCTCTCTATTTCTCTAACATTTGGGGAGGGGGAATAGGTGGAATGTGTTTGTTTTACCTCATATTGTGTTGTGGGCGTCTCTTTGGCACTTTGAGCCTAATTTTTTTCCATTCAGGAGATTACATGGACTGCTGCACCATCTGACCCAGTAGCCATCTCTCAAGTGTGTAGAGAAGTGACAGTAATGCACTTTAAACCTTTCGTTATCACAGCAGTGATGGCATTTTATTTCAGCCATTAAATGATTTTTTTATTATTTTTTTTTCCATGGGATGGCTATTTTCATTTACACTTAGGTACTTGTTCAAGTGATGAACAATGATCTTGAGAAGATTTCAGCTTCATTACAGGTCAAGCAGATGGGTGAGCCTCCAGCTGGACATACATCTGCAGAACGTTCCTTGTGAGGCTGGTACTATAGTACTGCCGTGCTGATCAACTCTTTGAGACAGGATAAGAAAATTCTGCATTTATGTGCAAAACAAATGAGTGCCATGTCCAAAGAGTCTATAAGAAGAGCACCTCTGGCTAGAAATATGTGTTGTTTCCTTGTTCTTTCCAGATGTTTCAGAATAAACCACGTTCCCTGTGGAATCTGAAGCCTCCAACAGTTCATGGTGATCCAGGGTAGGTCCTCCCTGTCAATGCAGAAGTAGAATTGCAGATGTGTTAGCATACCCAAGCTGGCTTTTGTGAAGCAAGATAAAGTGCCAGGGAGAGTGAAGGCACTATGACAGGGCACTAAATGCAATGAGCCACCCAAGAAAACATGCACAACGCTTATGTAGCCTACACTGAACTCCATGCTGCTGCATCCTTGTTGTGGCATTGGCACAAACTAGATGGGCTCCAGTGGGATTTCACCTGCTCCTGATTACAGTGTAGACCTCTCTGCTACTTGGCATCTGTGCTAGGAAAATACCCAGAAGTTCCTGGAAATGGGCACAGGTCAAAATATTTCAAATAGGAGATGAATTGGACCACATCTCTGGCTGCAAATCACTCAAATATGAAAGCTGAGTTGTAGTTTCAGGGAATTCATAAGGTTCAAGTGTTTTTCTTTAATTTATGCTTTGTTATAGCTACTAGAGGCTATGGAAATGTCAAAATGTCACAGAGGAGGCAGGTTTCCACTTCTTTTCACCATGGAACATTAAAAGTTCTTATGATGTTCCTAGGAGAAAAAGGTTGCATAATACCCTACAAACTTGCAAGAGTTTAACTATACTCCTCTACTTGTATTATATCTGGAAAGCTGAAGTGCTGAATATATTCCATTAACTTGGAGTTACATTTTCCTAGTTAATAAATCCATGTTATAACCATTATGTTAGGCCATAGCTTTAATTCCATATTAATAGCTCACAATTTGGGGAGCAAAGACAAGAATGTTGAATTCCAAGATCATGCTGTAACCCCTAGAGTATGATATCTCTTTATTTGCATTAGTGGGCCTTCCAGAGCCTCCACTTGAATTTTTTTAAGTCTCCAGTGTTAGTGGCATGCTGTTATCCTGACAGGTGACTTCCTTCTGGTCTGCTCCTTCACTTACAAAATACCTGTATGTCTGTAGCTTATTGATTGTGAACAGTCATTCAGGGGAGAAAATGCTTGAAATTGCAGAGAACATTTCCTTTGTTTGTTATAGAGCATTACAGAAGGTCTAATGTAGATGACATTTTTCTAATTTTATATTAAACTATTTGGTAGTGATCCTTGCCTTTCTCTGCTGGTCATTTAAAACGGGTTTCTTGAAGGCTTCAGCAGCCTGTTTCTTGCCCAGTGCTGCTCTTTCTCTGTTTTCCCTTTACCCCACACATGGTTATCATGAGTAAAAAGGATTGGATGTGTGTGGCCACTTAAATGAACCAAAATAAACTAAAGAAAAATCGGAGTGGTTCAAGAGAGGTCTGCTGGCCCTTCCTTTCTAGGAAAGGAGAACAGAGAGAAGGAAGCAGCAAAGAGCAGTAAAGACTGCCCTCACACTTGGATCTGATAGCTTTCAGGAAATCCTCATTGTCAGTCTTCATATGGGAATGACTATATCTGTCGGATCCTAGCAAAGTTATAATTTGGGAGAATGAGAAGGTCAAATATTTTTGTGGTAGACGAAAGCAGCAGTCTCAAATACCACTTCATGAAATAGAGCTCAGTTAATCATAGTCAGAGAATGGTTTGGGTTGGAAGGAACCTTAAAGATCATCTAGTTCTAACTCGTTGATGGTCATGGACACCTCACACTAGGTCAGGTTGCTCAGAGCCCCATCCAACCTGGCCTTGAATGCTTCCAGGGATGGGGCTTCCAAAACTTCCTAGGGCAAGCATTTCCAGGTTCCTCACCACCCTCACAACAATTAATTTCTTCTTAATGTCTAACCTAAATCTGCCCTCTTCCAGTTTAAAGCCATTACCCCTTGTCCTTTCATTACATACCCTTGTTAAAAAGTCCCTCCACAGCTTTCCTGTAGGTCCCCTCCAGGCACTGGAATGCCACTATGAGGTCTCCCTGGAGCCTTCTCTTCCCCAGGCTGAACAGCCCCAACTCTCTCAGCCTATCCTCATAGCAGAGGTGCTCCAGCCTTCAGATCATCTTCATGGCCTGCCTCTGGCCTTTCCCCAAGAGCTCTATGTCCTTCTTATGTTAGGGGCTCTAGAATTGGACACAGTACTCCAGAAAGGGTCTCACAAGAGCCAGGTAAATAGCTACATTTTTTTGATGCAGCCCAGGACATGGTTGGTTTTATGGGCTGCAGGTGCACATTGCTGACTCATGTTGAGCTTCTTGTCTACCATCACCCCTAAGTCCTTCTCCTCCAGGCTGTTTTTGATCCATTCTCCACCCAGCCTGTATTTGTGCTGGGGACTGCCCCGACCCAGGTGCAGGACCTTGCACTTGGCCTTCTGGAACTTCATGCAGTTTGCATGACCCCACTTCTCAAGCCTGTCAAGATCCGTCCAGATGGCATCCCTTCCCTCCAGCATGTCAACCTCACCACACAGTTTGGTGTTGACAGCAAACTTGCTGAGGGTGCAGTCAATGCCACTGTCCCTATTGCTAACAATATGTTAAATAGCACTGGTCCCAGTTCTGGCCCTTTGGAAACACCACTCATTACTGGCCTCCATCTGGACATTGTGCCGTTGATCACCAATATTTGAGTGTAACCATCCAGCCAGTTTCTTACCCAACAAGTGGTCCATCCATCCAGTCCATATTGTTTCAATACCAAGATGCTATGTGGGATGGTCTTGAAGGCTTTGCACAGGTCCAGGTAGTCATTCAGTGCTTCAACCTTCTCTATGTCCTGCATGACCAGGTCTCCAGTTGCCTTCTGAAATGGGCCCACAGCTTCTCTTGTCTTCCTCTTATTGCTGACATACCTGTCTAAACTTTTCTTGTTGTTCTTAACATCCCTGGCAGGGTCCAGTTCTCTCTGTGCTTTGGCCTTCCTTACCTGATCCCTTTCTTCTCTAACAACTTGTCTGTATTCCACCCAGGATACCTGTCCCTGTTTCCACTCCCTGTATACCTTGTTTTTACATCTAACTGTGTCTAGAAGTTCCTTGCTCATCCATTCAGGCCTCCTGGCCCTACTGCCTGCCTTACTCTTCATTGGGACACTTAGCTCCTCAGCATGGAGGAGGTGATCCTTGAATATGGTCCAGCTTTCCTAGGCTCCCCTCCCCTCCAGGGCTTTGTCCCACGGCACCCTACCAAGCAGATCCTTAAAGAGACCAAAGTCTGCTCTCTTGAAATAGAGGGTAGTGAGCTTGCTCCACTCCTTCCTCACTGCCCTAAGGATCCTGAATTCATCCATGTCATGGTCCCTGCAGCCTAGTCTCGCATTAAGTCTTACATCATCCACCAGCCTGTTCCTGTTGGTGAGAGCAAGGTCCAGCAAAGCACCTTTTCTTGTGTGTTCCTCTACCATTTGGACGAGGAATTTGTCATCAATGCACTCCAGGAACTTCCTGGATTGCTGGTGCTTTGTTGTGTTGTCCCTCCAGCAGATATCGTGGTGGTTGAAATCCCCCATGAGGACCAGGGCCTGTGAGCATGAAGCTGCTCCTATCTGCCTGTAGAGGGCCTCATCCATTTGGTCATCCTGGTCTGGTGGCCTATAGCAGACCCCCACTATGATATCTCCTGCTCCTGTCTTCCTTTTAACCCTGACCCATAAGGTTTCAGTCAACTACTCCTCCATCCCCAATCAGAGCTCCACGGACTCCAGCTGGTCATTGGTGTAGAGGGTGGCACCCCCTCCTCTTCTGCCCTGCCTGTCATAAATTAATTACAGAAAACAGACTGACAATCTGAAACACTTCTTTCTTTTAATTATATTCAGCAATGCCCTGCTTTGTTCACTATTTGCAGTGTCCTGATGGCTGACTCATGCTTCCATCTATAGCTAACGTTTATGAAGACTTCATAAAAAGACAGCACATCAATTCAAAGATGTTCAATACTGATCAATATTCATTGCAAAGCAATCAAAAACTTGTGATCTTCCTTTTTATTGGCAGCATTAGTCAAATTTTTGTTTTATCCTGAATCAAGCCCTAAATCTGATTTTTATGCCAGTGCAAATCAGGACCAACCAACTTTCTAGAAGGTCAAGTGTGATACATCAGTATGAAAGCAGTGTAAGCAAAATTTGCCTGGATGGCTGTGCATTTTAGTAAGTTTGTCTTCATGGCACATCTAAAAGTGTATGACTGTGACTTGTCTTCATCTGTGAGTTTCTCTTAAAAGTTCTGCACGTGAGTAATGTCTGTAGAGCTCTCAGCACAGCACCACATCCAGAGCCTTCCCTGTCTGGCAACATTAAGAAATCCTTCGTGTACCAAGGCACGATCTGATCCTGGAAAAAAGCATTACTCTGGTTTCAGAACTAGTAAATCAGCATCTGCTACTGGCAGCCCTTAGTGAGACATTATCTCAAGCATTTATTTGGTTAAAGTAGGAAAGTGTACACTGTATTAAATTTGGCATGCAAGACAAGATATCCTCCAACTTTAAAAATAACTGCAGTGTCTCCACATTAAGTGTTTGGGGACTTGGATTATACATTTGGAAGCTTTGTGTTTGTTTTTCTCTCCTAGTGACAAATTTGCAGTGGCAAATCACGGAGTTAAGAACATACTTACAGAAATAGGAATGGTAGCAGTGGCAAATCACTGAGTTAAGAACATACTTACAGAAATAGGAATGAAAGGTGTTCTACCTCCCAATCTCTCCCCCTGGTGTGCTCTGTGGTATGAAGGAACATTGTTACTTCTGCATGTTACAGGCTATATGTGTGAAAATTGATCAGCCAGTCTCAAAGCAGTGGGCTAAGTTCCAATTGTGCCTATAAAGAAAGGGGCAAAAGTGCCTAAGATGTGAGAAGTTGCCCACGGCTGCTAGGCTGATGATGTCCATCAACTTGGGGCCATCTTCAAAGTGAGAAAAGCTTGTGGGTGGGCTGCTGTAATGAGGCAGAACATGATGTGTATGTATGTGTATATGTCAGGTCTCAAATACATGGATGGCACAAAAGGGTGGTGACTATCCTATCTGGCAAGGGCAAGTGGCAAAAGCTGGGTCTCATCCTGCTGACAAATGGAGGATGTAGAGTATCCTGTTCAGTCCTCACACTCCCTGTGGCTGTTAGGACTTCACCCAAATTCCTAAAATTTTCAGAGGCTGCAGGAGCAGCCAGGGAAAATAAAAACAGGACCTAAATATAGGGGAAATAAAAGCAGTATATAAATATTGGAAATGGCATTCATTCCTGGCTCTGGCAGAAAGCAGCTGAGTGATGCTGAAAACTGTGGAGAGCCAGGACACTACCACTCTCTGCTCTACACATCTACAGGTGACCTCTGCATTACCTTTAGTGTGTGATCTCCTAAATGCAAATGATGTTTATAGCAATTATTTTAAGTTTTTTCTCTCCCTCGTACTGCCAGCCAGAATTCGTGGCACAGCAGCAGAACAAGCAAGCACTGCATGGAAAGGCTTAAGAATGTGTGCTGTAAATGTCTTTGGCAGCTTGCACCTCACCCTGCCATATTTTCACAATCAGGGTGCCCCTGTGGAGCTAAACCCTCATCTTTCTGTTGAGAGGGTCCCCTTCTCAGCCAGTTTCTTCCACCCAACACATACCCTTTGGACTCTCATCCTGGGCCTTACTGGCATACCAGTAATTCTCCTTAGTTTTTCTTCACTGAGTTCCTTCTAGAGAGCCTAGGATCATGCAGCCACCAGGCTTGGGCAGCAACAGAAAACAGCAGGCTACCTGTCAACTGAGATGGGGTGTCTGGCAGAAAAGAATAATCTGTAAAGCACAGAGTAGCATTACCTACCTCTGCTCATCAACAGCCAGGCTCATTCTCAGCCCCACACTCTGCCTGTTGCAGCATTCGGAGATTTCTGACGCTCTAATGTTGCTGTTAGCACTTACTCCACTGGCTAGGAGGCATTATAATTTGCTGGGTTTTCCATTCTGTCATTAAAGTAGTATTTCTAGTGTACAGGTAGCTCCTATTCACCGATCTAGACAACACTGAAAGCAAAAATACATTAAACAAATCTGTTTAGCATTAATTACTGCCCTAAATCTGCTGAGATGAGTATGCTTCGAAGTATTACTGATAAAGAGACTAAGGAAAAGACAGTTTTTAAAGCTATCTTTTCCAAAGATGTTTCCTTTGGCAGACTTTTCTATGCCTTGGTCAGGCTGTATGTTAGCACAGTAATTTTGCCTCCCTTCCATCATGCTGTGCTTACTGGACTTTCAGAACCAACTCAGTGATCAGCAGCCATTCTGGCTGGTCACCGCTGCCATCTTAGAGCTATTCACAGCTCCATCTGCTCCTGCAAAACAAAGAAGATATCAATAAAGAAGATGCAGATTAGGTGTAGAACAGACTGAGATCACAGGCAACTGGGCTGTGTGAGGTGCAAGCACATAGTCTGTAGCATTTCCTGCTCCCAAAGATGTTAGTGTCTTCACAGAAAACAAGACAAAGGAATTGTGATTATCTCCAGTTTACAGATGGAGAAATGACTTCCTAAGAGATTAACTAGCTTGTCCAAGGTCACTCTGGGAGCCTGACAGGCACAGAACTAGGACCTAGATTTTCTGAGTTCCTAAGGAAGGATCAATCTCTAAGAAATAGTGTCCTAAGCTATGTTTCTTAATAAAGAATCTCATATTAAAACGTTACAAAAGTAAAAATGCAATTTCTTTACCTTTCAGTTTGATTAATGGATTCTTCACAACACAACAATAAAGCAAGTTCCTTTTATAATATAGAGTATTTGAATCATTTTTTTTTTCAGAAAGTAATGATGGGGAGAAAAAAACTTTTCTTTGATTAATTCCAGGTATATTTGTTTCTGGGTTTTTTTGGCTGATCATTTCTAGATATCCAATAGATGTATTTCAAAACGGTAGGATTTGGCATGATGGTGAGCCAACTAGCAAGAGACCACCCTTTAAAGATAATATAATAGTAGAACAAATTGAGTTTCCAGACCTTAATCCTCTAAGAAAAGCTGAAACCAAAGGGGAAAACTTCCACAGTGTTACTCAGTTGGTTCACCCTATTTGATTGCCGGTCAGTACATGAACCCTGTTTTAGAAGTGATGAGATTTCTATCTAAAATAAGCTATTTACAATGTTCTATGGACTATTACTGTTCAAATGCTAGCTTCTAAAATTCTCAAAAGAAGTCTACATTCAAGCAACATTCAGAAGATTGTAGGATTGCTTTGTATTCTCTCTGAAATGGAATGTGATTTCATCTGCATCAGGCTGATTTATATGGAGTAATTTTGTTGTTTTGCTTTTGAGCATTTTATGAACTCCTAGAGAGATTATTGACCCCTGCTTAAAAAGTTTGTGATGAGAAGATACACCAACAGTAACCCTATTGTTAGTAATAATGACCATAATGGGCATAAATTCAGCTGTTCTTTTTGGGAGATGAAGCATTTTCTTTACTCTCTAATAGACATAAGTAGAGCATAAAAGCAAAGGTGGTGGGGGTGGAGGGTGTGTCAGAATTTTCTGCATGTTCTCTTCCAGTGAAATGTAGCAGTGTACAGGAGCTGCAGAAAAACAGGATTACAACCAACCAGGAGTACCCAGTGAAGAACAATGACTAAGGAGTTCTCTAAGGATTATTTTTTAATTATTATGTTAGAGGTTTATGCACTTACTTGTTAAAAACAAGGGTAAAATTACAAATGCTTTCCTTATAACATAGAGTACGTTCAAGACTGCACCTTTATTGTCCATGGGAAAGTAGTACATGGTTGAAGTGAAACATAATTTAAGCACAACAGCAGATTTTCCTTATCATGGCCTAAGATGCCATGACTTGCCCTGTTCAGTATAGAATGGTGGGGGGGCACTGAAGCTGGTGCAGAGGTCTGTCTTCCCAATAAGTAGAATGAAAAGCAGGGAGAAGGAGTCTACCACGTTAGCACAGCCAATGGCTTTGGTGGCCTGGGCAAGGATTTATGCACTGTTGCTCTTCACAGTTTTCTTTAATGATAAGACATAAGAGACCAGTTCCTGAAGAGATCTGCAAGGCTCTGAGTCCATCATTTTGCTTTAGATGCAGAGATAGTCACCTTGTCATTTAGCTTAATGATCATTTGACTTTAACATGTCATTTGGGACCTAGGCCATTGAGCTCTATACAGTTAGGGCTCAGAGGCAGGCCCTTTATGCAGGTTCTTTGTGCTCTCTGCTCAAATCTAAATCACTAAGTAGTGTGTAGACATGCCCAAAGTCAGGCAGTGGTGCTTGGTATGCAGTGTGGCCAAAAACTGGGAAAACTGCAAAACTCCATTTGCAGTGGCTCCTGGTACAACATACAGGTGCCACCCAATTTAAATGTATGCTCAGTTGCCCTCATGGTCAATGGAAAAAGAGCCCTGTCTGGAAGAAAGCTCAGAAAAGGAATTTGTCTTGTAAGCTCTGAGTTCACCCTCTGGAGCATCTGTTTCCCTTCAGCCACTATAGAGACAATGACAGGTGACTGGCTTTGTAATAGGTGTTGGGGTCATTCCCCAAAGAAACAGAAAGAAGACAAAAGTGTGACTGCAGTGTGGGCTAACTGTATTCCCACACAGGCCATTTTTATAACTTTGTGACAGAATATGGGCTGGAGAAGTGCATTATTACAAGGTTGTTGTTTTTTCCGGTGCTAATGTAAGGTTTATCAGAATAGTTGTGACACTATTTTGTAAAACTAAAAAGAACACTAGTCAAAAAGACTGCATGTTTCTAAGATCATCACATGTAGATTAAAGGCTCATCTCTTCTGCAATGACTTATGTATGCCTATCATCTCTTCTCCTAGATCTTCTGCACAGCAGGCCCGGTGTAGAGGCTTCATGAGATGCAGAAAGATGACAGGAATACACAAGTGTTTTGATTTACCTATAGTCTTCTCTCTTCTATTCCTGATTTAGGATTTAGTAGTTTTATGATGTATGTTGTGTGTCTGATTTAAAATAATTATTTCTATAGTAATTCCACTTTTTTATGTTTCAGCACTCTTGTGTTGATGTGTTAGAATTATTTATTTCTTTTATTAGCTCAGCAGTGCTTTGCCTCTGTAAATATAATTCAAGACCTGTAATTTTCTTTATCCTTGGCGAGATTAATTTCTATATACATTTTTTTTTTACCTGTGTTCTGCTTGGGTAACAGTAACAGTCCTAAACATATGTATGACATATTTCTTGGGTGTTTTTTTTATATAGCATATCACCTATATTAGATGGTAGCCTGTATTATGATGTTATTTGTTCAAGTTTATGGAGTATTTCTGCATTTTATGTATTTTCTCTTGCACATTTCTTATACACGCACACACACACATGCAGACAGTTCAGAACTCTAACCTGGAGTACTGTGTGCAGTTCTGGAGCCTCCATCGTAAGAAGGACATGGAGCTCCTGGAGAGAGTCCAGAGAAGGGCCACGAAGATGATCAGAGGGCTGGAGCGGTAACAGTAACAGTCCTAAACATATGTATGACATATTTCTTGGGTGTTTTTTTTATATAGCATATCACCTATATTAGATGGTAGCCTGTATTATGATGTTATTTGTTCAAGTTTATGGAGTATTTCTGCATTTTATGTATTTTCTCTTGCACATTTTATACACGCACACACACACATGCAGACAGTTCAGAACTCTAACCTGGAGTACTGTGTGCAGTTCTGGAGCCTCCATCGTAAGAAGGACATGGAGCTCCTGGAGAGAGTCCAGAGAAGGGCCACAAAGATGATCAGAGGGCTGGAGCACCTCTGCTATGAAGACAGGCTGAGAGAGTTGGGGCTGTTCAGCCTGGAGAAGGCTCTGAAGAGAACTTATAGCAGCCTTTAGTATCTGAAGGGACCTACAGAAAAGCTGGGGAGGGACTTTTTTTAAGGGCTTGTGGTGAGAGGACAAGGGGTAATGATTAAAACTGGAAGAGAGGACATTTAGATTAGACATTAGAAAGAAAGTCTTCACTATGAGGGTGGCAAAATGCTGGAACAGGTTGCCAAGGGAAGTTGTGGATACCCCATCCCTGGAAGTGTTCAAGGCCAGTTGGGATGGGGCTTGGAGCAACCTGATCTAGTGGGAGGTGTCCTGAACCATGTCAGGGGAGTTGGCACTAGGTGATCTTTAAGGTCCCTTCTAACCCAAACCATTCTCTGATTCTGTGACTTCCTGGACTCTGTCCTAAAGGCAATCAATTCAACCGTGATTCCTTTTTTGTTTCTTTCTTCCATTCTTCTTTTTCTCATTTTTCCTTTTATGCCTTTTGTCTTCTATAATTTGGCTTCAAGGACATTTTTGATACAGGTTTGGCAAATACATTCCATGTAGAACATTGCTGTGGAGTTCCTTTCTTTTTATTGCTGCATGTCTGTTCTCTAATACTGTAATTTGATTATTTGTCCATCTATTTTTACTTCTAAGTTTCTGGGTCTAGTGTTAGGGCTTGACTCTTACCTTATTTACACTGGTGTAAGCAAAGAGCAGATCTCCATCTCCACCAGGTTTTTCCATACTTTTATCCCCTTTTGAAGGTAAAGGGTAACCCAAGAATAATTTGATTACACACATATTTTCCACTGGCTTTATTACTTCATATCAAATCCAGGATGCTTATAAAGAGTAGCTTGTAAGCACTAGACGTAACTCTCAGCTGTGTGAGAAGAATCTTAACTTGAGGTGCCCTTACAACATCATCTGTTGAGTTCCCCAGAGTAAAGCACCACATCCACTTTTGGTTCTAGCTAGTTAATGCATTTTGAAGATTCAAATGCAACCTGTATTTGAGACTGCTCCGATGGATAGCACGCAGTAGCATATGTGGTCTCTACTGACTCTCCAACTTCTTTCCCCAAGCATAGAAGAGGTAGTGGCAAGGAAGCAAAAGCAGATCTTTGGTAATAAGAATACCCTGAAAGGGGGCAAGATTGCTAACATTTGAAAAAATGTGTACCCAGCAGTCACACACAAAAAAAATAACCTCAAAAAAAGAGAGCAAATTAGACCAATTAGAGCCATTCTTCCTGAGACATTACTGGTTATCTGGGGAGCTGGCTGCCACCAGGGCAGCTCCATCTGGAGGCAAAACTACCCATGTCCCAACAATGACAGATGAGAGGCAGAACAAGAGCTCCCTAGTGCTGCTCACCATATCATCAACCCCTCTTTTCCACAACAGCCACTCGTACAGATGAGTGGATGAGGCCTTGAATCCATGGCTACTCATCTCTGCCCACCAACCTGGACACCAGTTAGTGCCAGTCATAAATAAGGGGCCTGCAGTACTCTGTAGTACAGTTCTTGTGACTTGGAATACAATTTCTCCCCTGGATTTTATTATCTTTAACAAATGTATGATGAAGGTCATTTATACAAGTGAGTCATCTGTTCTACATAATAAGATAGAGTGAGAGACCTAGAGCTCAAATAAGCATTATATGAGTTACTGTAATTCATTTTAAAATAGGACTTGATAAAAACAAGGTATTATATGTGACATTTACTACAAGAGTGTGAATAAACAGAAAGCCAGAAGGAGTGGTGGGATGCATTAGGGATTTCCCCTCTACTGCAGTGGCAAGTTGAGTAGTTGATTTATCTTAGGAAAAATGTCCAGAGCATTAATGATAAAATTATTATTTTTGAAAGATTATACACGTTGTCAGATTGCAACTTCAAAGGGAAGACAAAGCTTTTATTTATGTAGGGTGTTCTGATAATGTAAGCCAACAAAGTTAAACCAGTTAATTTATAAACAGCCCCACATCCAGACATATGTACTGTACTGTACTCTCCTGGATCTACCACTTCCTTGTGTAAAGTCACCTTTCACTTTGAAATAGCCCCTTGTAGTAATTTTTAGGTAAAGGCCTACATTTTTTGAGTAGCTTTGTTAGTCACTTAGATGTTCATTCATTTCTGTACCTAGGACAAACTTTCAGACCTTCATTAATATTACCTGATTTTATATTATGGCAGTGGCTTAAGTGCCCAACTTACATGAATACTAGGTGAATACATAAATCTCTAGGTATTGTGCAGCAAACAGGAAGAAATATTCCACATGCAGATCTGCCCTGAAACAAGAAAATTTGTTTTAATTTGGATCTTGCCTTACTTTTGTGCACGTGCATATGTGATCCAGTCCTAATGGACTTCAAAAGTGTATTATCTAAAGAGAAAACAAACAAACAAACAGGATGAAAGAAAGGGAGTTTTATTATTCTCATTTTTCAGACAGGAAATTAAAGAAATGAAAATATATGGGAAAATGGAACCCCTAGTGAGATTTCTAGATCTCTGCCTAGGGACTCTAATCACAAGACTGCCTTTCTCCTCAAACATAATTATTACTATTTCCATCACATATACTTTGGAAAGTTTTTCATGTTTCCACATGAAATACTAATTTTCTAACCCTGAACTTTCCTTTTAAGCAAAATCAATGAAAAGCTATTGTTGCTTTTACAGATGCCAGGGAGAATTATTACCATCATGGGTAACAATAAAAAAGATATTTTCACCCTCAGTAGATTGAATTACTGAGAAATAACCTTATAATTACTGTATAAAACACCCTGTTTTAACACTGTTTTTAATATCCATAAAGTTTCTGATTTATTTTTCACCAGCCAGCACCAATGAGCTAAATTTTGCCTTGCTCTAGGCTGGTGTAATTATGTTGACCTTCATGGGACTCTGCGTGTTACATTGATGGCTCTTAGGGGGCACACTGGTTTTGGATGAATATTAGTTAGGAACAAAGAGAAAGATCTGATTTCACTGATATTGATTAAAATAAGCAGCGTAATTTTCTTGAAACCAAAGGAAATATTTTGGACTTCTAACACTGTATCAGGTAAATCTGCTTTGAATCAGGTGTTTGTCACACCAGTGGGTAGAAGGAGCCTTCTGATACTCCCCAGTGTGGGATTCACCAGTGGAAATGTCAGGGTATCTTTGAGTTATAGGGAATTTACCAAATAGACCCTTGTCCTTCACTCCCTGAAGATCTTTGTTGAGACAACTTAGCAACCTGCAATGCTCAGCTGGCTCATGGTCTTCAGGAGAGAGAAAGAAAATTCCCCCTCAGCACACTCATATTTCTCTCTTGCAGCTATGAAAAAAACCTAGCTGCTGGACCCACGCAAAAGTAATTATTTCTGGTTGTGTTTAGGCTGTTGATCATGGTTGCTTCTTCTTGCTGGCTGATGTTCACCAGGTCTTCTGCAAATCAGAGTCCTTTCCTGTCTTTTTGAGATGAAACTAGGAGGATTATTACCTACCTGCTGATTGTCCAAGTTAAAATAGGAAACAATTCAATGCAGAATGATTGCACCCTTGTTTTCTGTTCAGTAAATATGTGCTTAAATTAGGCCATCCCTTTTCTGCTGATCTATTTATCCACTTTCTCCTGGCATGGTAAGAAACCATGCAAGTGCCCTCTGTGAAATTTCTCTTTTCAAGGGGATGCATTCAGCTCTAGGTTTGGAAAGGAAGGAGCATATACCTCATATTTTGTAGGGAGTATTGGTTTTATTGCATGCACAAGTAATGTGGATGTGATAGGTATAGAGTCCTGTCTTGATTGCAGTAGGGCTGGGTTAATCACGATTTGTTGAAAGTGCATTGCAACAACATTGTCTGACTGAGTTGCTTGCAAAAACATATTTGACCCTTCTCCTACCCCTTTTGCTGACAGAATTACCAGCAGCACCCACCAATACCAATGGCTGCAAAGGGGTCTGCAGACTGCATCCTTTCCAAAGGTGTATTTTGGCGTATTATTAGGAAAACCTATATATTCATCCCACTCCAAAATGGATGAGATTAGGAAAAAGACATGTAAGAACGTCTTTGAAACTAGTTATTACCACTCAATTTATAAACCCACTATCTGTGAGGGTGATCCATTTTACATTTCCTTTCAAGAAATCATTTTGGTCTGAAGTAAATATTTAGTGTGATCTAAAATGTATTTCTTTACCATTTTTATTTTTTTTTTTTCACTCCAGGTCTGTCTGAACTGTGTTTAGTTATTGTTTTGGGTGTTTTTCTTGAGGGGGTGAGTAAGGTGTTTTGAGGGAATTTTTCAGTCTGCAAACAAAAAAATCTGTTAGTTACACAGCTGTATGTTGAAAGTTTTGACTTCTGACTTCAATGAATTGCTTCTCTAGGCTACAGAGGCATAAATGCAAAAAATCAAATCAGGTCTTTGGTGAGAGTATTTGATAAAAATAAAATACGAATGTAGCTTGCTAATTCTACTCTTTCAACTGAGAGTATCATTTCATCCTTATTTCAGATTTTTAGCCTACGAGAAATTGAAGGGACTGATTCTGACAATAGTTACCTCTGTTTAAGCCAATTGCTGTCCTGCTAGCCTCATTAAAATTACACCAGATTTCTATCCTGGTGGAGGAAAAGCAGAATAAGACCAAGAACTTGGAACTTACATTATTTTTAGCACAAAAAGATCCCTTGTTTCGTAAAGCACAAGAATTGCTGCAGGGCCCATAAATATTTTGTGAACCTGGTCAACAGATAGAAGTAGAAAATACTTAGAACATGAAGAAATTCATCTGTCCGTCTATTGACAGTGCCTTATGGAAGAACAAGAGTCAAGGTACAATAAGGCAATAATGAATTTAATGAAAAAGCTACAGACATTCAGGTTGTAAGCTGAGCTGCTGTTGAAAAAGATAGTACGTATTTTTGCCCATATAGCAGAATTCCTTGTCTGACTGGCTAGGAGTAGATTTCCATTGATAATAAATTTGGAGGAAATTATTTATTGGAAATCATAATTAGACTTTCCTCAGGCTATGCATTCAGCCAGTAGCAGATACTGAATAATAACACAGGCATTATTTCTGTCATTCTGCCTCCACACACAAAAAAAGAGGATGATAGGAGCTAAACCTTGCCATGACTTTTGTTGAAAATAAAGCAATATCAGCATAGTGGTAAATTAATATTTGCATGTGATTTTATGCAATGATATGTATAACATGGGGCATAATTCACACCCCATGTTTATCTGTGAAGTACAAAAGTCACAGTCACAGGAACATACTAACACAAACTCTCTTGAGTTTTCCCAGGGCTGCATTAGGACTTGTATGCAGGCTAACTTTAAGCAGTCTTTGCAGGACCTCAGCTTCAGATTTTAACCAGTTTGGAATTGATCCTTGCAGCAAAGAAAAAAAAAATCTTCAGTTTATACTTGCAGTCATCACTCACATTCAGCTAACAGCAGTTCTTCTGTTACCTCAAGCAATATGGTGCTATGCTTTTGTTATAAGAGGATCTCAGTTTCATATACCCTCTTGCCATCAATTTATAGTGCCTAGCACAGTGGCAATTGCAGAGACCTCAGAAACAATACATTCCTAGCCTATATGTTTTTAATTATATTTCCAAGTTTCATTTGCTGTTGGCAACTTGACGTTATTTTGATTTTGCTGAGGTGAAATATATGAGTTTCAAATACAGCTTTGAAATTGATTAGGAATTAATATGGCAGCATTACAGACACAGTAGATTTACTGCTGCTTTTGCAGCTCTGTGTGAACTCCCATATGGAAAACCAATTGTGACCAGATCCAGAGGGACATGAGCAAAGTGGCTGAGACTGGAGATGAGAGATCAGAGAAAAGAAATCAAATTGGTAAAAGCAGAAGGACAGTCTATCATGGCAAGAAAAATTATATGCATTTCCCAAAAAAACTCAGGGAGGAGTCACAGAAAAGGTGGGACAAGGGTGGATTATGGAGGGGGGGTGGGGAGGGGAAAAGGCTTTCAAGGCAATCATGCTTCAGCAATGCTGCTCCTGGGGCAGGGTTTAAAGCTCATTTTTAGGAGCAGGTTTCTTGCTGACACCGAAAGACATGGAAGGGCCTGGAAGGAAGAAGGGTTATGTGTGGAAATGTTTCATCTGTAACTGCATTGCACCTTCTGCCTTTCCTCTTCTGTAGGAGCTGCACTGAGGGTACAATTTTTGGCCTGTCAAATACACTATCCTTACCAGTTTATATGTAGCTTTACGTAGAGAGCAGGACTGCTGGTGAAAAGTAGAATAGTGAGTGTACGTATAAACAGTGGCTTTAAAGTGCTGCAGTCAGTCTTGTGTTAATTAGTGATTTCCTGTATGCTTACAGTCAAATTAAGCCTTCCAAAGGCAGGACGTTGCTATAGGCAGAGGTTCAATATGCTCACAAAGTGCTGCTGCAAGGAGAGGGAGCTCAGGTTCCCAGATGTTTGTTCCTCTGCCTTTAGAAAAGGAGTAGTATCAGTAACCTCTCCATGGACACACAATCAGCAAACAGTTGAACAAAGTCACATTCCAAGTCCATCACTGGGCACTCAGGACTGTACTACAGTAATGCTATAGTGTCCCAAGGTAAATGTTAACAGTATCCTGCTTAGGGAGTCCCCAGCATCCTTTTTTGTATGCCCTCTCCCCTCACACAGACTTTCACAAAGGTTTCTTGTTTTAGTGGCAATCACTTACCTCTTATATTTATTTTATTAGAAATGTGGTTTTGACTTCAAGGTTTTGACTAAATGCTCTCTTCAGACTTGCTCACACTTCTCAAATCTCATTTTGTATACTAAGATTTCAGAAAAACTCAAATGTATAATTGCAAGTCAGTATCTCAACTGATTTGATATCTCATCTATTCTCAATGAAGCTTGAAAGATAGACAGAACTTCTCAAACACATGGTATCAATTATCGACTGGGTTTATGTCATTTTGCCTTTTGAGTGAACTGACATAACCACAGAGGATTAAATCCTTCCAGTTTTCTAGATACTTGAATTCAGAACTGAATTTGAATCCTGGACTGACCTGTGTTTTCACCAGCAATCTTCCCACTGCACTCAGGAGTTGTCTGTATCATTCTTCAACTTTGCCTCAGATCAGTGCATTTAGTAAAGTCAAGTTTGGAGCTGAAAGCAGTGAAAAGAAAAATATTCCACATAGTTCCAGTTTTAGATCTGATCTTGTTCATATTCAAGTCAATGAGACTTCAATGTAAGCACTTACATGGAAGCAGACCTATTTGGTGATGGTATTACAACACAAATAAGTGGAAGTATTGAGATGTATTTCCAGCTTCAAAAATTAGGATCTTTGCAGAGCAGCTGGCTTGGAATTTTTAAAGAAACCTTATATGTTGTCAGTCACCAGTGTCTCCCTAAGTATTAACTAGAATATATTCTTCAAAGGGTGAAAGATAAGGTCTGTACCTAAAATTCTGATTTTTAATATAATGATTTGACTGGACAGTTCCAGGCATGTATACTAAAATTGTATATCACACTGTAAACCAAGACTGTTTCAGAAATGTTTTCTCAAATACCCAACATGAAGTCTCATATTGTCATGGTGTGACCTCACGTTGCATTTTTAACATTTATATATGCTAATGGTCATATTTACATGTGCACATGCCATTCAAACATTCAAATTAAAAGCAAATAAATGTTTTAGATTAAGGAGATTAATATGTTGTGTCTCACAGTTGACACACTTTCTACAGAGGCGAGATCACTGAGACCCAAGTGCTAGGCTCTTATCCAAGAAGACAGATGGCAATTTCCTTTTGATAAGAGTTCATTTTTTTAGCAGCAAGGGAGCCCTGAAGTAACCATTTTTCTTGTGGGGAAAGCATCTTTCAGCAGTCAGATAAATCATTCTAAAATAGACAAACACAGGAACCGAGGAACTAATCAACCTGAAATGAGCTGAGTTGCAGCCCTTTTCAGAAAGTTTAGGAGATGCTCTTTGCTTTTATTCTTGCCATTGTAATTCAGAAAATTAGACAATTCGGATAATTTTGTCAATATTCTTTCCTCTTTTATCAGGCCAAATACAATTTATGATTAGTAGCAATGCAAAATTTCATCAAGTCAGATTATGTAGTTGATTTACAGTATGTTTATATCATGCATAAAATAAACAGTTGTACATGTTTTAAAGACTGCAAAAACATAAAGGTAACTAACCAGACTAAACCAATATGGCTCTGTTTAATTAAAACCTGGAACAGTGTGTGCCAGGTTTTATGGATCTGGAACATTTCATACTTGTAATTAAAATATATGGACAGCCGGGAACCCAGAGGGCTAGAGTCTGTGGCTAGCCTACAAGTACTGACCTGCTGCTGAAGGAGCCAGTCAGCTATTCTTTGTAGTTATTTACATTCAAATACATTAAATATATTTAAATATATTCACTCTTCTTTTTGGTAAACATGTAAGACCCTGCCTCAGACATGCTGACACCTTCCATTTAGCTTATCTTTCAGGATTAGACCCAAACAGGATCCCTTTCCTCTAGTTTCCTTTGCTTTCTGTCTGTCACTAATAAAGCAGAAATGAAAATGGCTGGGGTGGTTTCTTCTCACTCCTTGCCTGTACCCTAATGCATTCTTCATTATTCATATCTCCAGTAGTTTGCTGCTAGACATCTGGGAATGATGTCTGCCCTTCAGTTGCTTTACCGTGGCTCTAGTAAAAAATACACCTTTTTAAAAATGTTGTAAATTGTTATGGTAGTTTTTTTAGACTGGTTCCAGTTTGACCAGCAGCACGTTGTTTACAAAGATACTGTGAGGAATTCTGTGCATCCTCCTCTATCTGTGTCATATCAAGGCATCCATGAGCACTGCGCGCTTCCCATCACCTCAGGTCGCGTCGCTTTGCATTGAATCAAGTCATGTCACATCAGTGATACCACTATCAGTACTTATCCCTGATAGAAAATTCAGCATAGATTTAGACAGCAAATAGCTCAACCACAATAAATGCATATAATGAGCAGATTAAGTATCTGTGAGAACCAGATATTTTAAGGGTCCCTGGCAAGTCGGTGCTTTCAGATACACCAATATCTCTACATTGTATTCTGCACATAAATATCTGGTACATATACTAAAATATTCATCTAAGCAGCCTATTTGGAACTCTTACCATCTACAACTATTTCCAATACAGATTTGTGCATTTTTGTGCTACCAAGATGTTATTGGATGGGTCTGGGCATTTTAGCTACATCTCATAGTTTATAGGTGAATCATATCCCAGCACTGTACAAATAACAAATGTTGACAGATATTTTTTTGTTCATAATTTGGGATTTGCTTCAAACATTTGCCTGCTGGGGCATGTTTTCAATGAGTTATGCATGATTAGGCTCTATAACAGCCATTTTATTAGACAATTTACCCTGTTGTTCATTTATGAAAGTTAAATGTTGTAATTATCCTATTACATAAAGAGGAAGGACAGGAGGGCCAAATTTATATTTTTTTTAAGTCTCTAAATGAAATCTAAAATATACGGAGTTTCCAAAACATTTGAACATAGTATATTTTTTTATAAAATTAACTTATTTTGGTCTGTGTCACCTTTTTATACTCTCTTGGCTTTCTTGGGATCTGCATGTTCACAAGTTTCTTGAAAAATTGACTGATGCTTTTGCTTAAGACCCTAAAAAATAAATTAAACCTGCAGAGCTCAGGAAGCCATAGTTGAAAAATTTGGCTGCAAAATTCTATATAAATGCTAAGTGGTCTTCTTATTGTTGATTATTACAAACATTTATTTGGCACTCATCCCCATGGTCTCTAGGTGCTTTTTGCAGGATTAAGTTGAAGCAGTCTTTCCAGTGTCTTTTGAAAAATTCCTTCAGGGATTTTGAGATTTAATATAACTCCTAGGGAGCTACCTATCAACTGGTACAAAGTATATATGCATATTTAAGATAATTAGGAATGTAAGTATTAATGTTACGTAAAGAATTTTCCAGAAGAGCCCCTAGGGACTTCCAGGGAAACTGTACTTCTGTATCAATTTCTTTATGATTAGAAACCAAGCGTATGGGTATCGACATTGAAATGCTCTGTTCCTATGTATTCCAGATACTGAAGACAAATTCATACTGTTGTTGTTAGTTACAGTCTACACTTGCTGGAATGGGATGTTGTGATGGATTAGCTGTGGCTAACAGCCAAATGCCCACCCAGCTTCTCACTTGCTGCTTCAGTGGGATGAAGGAGAAAGTAGGATGAGAATGTTCATGGGTCAAGATAGACTGCTTATCAATCACTGTCATGGGCAAAACAGATTCAACTTGGGGATAACTAACTTTAATTTGTTGCCAATTAAAATAGATTCAGATAGTGAGAAACAAAAAGACAAACATTAAAAACCAACACCTTTCCTCTCCACCCCCCCCAAGACTCAACTCCACTCCTTCACTCCTGACTCCTCTCCCCACCTCCAGTGGTGCACTAGGGCATAGGGGGTGATGGTGAGTCCTGAACTGGTCCTCTCTGCTGCTCCTTCCTGTTCACTGTTTTCCCCTGCTGTTGCATGGGCTTTCCACGGATCACAGTTCTCATCAGGAAATATCCACCTGGTCAAGTGTGGGGTCCTCCAAGGGCTATAGTGGGGATAACTGCTCTGTAGTGGAGCGTCTCCTCCTCCTCCTTTCTCTGACTTTGGTGTTCCT
>NW_009953920.1:554798-582387 GCF_000747805.2 Chaetura pelagica
TCCTGCTGATTATTTCACTCTTTTTTCACCCTCCTTCTCTACAGCTCCCCTGCTACCAAAACCTTGCCATCTACACCCAGTACAGTAGATAATGCTGATCACGGTAACAAAGAAGGTACCAGAATATCCTCAGAAGCCTGCACTCAGTTTGGAACAGTATTTTTCCCTTAAGGCCAAGTGACTATTGCCTGTAGTCTAGCTCACTGGCCACTGTGAAAAAGTGGAAGTAAAACACACTAGATTTCATCATGTAATTCTCTTCTAATCTAAGCAGAGATAAAACTCACATCGATTCTCAGTTTAAAATTCCTACAAAGGCAAATATAATTTCTGTGATATTTTTCACTTAGTCTGGATAGAAAGAAAAATGTCATGTGTAGCTGATTGAGAGCCATTGTTGGTTTTTTTCTCACCTTTTAGAGTTATTTAAACCAAATTATTTTTCTTTTTTTCCTTGAAAAACATTGGTTTAGACAAACACTCTCAGTAGCCAATCAGTAGAGGATCTAGTAGTGTGATGTTAACTACAGAAAGGATTGTCTGAGAACATAAGACATTGTGGATCTGTTGGTCCCTAATCAGATATACTACTTTTCTACACTAATTTAACCTCTAGGAGATGCCCAAAAATGTGATTTTTTAAAATAGCCTTCCTGAAAAACACCAATTGTGTTTTGTAAAAAGAAATCATGCCTGCTGTTACTCCAGAATGTGTCCCTCCATTCTCCATTGCTGCATTCAGACTGTGCATCTTCACTCTTAGTTTCTCCCACAAGACCTTTAGAAAACTCAGTCATTTTTTTCTTATACTGGCACTGCATAAAGTGACCTTACCTTTCAAGCTACTGGTGCATTTTTTCATATGATGCTCTGGAATCCTGAAATGTCTTGGCTCTTCATTTCATCAGTCAAGCTGTTTTTTCTTTACAATTTTTGAATGAGTGATATTGTAATGAGTAAAACTGGGTCTTTGAGATCCAGGCCAGGGGAATGAAAGTTCAGTATATGGCCTTTACAGAGAAAAGTACAATTATGGTGTAGGCTATCAAATCCAATCTTGTATTTAACGGCACAGAAATGCTTGGTCGGTTTTGCACAGCTAAGATACTAAGTTAGCTTTGGGGAGAAAAAAAAAAAAGAGAGAGAGAGAGGTATTCTTCCAAAAGAAAAAAGTATTTGTGGCTCAAGAAAGCTGCTGGCAGCATTGACTGAACTACATTTTTCTTGAAATTGTAGTTTTTGAAAACTATTTCTTAACCATAGAAAGTCTCACTTCATATGTCTCAGTTTTTGCATCTTGTACGTAGTGCCTCTTCCACCCTTCATCATTTTACAGGTGGGCTTTGTTTGTGTGAGTTCTCTTTGCTGAAGTGGAATGGCTCCTGCTTTACACTGAGATGGAGCTCAACACCTTTAATATGCTTTTCCTTTACAAATTTGGCTTTAGGAAGTCAGAAAAATGTGCTGAAGGTTCTCCGTTACTACAAGATTTCTTCCTCATGAAGTTTGCTTCCCCATATAATCATGTAATTAGCAGAGACATCCTTGAGAGCGCCGGCCTGTCACTGTTAGCTAAGATCTCTATTACCTGCTGGTTTGGCTGGTGTTTTGAGTGGGAGCAGAAATTTGCCCACTGAAATTGACACTTCCAAAGGTTTCAGCTTTCCAAATTAAATCATTCTTTAAATACAGAAACAAAATGGGAAGAGCCCTTTGTGGGGTCTTTCATAATGTATTTCTAATATTTCACAGAATCACAGGATCTTAGGGGTTGGAAGGGACCTCAAAAAATCATCTAGTCCAAACCCCCTGCCAGAGCAGGGTCACCCAGAGTACATCACACAGGAACGTGTCCAGGTGGGTTTTGAATGTCTCCAGCGAAGGAGACTCCACAGCCTCTCTGGGCAGCCTGTTCCAGTGCTCTGCCACTCTCACAGTAAAGAAGCTTTGTCTGATTACATGGAACCTTCTATGTTCCAGTTTGCACCCATTACCCCTTGTCCTACCACTGGTCATCACTGAAAAAAGCCTGGCTCTGTCCTCCTGACACTCCCTCTTAATGTATTTGTAAACACTGATGGGGTCGCCCCTCAGTCTCCTTTTCTCCAAGCTAAAGAGACCCAGCTCCCTCAGCCTTTCCTCATAAGGGAGATGTTCCACTCCCTTAATCATCTGTGTAGCTCTGTGCTGGACTCTTTCAAGCAGCTCCCTGTCCTTCCTGAACTGAGGGGCCCAGAACTGGACACAATATTCCAGATGCGGCCTCACCAAGGCAAAATAATAATAATAAATGTTCTCACAGATTCAGCCTACACTCAGAAATGGCATAAAAGTCTAAAATCAGAGTTTTTGTTTTTACAATAAAAGCAAGTTATAATATATTAGAGGTTACCTCAGAGTCCAGGTGTATTTCTCCATCCCCACTTTGCACACAACATACACGTGGTCACATTAATAAGGGTATAACTTGCAGTCAACAGCTTCTCAAAGTGCTCAAAGAAAAATGCATCTTCTCATTTTCATCAGACTTCTAAATAGATAGGAATGTTTTTATATCCATTTGGAAGTCTTTTACCCCGTGAGTTGTCCCATTCACTGTGATTTTTCCTGGAACATGGTACTACCCAGGGTACCTATGCATATCATAGCCCCTGCCATCATTTTTAATAAGTAGCTTATCTCTGTGATGCAACTAAAAGCAATCCTGAGTGTCTTCAGGGCTTGTTGTAATTAAATTTCTTTGTTGTATTTGAAAATATACAGTTTTTGAAAACTGGCATAAGAAAAATAGAAAGGAGATTCTAGGAGATGATAGTCTGATTTTTAGAAGGTTTTAACCCTTTGTGATTTCCAAATTCACAAGCTTACTTATGCTTCCTGAATAACTGTTCCTATATGCAACTGAAGACAACTATAGCAGCTAGTGTAGTTTATTAGTTGATGTAACTGTGCAAGGATTATCATTTATACCTGCAGTCAGATGCTGTAGGATCATAGGTGCAGTGATTCATGGGTTTCTAATTAAAGATTCTAGAAGGCCTTTTCCGAAAGTCGTACACTTTTGCTGCTACCCCTTTCTTCTCCAAGTATTTACAGCTACAAGGAAATTGTTCCAAGTCCCAGCACTGCCCATGAAATCCTGTGGAGAAATGAAGGGTTTACCAGCCTCTGGTCTGGACAATAAAGTTACGTCACTGTTTTGAGCAGAAAACTGACAAGTTTATCTGTGCAATTATCTGGCATTATACTGCTGTGCTCAGGCACCACCACCCAAGTCACTGAGGAGCATGTGCAGCTGCAGCAGGGCTCACACCTTATGCAGTCAAAGGCATTGCTTGCACTCTGTGTTCAGAGATGGAGCTTTACCTTGGCTGTTGTGCCCATCTCCACTCTTTTCACATCTTATCAGGACTACTAATCAAGCAGTCATTGCTGTTTCCCCCTTTGTGTTTACTCCTGCTTGATTTTCTTGCCATGGGATGCCATGGACTGGTTTTGGAGATTCATATAACAATTTTTTCAAAATGAAAATATTTCCTCCAACAACGTCATATTTTCTGTACAGCATTGCTACTAATCTTTATTTAGTTATTTACTTTACCATTTCTAGAAGGATTGGATGTGCCCAAGGTGTCCCTTTAGGCAACACTTTATATCAAGGTTCCATTTATAAATACTTCATGAAGGGCTAATGAATGATTAATAGATGTTTTAATGTATGACCAATCAATTGTTGTAGATTTCTCAACGTCCAACAGACAAGTAGGTTTCTTATAAGCATAGATTATAACCATATCTGACATCTTCTACTGATGGGCTTCTAAACATCTATAACACACACACTACTCATATCTGTAACATGCTTAAAACATCTACTAATCACTGATTAATTTTTTATAACCTATTTTGAAGCAGAGCCTGTCTGTGGAGTACGTCCCTTACTACTGTCTGTGATTGTCCATTTCTGTAGGATTGATACTCTCCTTGCAACCTAAGGACTTAGAACTTGTAATTTCAGCTCAAACGTTAAGCTTTTTGGAGTTAGCTTCAGCATTTTCACCTCAGCCTAAGAAAAAATGTTTTTGCTCTCCCTAGACATTTTTCCCTCTCAAACTTCTGGCTACTTTAGTCTGTTAATGTGCATTTTGCAAGCTCTGCTAAAATGCAATGATTCTTAGGGGGCAGACCCACTCTAAAATATGTTTTCAGCCTGTTTAACTCTGTTTGATTGTTCTCAGGACAGCTGTCCCAATGATAATGGTTCCCAGCACCTTTTTCAGTAATTTTTTTCACTGTCATCCCTGGGTTCAAGGTTTGACTGTTCTCAGAACATGATGAGAAAATGCAAACTTTACAATAATTCAATGAACAAGCCATCTCCCATTTGATTACCACAGAGGAACACACATTTTGTATGTTTGATAAACCCAGGTTTGCTGGGAGTTGCTAGGAGTCTTCCTCTGAGAGATTTCCATAATCTCCAAAGGTGAAAGCTGTCTATATGTTTATATGAAGCAACTAGGTAGAATCTGCTGAAGTGGGCAGTACAACGCAACTCCTGAAAATTTGAGTCCTGCAATTAGTAATTCACTGTTGAGAAGCAGTAATTTGCTTAGGATAATACTTTGCAAAGGAATTTTGATTTTTTAGATGATTCTTGCTGAACATAATCACAAGGTTGAGTCCTCTGATTTCTCTAAATATTGAGAGCAATTTTTTAATTGTATAAATCTGCGGGTTTTTCTCATTTCTGGGCTAAAATAGTAAAATTGTCTCTGTTCTGAATATACAGAAGTAAATATCCCACTCCCATTCAAATCAAATGCTAATCTTTCACTGATTGCTGTTTAGAGTAGGATTAGGCAGCTACACATGTGGCATTAGTACATTGAACCTAAAGAAACACATCAAGCATAATTAAGAAAAAAAAACAAACTGCAGAATAAAGGGTAAATAAAGAGAGTTTTATTCTTCAATATTATCATGGAATGTCCTCTGGCTTTTTAAAAAACATTTGTTGTCAAAGATAGCAAAGCCTTAGAAATAGGAACCTCTCAAAACTACTCAAGCTCTTGGAGTAGACAGTTTTTTACCCACTTTAGCACAATCACTTTTGTGTCATCCTGTTAGCACCCAGTGTTTCTGTGTTTATCGGGGGTTTCAGCCTGATCTCTTCTCTCTTTTTTCAGCTGGTTAATAATCCACTGGCAAGTCAAGCAGCAGCGGCTGCAGCAGCAGCAGCCATGGGCTCAATAGCAAGCTCCCAGGCCTTTGGCAATGCCCTCTCCAGTCTTCAGGGGGTCACAGGTCAACTCGTCACTAATGCACAAGGACAGGTGAGTAGAAGATGGAACAAACAGTGAATTCTGATGGCAGGCTGGTCTTGGGACAAAAATGAGTTCCGCTTGTGTGACGGCAATTTAAAAGTGCACATATTGAAGATAAATAAATACTGATTTGACAGACAAGGTAAGAAAGGGGAAACCTGAGAACTGGGAGGAAGTTAGGAGCCATTTCAAGCCAGATAAGGCTTAGGTTTTGTATGATTTTAATTCAACCTTTTGAAAAGATCACAATAGTACAATAATATGTTATTTTAAAAGTCCAGCAATCCTGTGAGATTCTTAAAAAATATACCAGCTGTCTTCTTCCACTTATATAAGCCTAATAACAGACCACTGTATTAAACTGCTGCTGCGCTATTATGAATACATTTTATTTTTATTATTTTTTGCGAATTGTAGCATTTCTCTATTACATTATTTTTAAAAGGTATTAACTGTTTTAATAAAAGGAACACAACTTAAATTCTAATGAAATATCTGGGATGGATATAACTGGGTGGGTTAGTCATTTGCTGATTAACTAAAGTTAAGCAATTTACAACAAATCCGTTGCAACAAATCAGCCTGTAATGCAAATCTGGGAGAAACTTTTGCTTTAAAGAAAATTTTCCAAGCAGAAACTTAAAAAACATTAATTGCATGTCTAAGAGAGAGGCTGTGAGTTATCTGCATTTGAGAAGTGTTTATTTGTTGCAAACTATTTAGATTGCAGAAAGATGTGTATCTGAATCCATATATATATATATAAATAATTCCATTGATGCAGTGTGCTTAAGGAGCTTTCAAATTGTGGCCACTGTCATTCTCTATTGCATTTACTAGGACTAAAATTAGCACAGCTACTTGTTTCATGCTAAGTCACTGCACCAAATCTGTCAATATAACTTATGGCTGGACCTGGTAACTGAGTAATTTGAATGTCATTATTCTAAATGTTACAAATTGGGCATACGTTGATATCCACAGTGCTTACGTGGATGTTAGGCCCTGGTAAAGGTTTATTGAAGTGATGGAGCTTGGCTGAGATGTGAATCCAAACTTTACTTTCTACTTTTACTGTTTACTCTTGGGACAAAAAACACCTAGTTATTTTCTATCACCACATTATTTAATTGGAACAAGGGTGAACATTTTTTTTTTTTGGCCCACTAAAAAATAAAAGACAACATTTTATAGAAGCCCCATTTTTTTTTTTTTTTTTTTTAACGTAACACATAAAGAGAGATGCATCCTGAGCTTCACTATCACCATCCAAGTCCCAGGGAAAAAAATGCTGACCTTGTTATATTTACTGGGTGGGTGCAGAATTGTTCCATCACTACCCCGAGGGTTGAACGATGGAGCTTGTCAAAGTGAGGCCTTATCTAATGAATCATCTTATCGCAGGTGCACACCACACATATTAAAGGAGGATTGTATGAACAATGTGCCCTCTACAATAACCTTTCAATGTCTACTTTAACCCTTGTTTCAATCCCTTTTCATCAAAGGATCATTTTATGCAGCCAGCTTTAAATGGAGGCTCTCAAAAGCCAATTAAGATTTCTGGAGGGATGGGGTATTGGTTTGGAAGAAAAGTTGGTTATAGTACCTATAACTCATAGTCAGATCAGCTCCAACCTAGAAACCTGCTTGTTTCTATCTATGCTCCAGAAATGGTTCACAAGAGGCACTTGGCACCAAAGATGTTCATTGTAAGAGCTGAAGACATAAACCCAGACTAGTTTTTCAGTAGTTTTTCCTTCACATGTTCTCCACCAAAACATAAGCAAAGTGTGGCCATTCATTGTATGTTTTTTTTTTTAAAAAAAAATGATGCTGGGAAGATATCACTGAATGAAGCTATAGATTCCCTCAGGCTGAGTCTTGTTTATTCCACACATAATGTAAAGTCCAATAATTCTACAGGTTGCAGAGAAAGAGAAGAGAAAGGAAGAGAAACGAAGAATCTTCCCTATTGTTGGGTAAAATTACAGAATCTATTGGTTTGCCTAGCCCTTTTAAACAAGGGCTGTCTTTATTTTACAAGAGTTCCCTTGCTTATAATCAGTACTGCAGACCTCACCACAGTATAGATAAATATTCATAAGTGTGCAATATAACACCCTTTCTTATGATATTCACCATTAAACCCATATTGCATAGCACACCTTTCTGAAGTTATCTGTCCACAGAACAGGACTACACAGTGTAATTTAACAACATTCCACAAATTAAATTACATTCCCTGCAAATTAATAAAATTATAGCAAGTAAACAAGAACTGAAAGGTATGTTTCTTCAAAATTGAGAGTGTGTGTGAATAGTAATTTGGGATAATCCATTTCTGAAAGATCTGCCTGAACTCGTTAAGGAGCCAAATTTCTATCATATGGTAAGAATCTGCCCGTTGAAAACTGCCCCTTTCAAAGAACTGCATGTGTAATACCCAAAATTCAGTCTTCAAATTTAAGGCTGGATGATTTACCCGACTGTATGTGCAGTCTCTGTAATTATACACTACTTCTCTTCCAGAAATTCAGAGCTTGTAAATGTCCATCTGTCTAGCTAAATATACAGTGATCAGTAATCCCTGGAGACATTAAGTTATAGGTCAAATCCGAGATCCTGTGGCAAATTTAGGGAAATGATCTTCTAAGTGGCATATGGCATGGCTTTAATTCTCAGTGGTCAAGGAGTTCTTACAATCCCGGTAACAAAATCATATGTATTAATCAATATTTATGTAGCATATTTCTTAATAATTTCATTATTGAATTCATAGTTAAGGTATGATTTTTTTTTTTCTTTTAATAGCAATGTGAACCATACCAGAGCTCTCCAAAACCACTGTAGCAAAAAGATCTAATCCATTGGAATAATATTATTAGATCACCTGATTAATTTGATATAGTGTAGGTAGAGGACTCTAAATCAAATTTTCATTTTCAGAAGCATATTATGAAGAGCTATGGGCCCATGTAAGGCTGCTCACATTTTGTTTGCCCTCAGCACTTTCCAGGAAGCATTTGCAGGACTGGGCTTTCATAGCTTAAATTTGAAGGCCAAGGTAGCAGAATTGTTAGATTCCACTCTGTGAGTAGATAGATACACTGATTTCATAGAGAAGCTGTCTACCTGCTCAGCTTCAATCCTCACAGTAGGATCCTAGTGCCATTGCCGCACTTGGATTCTTCAGAGATGTAGCAACCAGACATTTGTCTTTATTGCTTTATTATAGCAATTGAAAGAAAATACCAGGAGTTTTCAGTGGGTTTTACTATGTCTATTAAGTACATTAAGTGTGTATTTTGTCTGTTTTCTTATTCTTTGTAATGAGATGAACCTCAGAAATATGGAAGCAAAGTTGATGCTTCTGGTTTTTAGAAGTGCTACCTGCAAGCCAGCCTGTTCATTGGCTAAAACAGTGTTTCATTGTCAACAGTTGCATTCCTGTAAGTCCCTTGACTTCAACAGGATCAAACACCTTTTATTGACAGGTGATGAGTTAGGTTTAGTGGAGATGGGACTAAAGATGGGAGTTGTCTAACAGGAGAAAAATACATCCCGATTTAGCAATTGCAAAATAATATTTTATCATAAAGAGCAAAAACCTTACATGGTAAGAGCTGGCATCATGAACTGTCTTGTGGTTAAGGATGGCAATACGTTATATTTTTGGGTTCTACTTCCTAATAGAAAAATCTAAGTAAGTGTGGTGTAGCTATACAGTACCTACAGTGAATTTAATTGGTGTGTCATCAATATAATCTAAGAAAGCCCTTGGAGGCACTCAGGCTTCACTGTGCCCGTGCCTTGCTCCTTAGATGTGAAAACCTTCTGCATATGAAAAACATTGTGCACAGCTCCACCCCGGCAATTAACACAAAATAACATTTTGGAGAGTTGTAGTTCACGAGTTGTAGTCCACAAGTAGCTCAGGAAGCTAACTAGAGAGGGACATTGTTGATCCGGTTAGATAATAGGAGTACTTTGGTTCTCATTATTCTGATGAGCGGGTACACGTTTGCTCTTTGAGCTTCTTGATGGTAAATGGTGCTAATGAGGCCTGATGGATTCCCTGCTCCTAACAAGCCTCTCAGCAGTGCAAGTGATTACAATGGAGATAGATTTGATGGGATGCGCTCTCTTTTGTAGTGTCTCAGCTGCTGACACTCTGCGACATAATCAGGTCACAGAGCCGGTCACAGCCATCAGCAAAAGCCAGAGCTCTATCCCTCATTATTAAAGTGCATTATTCAGTTCCAGGCCTTCACAATACTGCCAAAGGCCTTTTCTTCGTCTTCTTTTTGTTAAGCATCAGTTCTCAAATACAAGGGTTAATAAAATCATCAGCTAAGGAACTAGTAAATTAAAGAAATGGAAATAAAGTACTCCCTTTCAAATTCGTTGAAGGATCACAATTAAATAAGCAGGGAATTTCTCATCACCACATACTGTACAGTACAATGTAATATGTCATGTGCAATAAAAACAGAGAAGAGGATTTTAAAAAATAGCATTGTCCTCATTGTGGCCTGGCTTCAAAAGCACTGAAGTATCTTCCATTCAGAAAGGAATTTCTGTCCTCCCAACTGTGACGTAGGTGCATGGAGACAATATTATTTTCACCATTCTCTGTAACTACTGTATTTCTGGTGTGGTAAAAACTGCTTGCAAACTGAGTTTATATGTCAAGTGTAGTAGCTGTTTTGTCTTAGTTAAAGTGGCCAAGGCCACAATCTGAAAAATATATGATAGGCCACTGTGGTAGGGTGCCTCTGTTCCCATTGACAAGGCCATTGCCTCCTTTTGGAGAGTGAGCTAATTACAAAATGGTGTGGGAAACAGGGAGTGTAGCAGTTTCTTTCTATAGTGATGATAGTCAGTTGGGGCAACCTCCCCTCCAAGAACAAATACGCTTTTTAAGTCCCAGATAGACTTCAATGCAGTTTAGTCAAACAAGTGAGAAAATAATGAGTGAAGAACCCAACTTAATTTTTTATTTATGTATTTTTTTGTATTAATTTCATTTTAGCTGACTATGAGCATATTTCAGCTAACTAGAGATAACATATTCTAATATTGAGATGTATACTTTACAGGGATTTACACTGTTTCTGATAAATCACTGAAGTACATATTCAGTGACAAGAGTATAATTCTGTGTATAGCTACAACTAAAGGGAAAAATACATTGCTCATTTTTTACTGATTTGTTCAACTCTACCATTGTTCCTCCTTTTTTTTTTTTTTTTTTTCTGGTAGAGTATGCTATGATGAGCAAATGAACATGTATAGCCAATGTTGATTATAAAACTTTTAGTTCTCTTGAACCACGGATACAAGAACCTCTCAACAACTACAGGTCAAACTACAAAGTTAGCACTGTTTAACTAGAAGTCACCTCCAAGAAATTATGTAGAGGCTGGCATGTAACCAAGGTTGTTGGGTTTTTTTTAGGAACAATAAAATTGGTGGCTATCAATGAGAATGCAAGGTGGGCCCCCTCATGGGACATAAAAGGAGGATGTTGGTACTTTGTTGGGGTTTTTTTGTTTTTTTTCCTTTACACTCCTTCAGAAGTTCTAGGAGGCCCAAAGCCATGGAATATGTAACACTGCTCAAAGTCCATCTGAATATGTGCAATTCTTACTGTTCTCCAGGTGTGTGATGTCCATTAGCCTTTTCTCTTAACAATTGTAATCATTGCTACATCTGTTTCAGCTATGCTGCTCTAATACATGCTAACCACTACTGTTTTAGCCTTCACAACATCTAACATTGTTCACAAAAATCTAAGCAAGAATTGTTTTAATAGTGGCAACTAACCAGGGCTAAGGTTGACAGGATTCTGACTTGGTGGTATCAGAATGGTATATATTAAGGAAATTTCTTTACAAACCTGAGATAATAGAAGAGGCACATTTTGCAGTAGTTCAGAGGGGAGGGATTGTAACAATCAAATAATGCTAGCTTTTAAGAACATTTCTTGGAAAACCCTTTGCTAGGATAATCTGTTCTGGCAGACCTTCATATTAATATACTGAATTTCTGGTGGGTGGAATCTGGCTCTCTATTCCCCCTCCATTCTTTCACTAAGCTGAATACATATTTTTCTGCTGGGAAAAAAGGGCACATATTATGAGAAAAGGTCAGTTATAAGTGCAGGGGTTTTTTTCCAGTGGTTTCTTCTCCCCATAGGTAAACATCAAGGAGGCTATTTGTATAATTACCTCTCATGTGAATTTTAATCAAAAGACAAATAATTCTTTTAACATACTTTTGCTGACTGTGACTTTATTTTACTGTACTATTTATCTAACCTCAATGTTAGCCATAGTAGTCTAAATGCAAAAATGTATGGACCAAACTCTCTGGTCATGCAAATTGGTAGTTTAATTGAAATGGACAGGGGCAGAGATTGAAGCTAAGTTTATCAAAACAAGACTTGACCAGTCTATTCTGTCTATTTGAGGCAGTGATTACTGATAAATTTTGGATATCCACAATTGTGAAATCCATATCCACACTTTTTAAAACAGTGATGAAATTTAGAACAGTTACCATCTGCAACATGGAAAAGTGATATTTTATTAGCCCCTCATAGTAATAAGTTCAGAACCACTGTGGTACCACCATGTTTAATGGAGGGACTAACTTTCTCACAGGATAAAAAATGGCAGGGTAAAAATGATTCCAAAATGAATTATTCAAGGAACCAATCATTGCAAAAATGTTGCAAAAATGCAGCATGACCAGCTCAGAACCTGCTTATACAAAGGGCCTGGCTTTAAAGCTGAAGCACCACCACTTTCCTCCAAAGCTCCAGGAAAATGAATAATTGGAAAGCATAGTTTAAGACTAGCTCATGAGCTGTAGTCAAACCTCTAGCAGAGGAGATACAAATATTACCAAAAAAACTACCAGGTCAAGAGTAGATATGCTAAATAGTTGTTGGATTTTTTTTTTATTATTTTTTTTTGCAAATAGGAACTACAAAGGGAACACTTATTCAATAAAAGTGTGGAACTTTACCTCAACGAAAATCACATAGTGGAGCCATTCTGGATCGCTACTGAAGACCCCAATCAGATACCAATGAAAGGATAATTGTGAAATCAAATCTCATTCAGTTGAAAATGATCACTAGTTATCCAAAAAGGCCTCTAAAATTTCTGACATCTAGCTGACAAGAAATCTTACTTTGAGCTTCACACTTCAGATTTGTAGCCTCTTGCCTGCATGTCTACCAACGTGCTGATTTTTTGGAGGTGCCTAAGTCTTGCTTCCAAATGCAACTCATATACCTGTAAGAGCCTGAGTTTCCTTCAGGCAGTGTTACTAGTCTTACTTCTTGAAGGCATGTCTAGCAGTGTACTAGAGCATTGCAAGCAAATTCCAAGAGACATTATTACATTTAGATGTCTCAGACAGTGTCATAATGGAAGTCAAAAACCTCAGCAGTATGGTGTTAGGGCTGTACTAATTAATTCTAGGTCTCAACAAGGTGACTTAGAATCTAGCTCATTAGTTACTAGCTCTGGGGTGTTGGTAGCATGCTGTATTATGTGGAGTAAATATACTTTGAAGACAGCCTTAAAAGCCTGAAGCACATAGGTACTTTTGAAAATGTTATTCACTAACATAAATTAATTATTTCAAGTCTGAAAAGCACAACATACCTGTCCTTTTGTCACTGCCACCTTAATTACTTTTGCATGGAGGAGAAAACTAAGTTCAGCTTACCTGCTATTTTCATGAAGGCTAACTAGTAACTAAAAGAAGCACCTACCACGCCTAGAATCTGTTCATTTTAGAATCATGAGGTGGTTATAAGCATGGCAAATTTTCATTGTTATCACCAGTGACACACATCACAGTCAATGAAATCTTTCTGCTCTGTGGAGGTTCTTACACTCTCTCCTTATCATCGTGTCTTATCACCTTCCAGTAACGCATTAAGAAACATGACTAGTGACTGTCACAAATTGGTCTTCCTCCCAGAAGAAGCTTGTAGAATAAAGTCACATGTTTGATAAGGGCATTTAGTTTTGTTCTGGTTATGTTAGGAATTTTGGGGTTTTTTTTTTACTTTTCTTTTAGGGTTTTGTTTTCATTTGAACTTAAAAATCTTTATGCTTTATGAGGGGGTTTCTTAAAGATGCATATTGCTTATATTTGCATTAAAGAAAGGTAGATAACAGAAATGTACTTAGCTTTTGCAGCAGAATGTGGTGAAGCCAGAGGTGAAAAATGCAGGAATGTTTCTCAGCTACTGTTGGAATTTGTTCCAATTCCTTGCCTTCCCCCTGAAAGCAAGTTCTGCTGTACAGAGAGAAGGTTTGACTACTATTATTCTGGAAGACTGAATTTTGTGGGTTTAATTTTCATCCAGGAACATTAGGTAGCCATTAAGTGTCCTGGGTACCACATCACTTAAAGGCAAAGGCAGTCATTCTAAGCTCACTGAGAAGTCTTTAAGATGACTTAAACAAAGTGGTGGACAGAGTTGATGTATGTAGATGGTGCCAAGAAATGTGCTTCCTGTATTGCTGTTCTTTTCCAAGCAGTGTAAGTGTCATGCTCAGGAGCATTATGTCACCATGTGCCTTCAGGAGTTGAAAAAGTTGAGAACAATTTGAGGCCACTTCATTGTCCAGCCAGAGATTATGAAAAACCTGCTGTATGAGAAATTCACATTAGAGTGGGATCCAAGACTAGTCTTAATTTGGGATTTCTCCTTTATACAGTCCAATACTTCTTAGGAGGAAATGCTCTGCTCCTTGGAATAGGAAGGCTGTATTGTAGGTAGGCAGAGGAAATAGTGGACATAATCTGAGAGTTTGAGTTGTCTTTCTGATATGCGTTATCATTAAAAAAAAGAAACAAAACAACCCACAAACAAACAAAAAAACAGATAACCATTCTTTGCGTAACATGGTGCTTAGTTTTATTTAGATGTTAGGTAGACAGAGGAAATAGTGGACATAATCTGAGAGTTAGAGTTGTCTTTCTAATATGCCTTATCATTAAAAAAAAAACAACAAACAAATAGGAGAAGAAAAAAGAAAACAAAACAACCCACAAACAAACCAAAAAAACAGATAACCATTCTTTGTGTAACATGGTGCTTAGTTTTATTTAGATGTTATCTAATTTATCCTGTATATATCAAATGCTTTCCCCCAGTGTCAGAATTTTACTTACTGGTAAACAGGTATCAGAAAAAAAGAAAACCAAGAAGGGCTATTTAGGCAAAGGGGGGAAAAGCCAAATAACTCTGCAAAAAAGTGGAAGTTAATGTAAAATGCTAAACATTTAAGGTCCTTGTCTCACTGGTAGATCACTGCTGCTGTTTTGGGAAGGTTTGGAATTTCTTAGAATTCCTAATTTTTCATGCATCAATTGAGGCCACTGGCTTTCTTGTTGGGCTGCAGTCTTGGCATCTGTGTGCAAATATCATCAAGATACAGGTGAGGAGAGGACATTTTGGGCTCCCAGTTTTGCAGTGCAGTCAGTATTTGCTTTGAAATCTGAAAGGATGAGAAGTCCAGATATTTTAGCAATATGTTGTGAAGATTTTGAAAATTTAAAGATGTGTATGACCCAAGAAGTCGACACATGAAGAGGAGAAAATTGCAGAAATACTTGATTTCATATTAAGCCCAGAGCCGAGTTGTATTTATGCAGCTTTCCTAGTGATAACCAGCCAGATGCAGACCCACAGGCTTCTACATGCAGACCCACAAGCTTCCAAGTAACACACTGAACAGAAGTTGTCCTGTAAGAGAAAGGATTCTCTGTCTTCTGGTTTGAATTCAGAGTATTGTGAAGAATTGTGCAATGTCTTTTCCTTTGTGTTGCATCCATGAACAGAGGCAGGGAAAGTTCAAGCAGAAAAAGAACAGTCCTCACCACGAATGGACACTCAATCTACCTTTCTAAAATTATATCTCAGTTTGTCATTTTTCTCCAGATACTGGCAGTGTTAGGCTTCAGTGTGTATGTATGCAAATGGCCCAGATATGAGAAAGGAAAAAAGGACTTTGAAATATCTCTGCCAATGTTATTAAATATATATGATTTTTAAAGTACCTTTTTCACTTAAACTTCCTTCTTTGCACATTAATTAAATATTATCTCTAGGATAAGTATCTCTCATAGAAGATTAATGTATTATTGTCACATAATAATGGAAGAGAATGACAGAATCTTTTTCCTTAAGCACAAAAAAGAATTTATTAATATAAAGAAAACACTCATAGCCCTTGAGCAATTCTGTCTCTGCTTCATAGAGAGCCTTTCCTAGCCTCCCCTCATGTCTAGCTTCATGCTAGATCTTCAAGAAGCAATAGATACATCCTGCCAGTTGAAAAATCAATCCACCTTTCAGGTGATAATTTAATATCAAGACATGATGTACCCAATATCCAAATATACATTCATTTTAATGTTTGACGCATCAAATACTCTGACATAGCCAAGTTTCAAAATAAATGGTTTGTTTTAGAGGTTGGATATGTCATATTAGCATCCACCCAGCAGATAGAGAAATAGATCAGAGAGTGATCAGGACATCAGGGAGACAGTTTGAAAGAGATGAGAGAGGCCAGGTACATCTTGTAATGTTAAAAACAGCTAGCTAGCAAGAAAGAAATTGTATAAATAGGTCATTACAGCCCAACTGAAAAAATAAATTAATTAATTTTAATGTGTTAGTCATCATCTTGAGAGGCCTAGTCCACTCCCTTTGTTGCAGACTGTACATTAAACTGAGATGTGTCTTATTTATTAGCACAGATAGACAGCCTCAAAGTGCAAGGATCAGGCTCAAGCTTTGAGGGGGAATCAGCACCGTTTACCATGCTAAACTTTCCTTCTTTTTTCCTTCTAAAGTTTTATTATTTGCCTCAGCTTGTCCTGGTTTTGCTCTTTTTGTTCCTTCTGTAAGTGGAAGCGTAGAACCACGTGGAAACAAGAGCACTGATGAACAGATACCTGGTGCCTATGTCAGTGTCAAATCCCCAGACATCCCAAGGTATCCGTTTCCCTGATTCCTGTTCTGCTTCCCCTATCTCTACCAATTTCATTTCGTGACAACAGTTCTTTGCCACGCGCTGGGATTCAGTTAGTTAAGCATAGGTCTTTAATACCATTTTAGATATCATATAGTACTCCATTAGGGCTCCTGTGACCAATCCAGAAAACTGCTCATCCTTGTAAGTCTTATTGCCATATCTTGACAAAATCCTCAATCATTTCAAATAGAGTAGATGTCTGCATTTTTTTCAATTTAATTACTCCCCACTGATGTGAACACATGCATGTGTGTACACATGCACAAACACAGCTGAACATGTTCTTACCTGGATCTTGGTGCTCAGAAAGAGACAACTCCTCAGGAAAGATACAAGTACCTACAGGGACCTCAAATTGCAAAACTTCTAATTGCCTTCTTGAGTTACACTTATGTTTTTGGAATCTGTTGAACCTTTATTCTGATGACAAATGAAAAAAACCCAAGCCTTCTCATTTTGGCATGGGAAGTGCCCTGGTGTTCTCTTTTACCTCAAATCTGTCTCTCATTGGAAGTGTGTAATCATGCCTGTACACAGGTTATAATTGTCTGCAAGTGACTAACTGGAGTACAAAACCAGGCCTGTATTTTTCTTAGGGTTCATTGTCTTACAAAGATATATTAATGAATGACTGCAAATGTGAGTTAAAATATACTGTGTGATAACACTGTCCTTTCACTACTAGGAGGTACCATGTATTATTTACATTTCTTGCAGAAGAGGCAAGGGTGAAGTATTTAAAAAGTCCAGATACTTGAGGTTTGTTAGGAGAACTGTGTGGGAAAGATTTCCCAACCACTGCTCACAGGATGACACAGGCTGCCTGTTTCTTGACCTGTCTCTCATGTTGGTGAACATGTCTTCCACAGCCTCCTCCAAAGTGTTGAGAAGTGACTTCCATTTTTAGGCGTTTAATCACATCTTCGCCAATCTGCACTATAGATCTGTTAATGTTAATTGTACAGAGATTGATGTGTGGGGTTTGTGTGTGCAGTCTCTCACTTTTATTATTAGTGTCACTCTATATGTTTAAATCTATGTGTTATTCTTCTGGGTAGTCTATATTTACACCCAGGAGTATGGCTTTCATGACTCTGGTACAAAGCAACGTCCCAGCCATCACACCTACTGTTCCGGTAGAGACACGTGTATGAGACACTCACGCAAATTTCATCTCAGATATATTTATGGTTTTGGAAAGAGAAGTTTATGGGAATTGTTGAAAGTTACTCCTTTAGCTAAAGCAGAAAGTTAAAGAATCTGTGGACACACAGGCTAGATAAATCATAAGGCCCTCACCTTAGGGTGCGAACCGCATGTAACGCATTAGCAAAATGCGTCACCTTCTTCTCTACCACGTCAGAGGATTTTTGCCACAACAACCAACACAAAACCCTGCCTGGAGACTGTCATGAAATATTTAATGACTGTGTAGCAAAGTGAAGATTTTGATTCGTAAGTTTTCCTCACAAAGGTCCAAAGAGAACAAAACTAGCTGATGCTCATTTCATCAGATACAAAAAGGCAAAGGAAGCTTCTCAGTTAGGGTAATTATTTAAAATCTGAATGTTAGACTACTGACCTAGGGATCCTGTTAGTAATATGTGGAAGCATTTGCCTGCCCAAATGCCTTCATACTTGTGTTATATGCAATGATGAATAGTTAGAGCTTTGCTTACATGGAAGTGCTTGACTAGCAGTGTAGTGCATCCTGTATTTTGAGAATAAAATGTCACAAGTAAGTATGCTACAACAAAAGCCTTTTCCTGAATACAGATAAAAATATGTATCTTAAATATTACTGAGTCGAGCTCAAATTCTCATAGCCTGATCCATCAATGGAAACGGCACTTCCTAAAAAGCATTTACTGAGGCAAGTTGTACCCTTGGCTCCCTCTTGCCTTTTATTTCTCCTTAAAATCATATGCAGTAAAAAGAGGGAACAGCCATGAATGATGCATGCCTGATTCACTAAATCACTATAGTCTCTGGCAAGACCAGAAATATAGAAATATTTGAATCGGCCTCATACTACCCAACAAATGATGCAAAAGCAGCCCTCAAAGAACACAGAGTGGGGGGAGATTAATGAGCATCATGTCAAGAAGGCAATTTCTCACTGAGTTTGCACAGAACATGGAAATTTGACTTCCAAGAGATGGTTATGGAATCTTCCTAATAAATCTTCAGTCCACAGTCATTGCTGTGTCCTTTATTTAAACTTACTTTTTAAGAGATGTGTAAGTTATACCCTCCCCAGTGAAATGTGTCAAGATATTACCAGTCAGGTTTAAGTAATGTAAGTGAATCATCTCTCTCTACTTGTTTATGTTTGTGGCAGACAGGGGTGGTCAAACAGGTTTCATTTTGTGCATGTGTTGAACAACTTCTTAACCAGTGAGGTCTTCTCAAAGCCTTGTTTTATTTTAATAGTAACTCACCAAAGGAAACAGAAGAAAAGAAAAAGGAAAAAAAAAGAAAAAAAGAAAAAGGTTGAGTCTCTTCCCTGGAAAAACCTCTCTGAATATATATTTTTAATTACCATTTTATCCTCCTTTTTGTAATGCTGAGATATTCAAATGGTCAATAAAAAGACAGCTTTTCCAAATGACTTAGAGGCTGTAGGTCGGTATTAAAAGTGACTTTCGTACTCAGCAGATTCCTCTCTAAAGTGACTTTAACTTTGATTTCCCTAATTTTTACCACATTAAAGTTAGCTTAGGCTGCAGCAAATTTAAGACAGTTCCTTCGTCTTCTCTGTCATCACTGAAAGAAACAGGCACTCGAAGAATAAAACATCACACTGATCTCAGATATGCATTTTAGGCTCAGATGAATCACCTTGAAGAGATTTCTCATTCTCTGACTAGAGAGAGCTTGAATGGCAATCTCAAACTAGACTTCTAATGTTAGCTGGCTAACATTACATCATTAAATTACCTAAGTTCCATCCATAGAATATCGCACACCAGTTAATTTTTCATCCTTAAGCTCCCCAGGGTGTTCACTGGAGTTTTAACTCAGCCTCTGGCAGCAGCTGCTGATGACCACACAGAACTTAGCACTGATGGAACTGCCTTATATTTTGGGATGGGTATAGAGACTCTCTTCAATTTTTCTGAAAATCAGGCTCCTGTTTTGCTTGCCTGCTTCTTTGTGTTTCCCAAATAAATAGAAAAGTAGCATCCCAGAGACCAAGGTAATGGTATCTGTTTGAATTATTTAAAATGTGCTTAACTTTACTCATACTTTAACTCAGTGATGGATAGCAATGTGAAGGGAGAGTGTTTCTATTGAGTATCTTTTCTTTCAAGTAAGATTAAGTATTCCATCCATAGCATGTTGTTATTTAAAAATCAGTTGTGCATAAATGATGTGTCTCTGAGGTTCTTCTGGTATTAAAAAAAAACCCAACAAGCAAACTTGGACCCTGTAGTAGTGAGGAAGAAATCTCTCCCTTTGACAGATTACTTTTAAAATTTCTCTAGGCATTTACTCCACTGTTTTGGTTAAGACAGAAAAGGCATGCACTAAATCCTCAGACCACAGGCCTGTTTGAAAGTACTTCCAGCACAGCTCCAACCAGCAGATGCCACAAATGTCATGGGAGAGTCTTATAAGAATTTCTGTACCCAAATAATAGCCTAGAGTTGCCAGTGTTCAAATGATTTTAGATATGTATCTAAACCAACCTGACCAACAGCCTCTTGAAGCTGAGCCACCATTATTATTGCCAGCTTTACCAAATATTATTTCAATTTATAGTTATTCCCAAATATTATGTTTGCTTAGAAGGGGATGCACATCCTCTAACTTGATTCCAAATATTCTGCTTTTGTTCAGAAATGGAACTCTAATGTTTAATGTTTCTCATTGAATTCTCTTCATTTTTCTACTAGCGATAGGGTACTTTAATCTCTAATGTGTATGTTATCATTACCAGCCTATCAAAAAAAACCCCATAAGAATCAAAATTGTCTTTCAGCTGGTGGCCTGACCCACTGCTCTGCCATATCTATTGCAGGACTTGCACTGAGCCTATGGGACACGAGAGAAGGTTTTTCTATAGCGTTGCTTTAACAGCAACTCAAAGGGAGAAATTGCCATCTCTACTTTGCACCTCTCCAGCCAGTCTTCTACATGGGAGCTGTAGCTTCTTGTCAATTAACTGATTTTAATTGGTTTCTGTTTCTTCTCTAACTATGACCCTTTGGCCTGCCTGCTGCACAGCGCTGTTTATTCTTAAGCACTGACTTTATAGAAACCTTTTATCAGAATCATCCCTTTGGAAGAGAAGATACGTGATAAAGAGTTTCAATACTTGTGCTATCTTGGTTATCTCTTTTGTCTCATAATAGAACCTGGATCATCATAAAATTGCACCATAACTTTGTGGTTTATATGATGAAGATCTGTAAAATGAGGGGAAAAAAAGGAGCCAACAATTCTTTACCTGACTCTGTATATTTAAAGAAAAAAAAAATAAATAAAAAAAACAAAACACAAAGAAAAAAAAACTTTTTTTGGTCATGGATAAGAGTAAAACTTTTTAATTTCTAGCAAAAAAAGTGATGCAACATTTTTAGGCATAAACTCATCAGCATAATTGTAATGAGTGATGGTCTTTGTTGTGAGAAATGAGAAATCCTGTGCTCTCACCCTAAAGAACATTAAAAAAACATTACTGACAGGAAATTGAAAAAGTAATATATGTCTGAATGAATATGACAACTTTTTTCTGATAGAGCAGATAGATAAATGTCACATACAAGTTGCAAAATACATTTAATTTTGCCACCACAATGGATATTCTCTTCATAAAATATATATGAATCAGGTTTGAATCATAAAACTTGACTGCGATAAACAAATGCATATTTGATAACTTCTTTTTTTTTTTTCTGAGATGTGCTTTTCTTTTTGGAGCTTATTTGCTGTTTATGCATCTTCACATTTTTATTTCTGAGTGAAGCAGCCCGGGAGACATTTTTTGTGCACATTGAGCCTGAATGAACTTTCTTTTTAAGAAATGGGTTCCTTTTCTTTTGGGGGTGGCAGTTGCAGGGGGGAAAGGAAAGGGAAGGAAGGAGAGGGAAGGAAGGAGAGACTGGTACATGCACAGACTGTCTTGATGATCATGTTGGACATCAGTGAGTTTTGTGAGCAGCATTCAGGAGAGAGTAATGGATGAGAAATGCATGCAGGCATTTTCCCAGCCAGAGCTGGAGGAGGAGTCAGAGTAGACAGAGAACTCTTCTCCATTTTCTCCCATGGTGCAGCAACTCTCAAACTAGAGGCCAGGTTGCCTGTGTCCCAGGAGGATAAATAAAGACTCCCTGTTAAAAGCTACAGCATTAATGAAAGTTTTAGGTTTTCGACAAATGCATATAGCTTTGAAGGATGGGGGTAAAGATAGGAGTATCCTCTTCTTTTGCCTTTTTCAGGCACAGATCCACTGGGAAGACAGAAGGACTTTATTCTGTGCCATTGGAGCATGCCAGAGTGCTACCTACCCTTTCAGTATGAGGGCTTCCTCCCCCTTTTCAAAATTGGGACTAACTCAACCCTTTCTTTCTCCAGTACCCAGCACATCAGGCTGCTCTTGGAGCCTGCCCTAGTGCAAGTGCTCTTGGAGACCTTATGAGCAGTGAATGCAACAGGCTCTAGAGAAGGAAATCTATTCTGTATCCAGAAATATCCCTCAGTATTCTAGTGTTGCATTTGAGCCTATATTAAAGACTGAGGTATAGTTACATTTTACTACCTCATTTATTAATCTTTTAGTATAAATTCTTGCAGCGTTGTGAGCAGAACTGAATGGTACTTTTTTTCATTCCTGATTTCTGATGGAAAAATGACATTTAATCTAAATATAAAATGTGTCATTTTGACAAATTCAGTAAAAATTTAAAATACAGTGTCTCAATAAGATTCAAGTGTCTCATTTTTACAAGTTCTGTTTGAAAATTTAGTGGCCTTTTTCCAAGCTCAGAAAAGTTAAAAGGAATATGAAATATTTCAGTTTTGATTAGAATGGTTCAATCTACCCTGAACATTTTTTTAGGTTTGTTATTTTTTTTTTTAGTTAAAGTTCCATTTTGAAGTGAAAACAAAAATTAAATAGTATCATTCCTCACTTTATTTCCAGAACTACTCATGGGTCATGTGCTTTGTTTGCATGGGTCTGTTCCACTGGGCAGAAAGGAATAGGAAAAAAGAGAGAATCCCTACATTTTTCTAGCTTCAGCTGAAACCAAAGCCTGAGATAACTGTTCAAAACCAGACTTATGCTGTGCAGGGTACACATTAGCCATTCATAATTTAAAAAGAACCACGGGCTGCAGCTAGACCCAAACATCAGCCTGTGCTATGTTCAAGTCCCAGGGGCGATTGCGTTCAGGTCAGTAGATTTGCTTCTAATTTTTGTTGGTAGAAGTGAAGTCAGAGGGAAGCCTGGTAATGTTATGCAAGCGTGGCTCCAGACTGAAATGGAGTCAAGAGATAATTGACATTATTATCAATGAATGAGAAGCCAAGAGATGAAATCTTCCTAGAAAATATTACCTGGCAATTGGCAGCAGAACCATGACAGACCAGTGAGTGCAGCAGAACCAGCGGACCACTGAGTGAAGCTCAATGGCTCTTGTAAATGACTTCTGGGATTCCAGTTACTCAGTCTGCTCCTGACTTATGAGATCTACACTGTGATATAATCCCAGTTTTCTTTCCCTAGTACTGGGGGACAAAAAGATAGAGCCATTGTGTATGTCAAGATCAAATATGTTTACATACTAATGACTTCTCCTTAATGAAGAGGGGGGAAAAAAAGGAACCCATTGTGGTCTGAGAGACTCAGTGGAGTAGAACTGTGAAAAATAAATATTTTTATAGTCCTTTGTGCACTCAGTGTCACTATTTTAGGGTATCGTGCTATCTTGGCAATAATATTTCTTTTCTGCCTAGCCTCTTCCTCAAAACTTTTTGGCACTGTTCCAGTATCTTTAGGCATTCAAAAGGATCAAAGAGCTTTCATCTTTAAAAGCATTTTACTGTCCTGTGCTCTGCACAGGAAGAAATACTGATACTGTTCAAGGGTAGTTAACATATTCAGTTTTGTCTCAGAAATGAGCACAATTCCTTGACTTATAAAACTGAAAATCTGCCATTTCCCACAATTAAAATGTTCCATATATGAATTATACTGTGGTATTTGCACTTCACTCATCCTCTTCTGCTGTAACACACGTACACCTGGGAATCTTCTCCACTATAGCTCCAAGATTTAATAAGTACTGCTTTACAGAGAGTTCATATTATTGAGACTTTGTTGCTTTAAAAAAAATAGAAAATGTATTACAAGGACATTTCAAAGTACAATATACATTTTGACATTACTTGAAATTAGATTTCATTTTGCAGTTGCTGTTTCCCCCCTTCATATCAGTTTTATTCTCCTTATATAAGATTCCACCATTTTTACTCTTATTAACTAATCTCTTACTCTACAGATGGGTATCAGGGGTCGTTTATTCAAAGTAAGACTAAGCCTGAATGAAGGAATTAACATCTGACAGTCCATACTAATACTTCTATATTTTCCTATACTAAAGATATCTATGGTAAGGTTTTCTGGTTCTTTTGGGCAATCAGGATAGTATATCATAAGGAGTATTCTTGCTTCATTTGGATCATTTGCACTTCAAGGCATTACACACCAGGAGAGAGGCTGAATCTGATGGACTTGGAAGTGTAAAGTTTGCAGTTGGACTCCATGATATTTTCTAGCCTAAGTTATTGTATGATTCTAAGTGTGGGACTGGTAAAGATGAGCTGTGGAAGTGTTTACCCCAGTCCCTCCTGGTGAGGAATATCTGGGGTGAGAAGAGAAAGGCTGTAAATGCAATTGTGGGTGATGTCCTCTGAACTTGGGAAAGAGCTGATTATTCAGTGTAATTCATTGAGGGCCACTGACACCCCAGCTGCCAGAGCTGAAGAGTAAGTTGTGCAAAATAATAGCTCTAGGAAGATATTTAAAGTAAACTGTAAGCATTAGGGTCTCTTCTAGCTTTATATTTTATTTTTTTTTTCCTCAGCATGTAGCTGTGTTCTTAAACATTCTCCACAGTGTGTAAAAATAACTAATGTGTCTTCCTTTTTTATTGGGAGTGTGTCAGTGCTGATGAAGGTAAAGTAGCACCCCTTTAATTCTTCCCTCAGAAAACTGTAATTCCTGTAAATTTTGCCAGAAAGTGGAGCAGTCTGCATAGAGTGTATGACAGCCTTTAGTTACCTTAACTAAGAGGAAATACGAGAAAATTACAAGAAATTAGATTGTTGCTATTTATTATCTACAGCATCACCATAATCATGACTTGAATACTGTGCTAAGACCTGGATCTAACATAGAAAAAAAAACCGATGTCCTGCCCAAAAGAACTTAAAATATAAGTGTAAGACAAATGACAAATACACAGATGGAGCAGGGATCCTGGAAACATCTGATCTCTGCCCTTATCATCTCACTCCTCTAGAGCCAAGAAGGGTAAAGGAGCCCCTCACCTTTGGTCCTCTGCAGGTCATAGTTAAAAAGGAAATCTTTTTAGCACTGAGACAGAGACAACATGCAGGGACAGAAAACGTACAAAATGTCTGTGATCCCCCACTTTCCACAGAACTGGCCACAAGGATGTGAGCTCTGCTGCCAGCAGAAGAGAAAGATGAAGTAGTTTATACTTGTATACAAATGTATAAAGAGGAATTTCAGTATGTCTGTCTGCATCAGGTGCATGTTGCTTCAGGATAGTAGCAGTGTAGGTGCTGGAGATGGGGTTGCCTTAGGCCCGCTGTTGCCTTTAATAAGAAAATCAGAGTTATTTAACTATTCCTTAAGTTGACTTACAAACCAGCCATGAATGCAACTGATAATTAGGCTGTATGTTCTCCTCACAGGTTCATAAAATGCAGCCCCTTTCTATATCTTTCCAAATCTGGGAATAATTTAGCTATTGTCATTTTTTTGAGTATTTGTTTAGTTAAGAACACCTTGAATATACAAAAATATACAAAAATTAATTGCTAGCCCTGAGAGGGATTCAAATCTGCATATAAACTACTGCAAACAAATGTATTTTGGCAAATGGAAATGGAGAAGTGACTGAATGCTGGATATTCATCTCCAAATCCACTGACTGCTACGTCCTGAGTTAAGTGCTATTGCATTAGGAGAGCACTTTGTTCTGAAAGAGATGCTAAGGCAAATCATTTGTGGTAGATACCATCACATGTACTAAGTATCTGTATGACAGAACTTATGAAAGTGGTTTGTATTGGATGGTGGTTAGAGTGGGGATTTAAGTCAAGCTGTTAAGATGTGGGCAGAACACCTTCCCTTCCCTTCTATCTTTCAGCTCAGGTGAAATGGATTAATGATGCATTTGGGAATACAAGACACTTTAGCCACTGAACTTTCAAGCAATGAAGCATATTCCCCCTCTATTAACATTCAAGAAAATAACCATCTGAGGGTATTTTAGTGAGATAGCCACCTTTGACATAAAAACCCCTACCTTTAGATGGTATCTTTTCTTGATGACTCTAAGGTACCCTTACAAAAATTACTTAAGGTTCATAGAAGTACTGGCAGAGAGATAACTGGTATTTATATGAACATATTACACATGATGGAATGGAGAGCTGGAATTTTAGTGTCTCCAAAAGTGAACAGGTTGGCAGAGCAGCTCACTGAACCAGCAGCTGAACCAAATTTCACAAAGTAAGAAGGACTAACTCTGGCTCATATTTGGTTGGCTAATTTTCAAGGAGACAATGATACTGAAATTAACAAGCAGCAATTCTTCTGATGATTGTGTGACAAAGGAAAGTTACAATTCATCTCAGGAAGGATTTTTTTCCTAGAGATTCAGATCTAGAAACTTGGATCGTGACCATTTTCCATCCAAGAACATGCATATGATCCATCTCAATTTTGCACCTCCTTTCAGTGAAATGAGTTTTTCCTTCTTCTGTTGAACATCCACATAATTGGTCTCCATTACAACCAAATTCTGCTTCATAGGTTGGAATATTGGTTTCCATAGTGATGATCCACAGTAGAGAGATAATCCAGAATGGTTTGTTACACCATAGTCATACCGGTGATTAATGTTGTGGTTCATTCTGAGTAGTCTGAAAATGGATTATTGAAGAAATGCATGTGCTGTAAAATTTTAAAGTGTTTCAGTAGTACATTTGTCTGGCCAAGTGCAAAAGTTTGCAGCTACTCACCTAAGCCTTGCCTTGAGCTTTTGTAGATAATTACATTAGAAGTTACAACTGTTAATTAGACCAACAGTTTTAACCTTTTATTTAACTGAAGTCTGGATCATCTAAAATAATAGAAACATTAGCTGTATCAGTATCATAGAATCGTAGAATGCTTTGGGTTGGAAGGCACATTGAGATCCAATCCCCTGCCATGGGCAAGGACACCTCCCACTAGACCAGGTTGCTCAAAGCCCTATCCAACTTGACCTTGAACGCTTCCAGGGATGGAGTATGCACAGCTTCCTTGAATAACCTGTTCCAGTGTCTCACCACCCTCACACTAAAGAATTTCTTCCTAATGTCTAACCCAAATCTACTCTCTTCCAGTTTAAAGCCATTCACCTTGTCCTATCACTACAAGCCCCTGTAAAAAGTCTCTCCCCAGCTTTCCTGCAGGCCCTCTTCAGGTGCTGGAAGGCTGCTAGGAGGTCTCCCTGGAGCCTTCTCTTCTCCAGGCTGAGAAGCCCCAACTCTCTCAGCCTGTCTTTGTAGGTAAGGCGCTCCAGCCCTCGAATCATTTTCATGGCCCTCCTCTGGACTTTTTCTAGATACTCCATGTCCTTCCTGTGTTGGGGGATCCAGAACTGGACACAGTACTCTAGGTGGAGTCTCAGGAGTGCTGAGTAGAGGAGGAAAATGACCTCCCTTAGCCTGCTGGACGTGATTCTTTTGATGCAGCCCAGGATACAGTTGGCTTCCTGGGCTGCAAGAGCACATTGCCAGCTCATGTTGAGTTTCTCATTAACCAGCACCCCCAAACCCTTCTCCTCAGACCTGCTTTCAATCTGTTCTCCGACCAGCCTGTACTTGCGGCTAGGATTGGCCCAACTCATGTGCAGGACCTTGCACTTGGCCTTATTG
>NW_009953920.1:585262-615298 GCF_000747805.2 Chaetura pelagica
TGTGCAGGACCTTGCACTTGGCCTTATTGTATTGTGTGTGGTTCCCACAGGCCCACCTCTCAAACCTGCCAAGGTGCCTCTGGATGGCATCCCTTCCCAGTGTGTAGACCCCACCACATAGCTTGTTGTCATCGGCAAATTTGCTGAGAGTGCACTGAATTCCACAACCCATGTAGGTGACAATGAGGTTAAATAGTGCTGGTCCCAGTACCAGCCCTCGAGGAGCACCACTCACCACTAGTCTTTATTTGGACATCAAGCTGTTGACCACAGTTCTTTGAGTGTGACCATCCAGCACATTCCTTATCCACCAAGTGATCCATCCATCGAATCCATAACCTTTCAATTTAGAGACCAGGATGTTGTGTGGGACTTTGTATTTAAAAGAATGTCTTGTTGTACAGGTGCAGTATTGAAGTGATGGGTTGACAGACAACTACTGTGTCATCCATAGTCATTACACCTAGGCAGCAAGCTCGTGATTTATTACAGTATTTGGAGAAATGGGATCGTATAACAACAATGTTGAGCATCATTGCTACTGATGGATTGCAGTATCTATTAACCTTCTTGTAGTGACTTTTGGCTGAATCTGAAATGATTGAATGAATCAGCATGCCCATCTTATTTCACCTTTAAGAGTTACAGGCTAAGAAATCTGGTGATCTCTGATAAATATTTTATATAGTGTATGTAATTTGATCATGTAAAGATGAGAGTAGATTATTCAAGAATATATTGATGGCCTAGAAATTCTTTGACCTGTAATCTAATTAAGGAACTATGGCCCTGAAGATTGCCTCTGAAGATTATTTGATGGTTAATGATTTCAGTCCAGTTTATCATGGAGATGTGCCCAAGAAAACATACATTGGTATTCTAAACAGACAAGTCGAGGCTAGAATAAAACATCATTAAGTCTTCAAAGTCATTTGGCCAGAATACACTTGTATTTTCTCAGGAAATTTCCTCAATGAAAATTAAAAAAAAAAGAAACCCAAACAAAACCAACCAAACAAAAAACACCACCAAAAAAAACCCCTCTTTAAGGATTCCAAATTTAATGTATATTTGGAAGACTATAATACTTTTTGTGAAGTAACTTTCTCAGGAATGGCATCACAAGATAAAGCAGTGGCAGCAGTGACTCCCTACTGAATGCAGTTAATAGTGTGCCATCTCCTTAATCGAGCTTCTTGTCTATGCAAAACAAGTTGAAAGGAGTAACCAAGAGAAAGAAAAACAGAGCACCAAAAATTCTCCTGCTCACTCAGTCACAGGCTTTGGCAGTAATGTGCAACATCCCTTTTTAAAGAGTGTTATTACAACTTGGAAAATTGAAACAGCAGTGTTTCAGTGAGAACTGCTGTGGCAGTAGAGAACGTTCTCTTTGTCATATCTATGCGAGATCATGTCTCATAACAGCTGTTATTTAAAAAACACAAGATCAAAGAGCAGTTGCTAAATCTTGTCTCATTCTGGCTCCTGACCTCTCAGTAGCACCTCTATAGTAGGCTGGTACAGTGCAACACAACACCAAGTAGCAAAGCTAGTTCTAAACAAGCCGATAATGTCGCCATAGCATGGAAGCACCCTAATCACATTGGCTCACATTGTGCTTGGCCTAATTAGGCTTGCTGAGAAATGCAATTTGTTTCTCAAGCTGGCCTTGAATGGCTCAGCATGGCATGCACTGCAAAGTGTAGGGATGCCTACATTTTCTTCTGCCGTATGTCCAGCATATTAGATTCTGATATGGCTGAAAGCAAGTCCACTCTATGTTATGAGGGAGAAGTAGCAGTAAATATTTGTATTACGTTGTTGCTCAAAAGGAACAATGGTTTCTAAATGGTTTGTAAACTAAAGACACAAAGTAATGGTAGGGTTTCCAGATACAGCGTACATACAAAGCTTTCAAAGGTTGAAAAATTTTGTTTCAGAGCAGAGATTTTCTGTCTCTGAGATACTTAGTTGAGGTTGAAATCTTTAGAGAAACCCAAGTAGCAGTGGTACTTCTGTAGGCAACTATGAAAATCTCAGCCTAAGTAGAGGTGAATAAAAATTGACTGAATTTTTTTTTCATTGTCATTGGTTCTAGCAAATCATGTTGGCAGCTCAGTCACTTTGCATTTACTTCCTGAGAAAATGAATACCATTAATTTTTCTTTTAAAGAATATTTTACAGAAAAAGAAATAATATCAAAAAACCACACATACAAAAGTGTATTTGCATTTATACTCCCTGCAAGGATTTGCACAGCAGTCAGGAAGGCTGTGGTTTGGGAGGCAAGCAGTCAAATGCTAAAAACATTAAGTTGTGCCTTCTTTTGGTGATCATCAGACTTTATTATAAATTATGGCTGTTTTGTAGTAACAGTTCTGTTGACAGAAATTATGGCTGTTTTCTCATACATAATATAATGGATTTTTGGTCATAATAAAAAATATTGCTAAATTTTTTAATGTAAGTCAGACATCAATTAATTTTAAATAATGAACACTTGCATAAGAGTCTAGCTACCTGATTGTCAGAAATGCTTAGGACCTGTAAATCTAATTAAAATCAACAAGTGCTTTGCTCAGCTCGGAGAACTGTGACCTCTAAGGTCATAGTTATGCCTTATGCCTGACTTAATTATTGATTTTAAAAGGAAGATAAATCTGATAAGTAGATTGCTTAGGTAGAGCTGTTTGGCAGACACTCAACATAATTTTTAATCTTTAATTTGGTAAATGTATATCTCTAGATTTTTGCAATGAGAAAAAAATGCTGTGTTGTTTTATTTGGGATGTTTGATAAAAGAGACATTTCTTTTAAGACTGTATACATGCCCCTGCTAACACAACATAACATATAATTTCACCACATAATTCCTACAGTGATGACAACTAGAGTCCTGTATAGTTTGATGTTAGTGTACAAACATTTTTTTCTGAAAAATAAAGCACAGAGAAAGTCAGAATATCAAGCTCAGTGTTCCATTATGATGCTTACAAACAATATACCATCCAGGTTATTGTATGATATATGAACAATACTTAACCTTGAAAATTATAATTCCTTGCATGAAATGGTGACTCAGAAGTACAATTTCATAGGTTCCTGTTTCTGTTATCACTGTTTGATGCCTTGTTCTCACGATAGCATTTTGTTGTGCCATATTTTTGAGTTCTCATCAGAAAATATAATGGACCAAAGGAAATTTGCAAGCTTTGCATAAATTAATACTGCTTTTACTTCAAAAGACACAGGCAGACTTTGCCTCATCCTGTCTTAAGGTTATATATAGATAAAATATTGTGTGTGTGTGTTTATAATTTTTATATATTGTATATATATATGTGTGATTAAGAAAGGTGAAGCTGTACAGAGGCTAAAGAATTCTATGTAGAATCTCATTATTCTGTCCTTTCCTCAATCATTTTCTCCCTAGATTTTCTCCTTAAAGTAACTCGTGCTGATACAGTGAACATACAAGAAGGCAAATTTATAAAACTGTAGAAAATTAACCGAACCATAAACACTGTCCTATGTAATGTAGATGGTATGACTGCTGGGGTAATTAGTTTTTGGCCATGTAAAACTGAAAAAAAATATATTTTAAACATGCCAGTGTCATACAACAAAAGCCAAAGTGATCTTTAATTTCAGATTATATTCTGAGGACTAGAAAATAAAGATGAGTGAAGCATATTTAAATCAGCAAACATTTACTCAAATAGTGAATTTTTGTCTTACTGCATAAGAATTAGAGATTAATTCATTATGCTCACAGTTTGAGGTGTTAAACTAGCTTATGTGTATATGGTGGTTTGACTCATTTTACTGAACAGTTTTTCCATTGCTCAGTTTACTCTTCCCCAGTTATTCAGTTTTACTTTTTACTTCTTCTGTTGTTCAAAACTGAATAATTAACCTTCAATACTTAAAGGGCTGCAACATAGTATACAATCAGGGAGATACTCACTTTGATGATACTACTGAAAAAGCCTAAGAGCTGCAACATAGTATACAATCAGGGAGTATACAATACTCACTTTGATGATACTACTGAAAAAGCCGAACGTTTCCTTTTCATAGTTAAAGATGTTTTTCAGATTAAATTGAGCTATTTGCTTTATGTCAGACCTGGCTGACAGTAGAAACAACCCAGTGTAGTCAGTCTTTGATTTTACTCAGCTTTTTCACAGCAGAAACCAAGGCAGTTGTTGAACCATCCCTTTCACTACAGTTTGTAAGATTCCTTTGGTTGTGCTAGGAAAACAATGAAGCAAGGTGACATCCCTATTTCCAATGAGGGGAGAAGAACTTAAACAAGGGGTTTATGCTTTGTTTTAGAGTATGTAGTAACTTGACCTAATGTAAAAAATAAAATAAAATATTGGTTTAAGAGCCACAAAGAAAGACCGACTGCTGGGAAATCATCAACTTGTCCTTCATACAGTTATGCAAAATCTAGATTTACATCTACAGTGCAAATGGGGCTAATATTAGGCATTTATCCCCAGAAGTTCTGAGCAGTCACTCAGCTTCTGCTTAAAGTTTCAGCCCATGAGTAACCATGAAGTAATCCACAAAGGCTATAAATAGGAAGATGTGTTGTTAGTCAGGAAAGGATAAGAATGGATTTTTAAATGTTATTCTTTCTTAAAGATCAGATGTTTAATGGGTTGTTCTTAAGGGAAGAGATGTTTCTATTCAATTTTTAGAAGAAACCTTTATGGAGCAAGGCCAGGGTCTAAAATCTGTGTAATGGTGCAATAAGTGATTAAGAACTTCAGTTTATCAGTGCTAGGACATGACTCTGCCAATGGGGGTCACACACAGATAGTTGTTGATATGCTGAGGATTTGGAAATTTTTTTCTCTCCATGGTCAGCTCCAGTCCTTGGGTTTTTACATTCACTTTAATGGTGTGCTTATTCTTTCAGTGCATCTGAATATTCAGTTTGCAGGACTACATAGGCAAAGACTGCTGAGCCCACAGATGGTATGTAGGAGCAGGTAGCAAATTAACTTCAGTCGCAAGCCAAGCCTTACAACTTTATTTTGTATGAATAACACTTAATCATGTAAGTTGACTTGGTAATGGCAGATTCAGGTTGTAAGGTCTGAGAGCCCCGATCTCAGATATTGTGAAATGCTAGGATGCTAAAAGAACACTAACAGAGTAATCAGAGGAGAATATTCAGGGGAAAATATTTCCTTTGAAAGCAGAAACAAATAATTGATCCTTAAAATTGGATTAATATTGGGAAGCATAAAAAAACAAACTAGCATATACAGAAACTGTTTTGTAGGAATCTCAAGGTGCAATTGGTGTATTATTCCAGTATTTATTAATGCATTTCTTAAAGTAATGTAATTAGTAATTCTATTATTAATCCATAACCAAAAATAAAAGGATCTTACTGAACACTTGCAGTGAAAATAGGGCTTAGCCAAGGCTTCTGGCAACACTCCATCACTTGAACAGGGCCAGAATTAAAGTCTTGGTGTTTTCATTAGAGATAGACCAAATTCTGGCCCTGTAAAATAGCTGAGATCTGAATTTACATTCATAATCTCAGCAGTGTCTTACCTGCACTACATTTTGTGCCCATATCTGGAGCCTGTACCTCAGACTTACATCCAGGTGTAATACAATTTAAACAGCAGTGCTCTGCAGATTGTTCCCCTAAAGTGTTTGACTCCCTTAGAGGTTATGGATCATTGACAAGGGGGTCCCTTGAATTAACCCTTGGACTGTCAAAACTGTCCATTTGTTGTTTTACTTACGACACATATTTTGCAACTCCTTTTGAAAACCTAGTGCTTACTTTCATCTGTATGAGGTATGAAAGGAATTGTGAAAGTCACATACATCATATAAATAAACCTCAAAACATTTAAAATTATGTTTTGTAGTATGAGGACTTCTAAGGATGTGTTTGCTTTCTCAAGAATGTGTTTGACAGGTGGGATTGTTTATGAATTTGAGTCCAACCACTGACAGAACAAGAAGCGTTTTCTGCTATGTCTGAGAGAAGTTGTGGATGCCCCATGCCTGGAGTGTTCTGGATACCCCATGCCTGGAAGTGTTCAAGGTCGGGTTGGATGGGGTTTTAAGCAACCTAATATAGTGAAAGGTATCCCCGTGGCATGGGGATTGCACCAGATGATCTTTAAAAGGTCCCTTCCAACTCAAACCATTCTGTGATTGCATGATTCTATTAGTATCTTGTGGACTAAGACCCTGTCATGTGCTGTTCCTGAGCAGTCCTTGAATATAATGTGAAATAACATTTCCTAGAGTGGAGCAATGCCTCCCCACTAGGGAAATCACTGGCAATTAAATAGTCTGTACTGTGGCACAACAGTGACTCCAGCCTGTGCAATGGGCTTGTTTTATTTCTTAAGAAATTTTGAATGTATTGAAACCATAAATTTTCTTCCAAAAGTGCCAGCTTTTATGATGCTTTAAGAGGACACATAAGCAAGGCCTAGGGTGAAATTTGCACCAAAATTAAAGAAAGAGAGACTTGGGCCAGCATCAGGACAGACACTCAAGGTTTGAGGAGGAGCTCCAGTTTCTATGCTCCTCCCTAGTGAATATTTTGCTTATTCGTACAAAGCTGAGAAGTATGAATCAGGGAGCTGTTAGGATGTTTGGGAAAGGGCACTTGGAGAAAGGGGATCTTGAAAGAGGAAACTTGAATCTGGGTTTAGCCATATCAAAGATGAATGCCACAAGCAGTAGTCCTGTTGGTTACCTACAGACAGGTGGACATCTTGTTTTTAATCAGACAGGATTTTACTTTATTTTGGTATAAAACGGAAAAAATATATTGACGTCTCAGCAAGTTTCACAAAGTGGGAAAACTGTTTCCCATTTAAATTTACCCTTGGCTCCTGGGATAACACCCCTGAGGGCATTTGTCCATTTCTCCTTCTGGAGCACCTCTCCCAGCTGTATGTTTTCCCTGCTCCCTTCCTAGCTGTGTGCATGTACAGTGCCATGTGCAGACTGGCGTGTGACACACATTAATACATATAGATAGCCTTCTGCTTCTGACCTTACAAACTGTCCACTTCAGCACTGTCATTCTTTAAAATGTCCAACTGCAGTCCAAGAAATGCATTTTAAATGTGAATGCAAACATTTCTATTACTGATAACACCAGCACAGCATTTTTTGCTTTGCTGGGATTAGGACCTTGATAGTTAAAGTTACATTGGAGTAATGACACTCCAAGGTCACGTCCTTTACTGATGTGGCAAAGGAAGAAGAGGTCTTTCCTATGCTTCTGCTGATAGAATTAAGAGGGATTATTCCTTGTGTTTGGTAACATATGGTAAAATGTTATATTTGTGACATAAATATCTTAAGTTGCCAAAAACTGGGAAAAATACACGTGTTGCACTGCACAGAAGTTGTGCAGGCAGTTATGCAGAAATTAATTCACATTCTGAAATCTGATGATGATGTAAACAAATGCTCCCTTCCTCAGTAACCAGCCATCTTCTCACATGAACTGTAAAGCAGCTGTAGTTCAGCTAGGGGCACCATAAAGAAAAAAATAGGTACCATGGTCTGCAGAGAGAAGCTGGCAGATAATTCCATCTGAGAAAGCTAACACTCCAAATCACAACCTTTGTCTGAATATGCTTTGTGCTTCACTTTCATGCTCTGTAAAATTGGGGTAATAATCTTTATTGATCTGTCTACCTTTTAAGAATGCATTAAGGGGAACTTAAATTATATCTTTACAGTGTTTTGAACAGTTTTGATATATGCAGCTCTTACAGCTTAGTGGGTGGGCTTGCCATTTTACCAGGTCCTCCCACAGGAGAGCTGTCCTGCTTTTCTTTCTGGCTTTCTGGTCTTCCCATCTGAACTGGGCAAGTTCAGTAAAACTTCATTTGCTGTTGTTTAAAAAAAAAATAAAAAATAAAAAATAAAAACTTTGGTTTTATTCACAAGTTTCATCAAAAAGTTTGTTTTGGTTTCTCTAACACTTATAAAAAGAGTCTTCCAACAGGTTAACTTTCTTCAATCTAGCAACTTATTGACTGACAAGCTTTCTTGCAGTATCTGTTTGCCAACTCCTAATACTAGTTTTACAGGCACATTCACATTTTAGGAAATCACTGTATTCTCAAATCTGATATGTCACAAGTGTCTCTTTCTGCAAGTACTTGCCCCAGAAATATTAGCTAAAATGTTTTATCTAACTACATTCCTCCGGTTGTGTTGAACTACTTTGTTGTCATCCAAAAGCAGCTGCATTTTTATTAACATATCTTAATAAGCTGTGTCCTGAAAGGCACCTGTGTCTCTTTGTTCCTTCCTCAGATCATGTGGGAGTCACAGGTGGACATCTAGAGTTAGTAGGTAGGAGTAAATTAAAAAAAAAATACAGAAGCACCTCTTCACAGTTAACAGTATTGTAAAGATGAGTTGCAGAAAGCAAGACAAGCAGGGCTTGTATTTGCATCTGTTTCATTCTGTGTTCAAATGAGAGGTGGGAATGAAGCACCATATAAGGACCAGAGAGTGGCTCAGCATTTGTTTCACGCAGTCTCAGCCACAGCAGATTCATTGTTAATGACAGTGGACGGTGGCAAAATGTACAGGTGATATGTGGCACAACAAATAAGTTGGAAAGTCCCCCTCAGCACAGTAGAGGAACAGTTGTTTCCCACTCTCAGGTGCTCATATCCATCTCTGCTTGTTTCACCTAAGTTTGCTTTAACATGCACAGAACAAGTAATGATGTGTGGCAAGTAAACGCAGCGTGTGTGTATTTTCCCTTTCTGTGTCCTTTTCTCCAGATTATTGGAACAATCCCACTGATGCCTAACCCAGTCCCCTCCAGCCAGGCGGCAGGTGGAGCTCAGGGACTTCAGGTGCAGCCAATAACTCCACAGTTATTGACCAATGCCCAGGGTCAGATCATCGCTACGGTCATCGGCAACCAGATACTCCCAGTGATCAATACCCAGGGAATCACGCTATCGCCACTCAAACCAGGCCAGCAGGTAAAGTGTCTGTAGCCTGAACTATTATCCAAACAGACATGCAGAAATCTTCTACTCCTCACTGACTCTTTCATGGCCTTTCTCAAAATCCCTGCTTCTTTATCCTTTTTGATGACAGAAGATTAATTACAGCATGGTATCAATAGCACGTTAGTGCTTACTATGTATGTGGTTACAATGCAATGTCATATTATAAAATCTGTTTATACTTTCAGAGGTTATCCAGTTGTTGGGCTTTTTCCCTTTCTTTTAAAGGTCAGTATGGGACCAACAGAGAAATTTTTTGCAGCAAAAGTGCAGTCAGAATATGAGACAGGAGAGAGGTCTTTCTGGTCTATAAAGTCCTTTGTTAGTGGTCACCCAGTAGATTGATGTTTGAAAAGTTTTGGAATGTGCAGAGAAAACAAAGAAAAGTATTTTAAAACGTATTTGTTGTCTTCACTGGAAAATCAGATACAATGGTGCATATTTGCATGGACAGAAAGCATTTTTAGGGAAATTATCATTCACTGTAAAGCACCAGGTAGTTCACAGAACGGGTGCAGCAACTTTGCCAAGGTCCAAAAAAGGTTTCTGTAGTTCTTTTTATAGTACTCTAAAGTCAAATTCATTAGTTGTGGCTAGATCTGTAAAGTTTTGTAGTGCCACCTTTTTTTCTGTGAAAGAGGAAATTGAGGATCAAAATGACATCAATGTGACTAGCAAAAAGGTACTTATAAAAATGTCACTCACGTAAATGTTCAGCTTAGCTCATGCTTGTTTGCTAGTCCTGCCTACACTTCCAGTTGCAAGTAGCAGCCTTCTGTATTTTTCTGAGATTCCCAGGGCCCCCTGAACTCCAAATTGATTAATTTATTTTTTTTTCCAAATTTAGAAGCATAGAACCAGCAGATCTCTAAGGTGACATCTTTGTTTTGAAAATGTTACATATCCAAATGGTTACATTCTCTTTTTTCCATCCTATCCTCTGTGTTGTATCTAGCAGAGGCATTTTTCAAAGCACTTGTAATTTATCTGACTCTATTTTCTTTAATGGCAGCAGACTCATACCACCGGCAAATGCTTTTGCAATTATTGCACATATGTGGTTTTAAACAAAGCAGGATAGATGGGAAAGCAGGCTCTGTGTTCTCCAGCACCAGAAAGCCCAACAACAGAGTAAAGAATTCAGCAGTTTACATTTTGGTTTTTGGGGTTGTTTGAGGTGAGATGTTTCTTTTAGGGTCAGTCCTCTGAAGAGATTAGACCTTTCCCTCCTGTATGGGGGAAACTCTCAAAAAGCACTGCAGTCCTGAGATCCCATTTGAAATATGTGAAATTCAGAAGTCAAGAGAAGGATAGGGGTCCTGTATTATTCCCTGACACCCTCTCATCCATGAAACACCTTCTGAAACCTGTAGCAAAGCAACCTCTTCCACGCAGCATCTGTCTCAGTGGGCAGAGAGGGGACAGAGGTGTAACCTTTCTGGGCACAGCTGGTAGCACTGGGCTCACAGAAAGGGACAAACTGCTGCTGAAAGCTGCAGCTTGCTGAAAGAGAGCAGGGTTTGAGGTAGAAAGTCACTTTTTAGCCATATTGTGTTGTATCACCCGACCTGCATGCTCATGTGTGACCACCAGCTGGGACAGCAGAATCAGTCAGCAGAGCTCTGGTTATGTCTGAGAGAAACTGTGGCACATATTTTGCTGGTCTGCTCAGGGGTGCTGTGTGAGTAGAAAACACTATATTGCCAAGATCAGTTTCACAGGGTCCAGCCTGTGCCTTTCATACAGAGCTCTGAGGTCCCAGGGGCTGCAGGAAGGGCCATCAAAAAAACATGGAGCCTTCTTACCTGCACTCATTGTAACCTGATCAAGACAGTGTTTTTAACTGGGGGGTCGGTGGGGAGGGCTGGGAGAAGTAATGCAAATACTATATGAAAAAATAGTACACATTATAATTTTCATAGAGATGGTAGAAAATTATTTCTATGTATTTGTGCTCCCTCTACTGGCTCTTTTCCTTTTACTGAACAAGTCAGATAAAATTTTGCCATTGATTTCTGTGGGAGCAGAAAAGAGGTATGAGAGCCAGATTCCTCATGTGAATAATGCTGATGGAAAGTCAAGAGCAATTGAGCTAGTACTATACAAACCACTGTAACATTTGAAAAGTAAATAGAATTACAGAAGCTATAAATAGAACCTGAATTTACCTTATTGCCCAGCTAAAGACTTGGCCAAACTGTAGTGTTTGGCTAATAATAATATATTTAGTCATAAGCTTAAAACCTTCTTTTCAGAAGAACTGAGTGCTCAAACTCAGAGGGCACATCAGGAATGCAAAATGTGTTTGAAAATAGTGTCATGCTGCATTACATGTCTTGTAACTTGATGAAAGAAGCTTCAGAAGGGAGAAAGAAAAGTGCAAGACAAGTTTGGGGAAAGTTTTCAGGATGTCACAGAGAAATAAATGAGGAAATAAATAAGGTAGCAAAACGTCCCAGATGCAGATTATCTTACTTTAACTTAGAGCTTGTCACTTTCTTGGAAATTAAGTCCTACAGGAGAAAGAGAGGTGATTGCAAGTTATGATAGCGTGCTGCTTCCTGTTGGCTGAGTCACAATAATTGTACCTGTGTAGCCTGCTTGAGTTGCTAAGCAAGTGTGCTAGGGCTTACTTTTTGCCTGAAGCCTGGAGACTTAAATGCCTCGGATACTGGTTTTGGTCAGCTTTACTTGCATAGGCAACATCCGTTATTTATTCATCATAGAACTTTTTCAATCCTGACAGACTGAAACCTCAATGTCTCCTCACAGAAATTAGTTCATAGATTCCTTGAATGTAATGTAAAGCAGTGCTTCTTTTTCTGTGTTGTGAATAGTTGGCTTTTTAATGTACGTAGGTGTTTCCACTGAAATCCTATTTCTCTAGTTTTTAAGAATAAATCGATGTTTCTGAGTTACGGTCTTTAAACTACCCACAGTACAGACCATTCCTCTTTAAATTACACTGAGTAGTTAAAGCTTCAGTATTTTCACTGTTTTTCCAAGATTTTGCTAAACTAAGCAGCAGCATCTATGCAAACACTGAGAATTCCTCTAGAAATTTTCGTGGCTTTCTGAAGTGCGAAGATGTTTGTACTTCTGTTCTAGTCTGTGTTCTTTTTATCTCTGTTCACAAACAAGTTTTTTGTTACCTTTTATAACTTTTTTTTCAAGAACAGATGAGATTGTTGTAACAATTTGTTAGCATTGTTGTTTGCTATCAGGTTTGAAAACCTTGTTCTTTCACATCAAAGTTGTTCTTTCGTATATTTAACAACACATGTTAACACCAAAACAACTAACAAAAGAACTTAAACCATGAATTGGAGTCTTAGGAAGGGGTTCACCTCGCTTAACTTAGTCATAGAGCAATTAGGTATCTGGTGGAAGCTAGTTAAGACAATTTCCTGTAGAGACTAAGAGACCTAGACAAGGAGACCTATGTATGTCCAATGGGCAATTCAAGCCTTCAAAATAGAATAATTTTTATATAGCTTTAATCTCTAATAGGTATCTTAAGGTATCTCTTGTCTCCATTGACATGGGGGGGGAGCTAAGGTTGTTATTCTAGGATAGATGATTCATTTTTTGATGAGTGAAATTAGGTAAGAATAATCCAGCTGCCAGTGATCACTGGAGTTCAAAAGTAGCCTGCTTGAGTTGCTAAGCAAGTGTGCTAGGGCTTACTTTTTGCCTGAAGCCTGGAGACTTAAATGCCTCGGATACTGGTTTTGGTCAGCTTTACTTGCATAGGCAACATCCGTTATTTATTCATCATAGAACTTTTTCAATCCTGACAGACTGAAACCTCAATGTCTCCTCACAGAAATTAGTTCATAGATTCCTTGAATGTAGTGTAAAGCAGTGTTTCTTTTTCTGTGTTGTGAATAGTTGGCTTTTTAATGTACGTAGGTGTTTCCACTGAAATCCCATTTCTCTAGTTTTTAAGAATAAATCGATGTTTCTGAGTTACGGTCTTTAAACTACCCACAGTACAGACCATTCCTCTTTAAATTACACTGAGTAGTTAAAGCTTCAGTATTTTCACTGTTTTTCCAAGATTTTGCTAAACTAAGCAGCAGCATCTATGCAAACACTGAGAATTCCTCTAGAAATTTTCGTGGCTTTCTGAAGTGCGAAGATGTTCTAGTCTGTGTTCTTTTTATCTCTGTTCACAAACAAGTTTTTTGTTACCTTTTATAACTTTTTTTTCAAGAACAGATGAGATTGTTGTAACAATTTGTTAGCATTGTTGTTTGCTATCAGGTTTGAAAACCTTGTTCTTACACATCAAAGTTGTTCTTTCGTATATTTAACAACACATGTTAACACCAAAACAACTGACAAAAGAACTTAAACCATGAATTGGAGTCTTAGGAAGGGGTTCACCTCGCTTAACTTAGTCATAGAGCAATTAGGTATCTGGTGGAAGCTAGTTAAGACAATTTCCTGTAGAGACAAAGAGACCTAGACAAGGAGACCTACGTATGTCCGATGGGCAATTCAAGCCATCAAAATAGAATAATTTTTATATAGCTTTAATCTCTAATAGGTATCTTAAGGTATCTCTTGTCTCCATTGACATGGGGGGGGAGCTAAGGTTGTTATTCTAGGATAGATGATTCATTTTTTGATGAGTGAAATTAGGTAAGAATAATCCAGCTGCCAGTGATCACTGGAGTTCAAAACAAGTACTTGTTTATGAATTCCTTAAACAGCTTTCCTAATAACTGGTGTTTTCATAACTATTTACTTGCCCTCACAGAAGCAACTTCTATACATTTTATTGTTCTCCAGTGTACCTCATCAAGTGGGTTCCCTTCTAGCCATTGTCTGGCTCTTTCCTTCTACATACTACATTCATTAAATCAGGCCTGTAGTCCCAGTTGTCCTCAGTTTTGTTTTATCTACACTGCCTACCAGAACTTTTCATATTTCATCGTGCCTTATGGCACTACTAGCTTTGGGCATCTGCCAACTCTAGCCCAATAAAATGAGTTACTAGGCAGCATTTTCTTACATAGTCAGTTCCCCATCTTTGTTGTCATTGGCTATCATGCTCCAGATTAACTGTTGAAAAGGCAAAGAGAGCTCTCAGATGAGTCTGTGGTCATTCTTGTACATCTGCTTTCCAAATTTCATGTCAGACTTTTTTTCTCTGCAGTCTCAACCTACCACATACAACCTGTCATCTCATTATCTCGAATCCATGCAATCCCTTGTTATCATCTCCCATTAAAATCTAGCCAACCCTCAATCATTTTTGCTCTATAGTGCTCTTACTGCTTGGATGCTGTTTTGTTTTATGAGAAATGCACTCTTCTTTCTCTGGGTTTTAATCTAGTCGTAAACTGCATTGTCTCAATCCAACGTTGTTTTGCTTTTGCTTTTTATATGACTTTCCATGATGAGGGTGACAATTTTTCTCACTACTTTCTGTTTTCCTTTACCATCAGCATTACATAATTCCATTTCATCCATGGATAAAATTACTAGATCTTTGAAAGTCAAGATTACCAGACCATTTACTAGTAGAAAGGACTACAAAAGATTTTCCTTGCCACAGCATGAACACTTGACTTGTAAGTTCCATCTCTTCCTGATCATTTTTCTTTTTGGCATCTGCCACAAAGATGGATAGGAATAGGATACCTCAAAAAGGAAACTCTATATAACTGCACCACACCACTGGAAACAGCAAGATGCCACCACACTACCTGTGTCATTCTAAGGAACAGAGGCATAGAGGGAGTGCTGTTCACTGTTCCTGTTACCTTTGACTTATGCCCTTACCTGCACACCTAAGGCTGTTACTGTAATATTGACATTATATCATTCCTGATTATGGTCAGAATGATGACTGATGCACCTGGTTTGCATATAAAATTCTATCTTCTACAGAAGTCCAGATGTGTCCTCAACCTCATTTAGTGACCCAGGAAACTCAATTACAGCATATGCTTTGAACATAGCTCTGAGCTCATGGAAAAGCTTTGAAAGAATTTCAGCAGATGCTGTCAAAGTCCTACCCCCAGTTATGTCCACAGCACACCAGCACTTCTTCACTATTGTCTTCATCTTGAGCTGAGTGTGTGCACAGCCTGTGTGAACCCAAAGAGCTTCTTAGTGCTGGTTTCCAAATGTACCTATTCTGTTAGTCTAAGTACTGTGTGTAGAGGCTCTTTATACTATATATGCTATATATAGTATATTACATTCTACTGTATTAGGAGAGAAGATACTTATTAAGCATCAATTCACATTCAGATTCATATATTCACTCACCTTAATTTGAACAACCTATGATGATGGAGTACAGCATTTGGGCCACAGAGGAAACATTCTGACAGAGCTGACTGTGAAAGAAATTTGGCATGAAGCGTGCAGATATGTGTAATAACTTGTTGTCTCCATTTGCTAGAATATTTAAGATGTTCTCAAAGCATATTCCTGGTCATGGAGTATGAATAGTTTTGAAGACAGACTTCCATTGCCAGGGTGCTCTCAAATCGTGCAGTGGCCACAGCACACCACCACTCTTTCTCAAAAACAAACCTGTGGCACATTTTAGGAAACATAAATGGAGCAGAGAATTCTGTTCACAGGAAAAATGGAGTCATGAAACACTTGAACTACTACTTCTGCAAGGCATTATCGTGGCATTTCAAAGTGTTTGGGAATGTCTTTTTATACCAAGGCATTTGTTTTTCAGCACCTTCCATGGACTTTAGTGTTTACTAGAGCTAGTGTCCATGTTTCCTAGGAAGAACTAGCTGACATCAGAAAAAATTGAAAATCTTTATTTGTATCATAAAGGCAATTGTTTAAAATGTGTTTCTTGCTCTTTGTGCCACTCCTCTTAGTTTCATCTCTTCTGCTTTTTTTGTTGTAGTTGTCTTTTTCACCTCTGTCTTCTCTAATTTGTTGTGTTTTCTCATCTCTCAGATTTCCTTCTCACTGAATCATAGAAAAATAGGACTGGAAAGGACCTGAAGGCATCATGCAGTCCATCCTCTCCCCCTAGGCAGAATCAGCTGTCCCTGTATCATTCTTGACAGATGTTTGTCTAACCTGTTCTTAAAAACCTTCAGTGATGGAGGTTCCCTGACATCCCTCGGCAACTCAGGCTCTCCTTAGCATTAGATAGGTCTTCCAGATGCCTGACCCTAGCTTCCCTTACTGCAATTTAAATCCATTACTTTCTTCTTCCTTCCATTAGGGCCATATTTTGCCCTTGCTGTTTGTCCAGACTGTCTGTAAAACCGATAGCAGTTCTCTTATGATACAGGGCAATATATCTCAAAAGTTTGTTCTTTGTTTCCTCTTAGTTTCTTTTCTTTCCTTAGCCTATGCAAAATAACTTGTTACTCTACCACCATCATGTAACTTTCTGGATTCAGGGAACAACATCCCTGATCTCACAAGGAGACCTTAATACAAGGCTGCAGTCAACTGTCCCAGGTGAAGGAATATCCTACATACATAATTTAAGAACAAATTTTAGTCTTTAGAAACATTGAATCATAGAATGGTTTGAGTTGGAAGCAACCTAAAAGATCACCTAGTTCCAACCACCCTGCATGGACAGGGACATCTCCCACTAGACCAGGTTGCTCCAAGGCCCCATCCAACCTGACCTTGAACACCTGCAGGGATGGGGCATCCATAGCCTCCCTAGGCCACCTGTTCCAATTTCTCACCAACTTCATAGTGAAGAATTTCTTCCTAATATCTAACCTAAATCTACTCTCTTTCATTTTAAAACCATTACCTCTTTTCCTCTCACTACAAGCCCTTGTAAAAAGTCCCTCCCCAGCTTTCTTGTTGGCCCCCTTCAGGTACTGGAAGGCTGCTATGAGGTCTCCACGGAGTCTTCTCTTCTGCAGGCTGAACAGCCCCAGCTCTCTCAGCCTTTGTAGGTAAGGTGCTCCAGCCCCCAAATCATCTTTGTGGCCCTCCTCTGGACTCACTTCAAGAGTACCGTGTCCTTTCTGTGCTGAGGACTCCAGAACTGAGCACAGTACTTCACACGGGATCTCAGGAGAGTGGAGTAAAAGGGCAGAATGTCCTCCCTCGAGCTGCCGGCCACCCATCTTTTTATAATGCTTATCAAGTTCTTTGACGCCTTTCAAAAGGCTCTGCTGCAGCTGTATAGATGTCTTCTGCTAAAATCTAGCATCACATGCAGAAATGGATACAATTAAGTACAGCATATCTCATTAGGAAAAAGAAATAAAAATTGGAGTGTTTATTTTCTCTTTTTGGTTCTCCATATCGGCATAGGAACCATAGATTTGCATATCCAGCACTAAGATCTTCTCCCTTTAAAGCCATTACTCTATTTACTCAGTTTATGCCACTTCCTTCCATTTGTGCATTTTCTGCTTTGAAAGTGAATCTAGCTTTTGACTTCTAGAATCAAGTAGTACATGATTCTCACTTGGGTTTATAGACATCCTGGAAACTTAAAGAGATGTTGCTAAAACCTTTGCAAGTTCATACTTTGTGGAACATCTAATAGGAGTGATGGGTATGTATTATATACTATGTAACACTTAAGTAAAAATAGTTCTTATTGAAATGATGTGCAAACAAGGGCATTTTTAAAGTTCTGAAAGACTGAAGTAGTGCTTCAATACATCTTGTCTGCAGCAAAGTAAGTGTTCATGATCTGTTTAATTTCATAAATCTAGGCTATATTTGCTGCCATGGCATCGTCATCAGTCAATACACCCTCACTGTTGACAGCAGCATGTAAAACTGATGTAAAAGAAATAAGAATCAGGCCCTTTGCATTTTTCAGCTTATTCTTATGAAGTATTCTGCTGCACTTTATGCTTCTCATACTCCTCTAGCTGTAGTATGTATGCATCTATTCCTGCCAGATACTGATCAGTGTGGCACGCAGCATCATTCTCAGCGTGTCTACCATACCCACCTACACAGAATGGCACTTACAGCAACTGCTTCTGTAATTTCTGTGCCTCCTTCTGTCTGTGGATGGAAAATGCATAACAGTCGTAAATAAAATTAATATCATAGGTGTGTGTCCAAAATTGGGAAAAGTCAGCTTTTGCAAGTTCAGATTGATTCTGTCATCTAGAATCTAGTTCATTATCTAATCATTGCCTCTCCTTAAGGCTATTTCTGGAGTGGAAATTACAGTGGATGAACAGACAGAGAGTATTTTAATGCAATTTCATGACATAGATAACTATCATTGTTCTTTAAGCAAGACATTTACAGCCCAACTGTCATATTTGTAAAACAGGGGCTGTGCCGGAAATTATGTAGGAAGTTAAAGTGGAATCCTCCCTCAGTCCCTGGTCAAGTCTTAAGGTGACTCTTCAGCCCCTCCAATCCCATTGCTCCCTTTTCCTTCACAAGCAGTAAGTTAGAAACTGACAATCTGTAAATATCTCTTATACATTTCTGTTACACCTAAGGTCACTGTGCATCCAGATTTCACTAGCCATATCCCTTTTTGCCCAGCTACATTTTGAGAATGTCTTACATTTTCCAAAGATTTCTGGATGTCTGACAAGAAAACTGTCAGGCTTCTGGGTATCCCAGTTGTTTCAAAAATACATTTACAAATGCATTGTTCTATGCATGTGCAGAGAATCAACCATTTCCTAGACTTAACTGTTCAGGGACTATACATGTAGCATGACTGGAAACTGTTGGATTTGACATCTGCATCTCATATCATCCCTGAGAAATACTGATGGGAGACAGCAAACAACCATAAAAAGTAAAGGCTGGGAAGTCAAGGTTCAAGAGATTATCTGTTCCACTCTGCTGTTCTTAAGCAGAGTAGCTGTTCCAGTATTTGTCTGATTTGATCCTAAGCACTCTCACGGGAACCCCACAGGTTCCCCCAGCAATTTTTGCAACATCCCAGCATTACTGGTGGCATTTTCAAATTGATAGGATCATTTTGAATCCTAATCCTGTTTTTCAACCTATAAAAAGTCCCTCATCACATGTAATTGGCACATAAATTTAGTAAGCATATTCTCTTCTCCATCATCCTGGTCACTAAGAAAATACTAAATTGTGCAGAACGAGGACAGACTTCTGTGAAACACCTTATATGCACACTTCTGCTTCCACAGATAGATATCCGTCCTCTTTGGTTTGTTTTCCAACTACTTTTGCATTCATTCTGCAGCAATTTCATCTAAACTATGTTTCCCTGGGTTATAAACAATGTCACATGAGGGAGTGTTGAGAGACCTGTAAAGTCAAGCCACCTACTGCTTTTTCCATGTCCCCAAGGCCAATTACCCTGTCTTTGAGGGAGATCAGATTGGTTTGACACAGTTTGTTCCTAACAATCCATGTTGTCTGTTGCTACCTTGTTTTCTTGCAGGTGCTTACAAATTGTTTTATTATTTTCTTCAGCATTTTTCCACGGGTTGATGTTTAGTTGATAGACTATAATTTTACAGGTCTTTCTTTTTAAAAACAGCTACTACATTTGCTTCTCCATCCTCAGAGATAAGCACTAACATCTTTAAGACTGTTCCAGACGTTGGAAAAGCATCTAACTCAGTTAAACACAGTACTTTTCTTCCCTCACCTAGGCTGAAATCTTTAGTTTTGCCACAGATTCCCTTGAACAACAGACACAGAGCCCAAATGCCTGCCTGTTTGTGAAAGATGCAGTCTGGAGTGATGCAGGCATAATGGATGGGCATTCCATTTCTGCAGCATTCAGAGGAGGCCAGCCCTCCTAGTGAGCTGCTTCCCTAGGAGAAGGTGTTATAAAAGTAGTCATTGTGAGTTGGGAGCTATCTATAGATAAAATCCAGCCCTTAGTGACATGTTTTTAAGATGCCCAGTGCTTGCACAAGTCTGAAATCTGGAAGCCTTTCAGTCAGCTTCTCAACTATTATCTCTTTGATACAGTGTCAGTTTTCTTTTCTAAGATTTGCTCAATACAAAAAAACCTCCTTGAGATCATAATTTTTTGTTTGTTTATTAATCCCTAGGGAAGTCAGAAAAGGTTAAAACTGCTCAGATAGATATTTTTCATTATTGTTAAAGGGTAAGTTTTTTCTTCATTGGGTGTTACATCGTTCTATGTGGGAGGCAGAAAAAGAAGTTGTAATTTTTTTCCATTCTTAAACAGACCCATAAGAGGAATAATGTCATTAAAATTGTTCACATGTATTCCACAGAAAAGTGTCATCTTGAATGTGTGCAGGTACCTTTATCTGCTATGCCATACAATTTGTTGTCTACTTAACATCAGTAATTTCTTTGTATTCTGGGAGCATATTACATGTCATTTGAGTATTACTAATGAATACAGCTCCTTTTCTGAAGTAATTTGTTCAGTTAAATATCAAAGAGAAAAGCTCATACTCCTTAAACTTAGGTTTAAATTACTGATTCTAGCAAGGTCAAATAGCCCTCTATCTTTCTCCCATTCTGAGAATGCAGATAACAGCTATTATTTAAAAGTGAAGCCTTTCTAGTACATTTTTGCAATCTTTTTTTGATCAATATCACACAATCAACATAAAATAAAGGTATCATAAGTATCTGTCGCTTGAGTGTATCAGGACTATATTGCTGTATTTTTCGGCTCTGAAAGGGCTGTACTGAAGTACTAGAAGCCAATGCAAAACTGTAAGATACTTTATTCTGTAGAGAATGCTCTTGGAAATTGTTGGGAGTTTTATGTAAAAATCAGTACCAGAGAACGTTTCCAGTTTTCAGTCCCAAGTGAAAGATTATTACAGGCAGAAGACATTAATGCTTCTTTCCTTTCCCCTAGTGAACAACCAAAGACAACACTATTGTAAAATTTGAAAAAAAAAACTGATAATTGTGAAGCCACAATAATGAATCACAGTGTATCAATTGCATCTACCATAACTCACTAGACTTTTTAACTATTTAGGTGTCTTGCTTGACACAGTCCTGATGTGAATGGGGCTCAGAAGTTGTGCTCTGTGGTTTGGGCAAGGACAATTTATTGCCTGAGAAATGATGCTTCAATATTTTTTGTTTATTTGCTAGATATAATTTTATTAAGCAAGTTATTCTTTTCTGTAGGAAAGGAATTCCCCCCCCAGTTTATCTCCTCTTCCCCATTCCTGGTCTTCTTGGCCCTGGTCCTTTAGTATGAAAGGACCTCTCTGAAAAAAAGCTGATTTTTAGGACAGTCCATGTAGGGAATAAAAGTCTGACTTCATCAGTCAGAAAACAGGTAAGGACATGTATTTATTATATGAGAATGCCTCTGGCAATGTCATAGGTCTCTTATCACCCATTTCAAACAAGTATTTAGCTTCTAATTAGATTAAATATCTGGTTAAACTGAGAAAAAATGGGAAGTCAGAATGCAAAAGAGCTCAGATTGCTCCTGCTGTGACACTGTCACCTAAACTAAGTCCACGGTATATAATGCTCCCTGTGGGATTTGTTCCCCAGAAGTAGATGGGTGAGATGGTGCATTGAAAGTTTCTTATTACTGCTTCATTTTCTAAATACCTATTTTTGCATTTTAACATATAGCTCCATCAGCCCTCCCAGACGCAAGTGGGACAAGCAGCCTCACAACCCAACCTCCTGCATTTGGCTCACAGTCAAGCATCTATGTCTCAAAGCCCAGTGCGTCAGGCTTCCTCTTCTTCCTCCTCATCCTCCTCCTCTTCAGCTTTGAGTGTTGGCCAGTTAGTCAGCAGTAAGTATTGCTCCCTGGCGCTCCTTAATTCTTCCCTCTGTTTGTCCTCCTCACTGCTGAGTTTCCTGACCTGCTTTCCCTCCTATTTTTTTTCCATATAGTAGATTGTATATTGCTAAGTAGAGTGACTCTTACCAGTAAGAACTGCTCAAGCATTGCCATAGCTGGGTCTTAAGGTGAACATACCTTAAGAAATTGTAATCAGTGCTAAAAATGATCACAAAAATGGTAGCAACTATTAATTGACTTACAAGGGCAATTCTTATAACTAAAACATACTTATGTTCCTTAGAAATGAGAAGGGTTTGAGTCAGTTGATATAACTAATTATATTGGTCAAAATTTGGTGAGCAGACAAATCCTCCTACTTCTGGTTAGGCTGCATGTTCATTACTGTTTGTTGGCTTAGTTAGGGTAGCAAACCGTTTTACAAACCCTAGCACTGCACAAATATAGAGCAAGAGACCTTTCTTGCCAGGAAAAACTTGCACAATTCAAACAGGAAAGAACTGTAATGTGGGAGAGGAGAGGCAAGCACACTGCAGTGAAATCACTGACTTTCAGTGTTAGGAGTGTAACAGCTGACCTCCTGATCAGCCCTTTCTCCCAGATCACACAGTTCAGGATCTTTGCTTTTTTATCAGTGTTAACTTTAGCCTTTACATAGCAAAAACCAACAGGTTAAAAGTGGACGTAAGAAGCACTAACAGTTTTTCCACCACTGCAAAAATCCAAGTGTATTGAATGACCTTGTTCAAAGATACTCCATGTACATATTTCAAGTAAACAAACACTATAGTTCACATCATATTGTTAAAGAAAAATATATGACTGATACAGTCTTATAAAGGGCTTGGAGAAAATCGCATGCAAGGGAAGATGTGAGAAAATCTTGGTTAGATTATTTCAGAGATTGTTTACACGGGGAAATTACTAGCAGAGCTATAGTGGTAAAATTATGCTAGAATAACTCCCAGTGTGAATACTTTTATTCTGGAATAAAAATATCTGCATTGGTAGCTGTAAGTACGTAAAATATATAGATACAGATATAATTATAGTGGTATAGATATACTGCTATTGCTCTGTCAGTAAATTTTCTCATGTAGACAAGCTTGTAGGAAGAAGACAAATAAGAAGCTTCACATTAAAAATACATAAAGTTACCCCTTATCTGTGTGGGAAAATTGACTAAAATAGCTAGTACAGGATAAGTTACTTTTCAATGGCTAGTCCAGAATAGCCTCCCTTGTGGACATTCTTATTAAAAAATACTCTAGAAATAAATACTGAGGCTTACTCTACCCCACAATAGTTCTTCCAGTCAGTTTCCCCATGTGGATAAGCGTACTATACAATAAAATAAATGTGGAAGAAGCCATTTTAAGTTTACAGGATAAATCCATCAAAAGTTAGGAGATGCTAGAAAAATAGATGCTTGTCCAACTGTATGCAATTCTTAGGACATGTGTTTTATGATAACGATATACATTTTGATTAAAATCATGCAGTCGTGATTATTTTCTCATCCTTCTTTCAGCTCATGCCCAATTCTAAGGATGCATCAAAATTCCTAATGCAACAGGTGGGCTGTTGTCCCAGGGCTCATTCCCTACTTGATTCATTAAACTTTTCCCCAGTCTGCATTATGTGGGAGGTGGGGAGCTGTAAAAAGGTGAAGGATGGTCTTGCTTCAGGCAGTAGAGGGCTGAGGAGTTGAAGCTTTCTGTTTGCCACATAATTCTAGTGCAATGGCAGACAAGTCACTTAAAACAGAATTTTCACAAGTGCTCGCTCAATATCCAGTTGAGACTGGACTTTAATTTACAGAAGAACCTGGTACTCACAGTTACAATTTAAGTGCACTTTCACAGTAGAACTGTATAAAGAATCATTTAAAGACAAAGTCTAAAAAATCATTTCCTACTTGACCTAGACTGTACTTGACCTAGTCTGGGTATCCAAAAATACTTTTTCCCTTAATATCTGTCTGCATCTGTGAATGAGAAGTGGAAGACCCTCATCTTGTAGAAACACAAGAAAATAAATTATGGTTTAAAAAAAACAGGAGAGCTCAAGAGGAAATGAATAACTATGTCTGTGCTGAAGAGCTTTAATAGAGGTCTGGGGCCACACAGTGAACAAGTGAAAAGGCAATACATCAATCAGTTCCTCCGTAAGGAAGCACAGTTCATCCTGTGCAATGGATGATGCAGGGGTCTGGGGAAAAAGAGCTGGTAATCCAGGGCTCGGAGACTGTCCTACACTGTGTTGGGAGCTACTATGGCTCCATCATTTTATAGCTTCTGAGCATTTATTTGTGCAACTCTAAGGATGCTCTTAGCTTCATTTTTTGCTTGGATACTTTTCAAGGTGGTTACTAAAGCAGAATAGTAATATAAGTCATATGGTGAGATAATGCTTATATTCATAGCTGGAAATATGAGAACTTCTCTCAGTTAAATGGATGGAGAAGCTCATAGTTTGTGTTATCATCTTGTTGGTCCTGCCTTAAACGGAGTAAAATACATGTTGTGCTCAAGGTTTGGCTGAGAGCAGAGGAGTATGAGGCACAGGAATATCAACTTGGGAAATGGGGAGATACACTAATGCACATAGGCTTTCTACTTGTTCTTCTCAAAGTTGACTAGTTACACCACTTGTGGTAGAACTTGTTCTGTTCCAGTCCCATTACGTCATCAAGCTGCTCTCCACACAATCTCCCTGCTTTTGCCTCTGTGCTTCTGTTCCTGTTGCCTTCTCCTGGCAGTCCTTTCTCTGCCATCCATCATTCCTCAACTTCTTTTCCCATTTCAGTTCCTCTCCAACACCCAGTCAGTCTCTGTCCTCAGACCATCTCTCTCTGTCCCTTCTACCAGACATTTTGTTAGGCAATTTATGTCCTCTTCTACCTTGTTTTATCACTAGTCCTCCCTCTTTTTCCCTGTTGTCTTTCCTCTGCCACAGTGATTACTACTCTCTGTGTAGTCAGATGCTCTCTCCCTCCACTCCAAACTCAAATCCCTGCTACTTAGTAATCTTCAGGGGTTTTTTTTCCTTCCATCATTTCTTTTTCTTCAGACTCAAGGTTAATTTTTGTCCTCCCTGCATCCGGATGATGCATACATCACTCCCACCCTCCCTAAAAGCCAGCAAAGCAGTGTGGAAAACAATCACCAAGATCAGAGGAGAGTCATTCTCTCTGTCTTTACACTCCTGGCCCAAAACCAGCCAGAGCCACAACCAGAGGAGGGAGTGAGTTCTTCTCCTTAACTTCAGCCCTAGGCTCAACCATCCTCAGTACAAAGACAATCTCAAAGATAACTCCACACAGAGGTCTAGCAAACCTCTACTAAGTAGGTATGACCTTTGGAGGCTGATCTGCTTGGGCTTGTTGGAGCCAGATTTTTACTTGGGATTGGAAGAAGTCAGTTACTGACATAACCACTATCTCCCTGACACCTATCAAGGCCATGCTTCAAGTTGCAAAGAAATTGAAACTTCTTAAAGAAAATAGGTTATTACCATTTAAATGTCTTTTATTTCTGGCAGAACAACAATATTTTATTAGCATCATTCTCAGAAGCAGTTGACCTAGAATTTATCTTACAGTGGCAAATGTCAGGCAAATTTATCCATAGTCAGTACCCCACCTGTGTTAATGAATGGCACAGAGAAGAAGTTGGAGGGTTTCTCCCTTGCTCAAAACAGAAAAAAGTTCAATTCAATGAATTCATGCAATCAGACTGAGGAAGCATTTTGCTTGGGAATGAATTCACTGGGACTCAGATCTTAAAAGCATTCCAGAGGGAGAGGCTATTGATAGGGGTTTCCTGTAAAATAGCATTATGATAATTACGTATCAATAAAAAGCTCTGTAACAGTTTGAAATTTATTTTTCTGGCTTCATCCAGTCCCTATCCATTCAAGACCAATGGATTGAGTTTATGCCATTTGCATAGTTTCATCATACAAACAGAAGTAAAACTGTCATCTCCATGATCCTTGATGGCAGTCCAGCATGATATTGAGCTCACGTAGTCAACTACAAACAGGAGCTAACTCTGCACATGCAAAGCTGTTTGAGCTGGCACACAAGTGATAGTGTGCCAGGGCACAATAGAGCTACTTGCTTGTTTCTAGTAAGGTGGGAAGAACCTACAAGAAAGATAAAAATTTGGTCAGTTCAATAGGAAAAGAACAAACCACCTGTGTAATGAAACGTGAAAATTCAGACATTTATTCCTTTACAGCTTTTTGTTGTCATTGATCATGCCATCTTTTAGACAAACAGTCTTAATTGATCTTCACAAATTTGAAAATTGTTTCATGTGACTACAAATCCATTTGCATGCGAACAGGGAAATAAACAGACAGAAAGTCATTGCTGTTTTACTCCTTTGCAGAATCCGTTCAGTTTCTGGCATCAGAACCCTGAGGGCCAGGGAGCACCACTTCATCAAGCCTATGGCCCATAATTGAACAAAGCTTCCTTAGTGTTCCAGCTCCCATACTGGCAGCAGAGCTTTGTATAACAAGCCTACGATTGAAATCTAGCATCTGCCAAAGTCCATTCAAAGTCTTTTAGTGGGATGAGGCCTGCAATGGGTCAGTGGTCCTGAAAGAGCCATAGGCATGAGGACAACAAGAAACAACTCGTGGCCCCTGAACACCACTTTGACTGCTTTACCCCTCCTGAGGCAGGAATATTGGAATTTCCTTTTCCTCACTCATTCCAAAGCTGCAGTCCAGTCCTCCAGCCCCTAGTATTGAGTACCTCGGTCGAGATTGGTCATATTCCAGAAATTGTTGCTAAGTACAAGAAACTTCATGTAAAACTAGGCATATTCAACTATCTGATTCTGTTAATCAAATTCCTTAGAGCAACATAACTTCAGGAAATAAATAGCTATTTGGGGCAAGGTTTTGCACAGTTTCTCTAAAGAGAGTAACTCCTCCCATCAGAGAAATTACTAAAGTACTACAAGAAAGGGATCAGAATTGGGCCTTAATAACTTCATTGTTCCATGTTTCTTGTTTTTATTCCTTTTACTTTTAATTGTAGTCATATTTTTATTATGATTTTACAGTTTTTCTTCAAAACATTTACTAATTTTAAAAAGGTGCGTTTCCTTCCTTTTTTATATTTCCCTTTATTATTTCCAGCCCTTTTTTTTCCCCTGTGTCATTGTGTTCTTTATAACTTTTCCCTTTAATCTCATCTTAACCCCTTCATCCCTCTCCAGCAACATGTGTTCTTCTAGAAACAAAAAAATAACAGTTGTTTCCAAAGAAATGAGATGTTAAAAGAAGCTCTAGAACTGCAAGATTTGTCTCTACTCTTCCTGTCCCTTCTTTATGATTTCCTTATATTGTATCACCCTATCTATTCCTTTCTCTCTTTGTTTTCACTTAATTATTATTATTCCTCCTTTTTTCCATTTAATTTTCTTCTTCTCAGCTGAATCCCTCTTCTCATTTCTTTAACTTTTCCACCATATGTTCTCTTTGTGGAAATCACGGGTTTTCCCTCATGCTCTGAGACTTGTTTCTCCATGAAGTTCCTTGCTTCCTTCCAAATTCATTTGACTGTCATCTGTTACTATAAAATTAAAATGCTTCCCACAAACAAATTATTATTCTTTCTTTCCCCTGAGTTCCAGTTCATTTTCCATTAACAATGTTTTGTCCTGGCTCTCTTGCCCAACTTGCTTGCCATTAGACTTCCTCTGCCAGCTATTTCTCCTCCTGTTAGACCAGGGAAATCATGCCCTGTAATCCCTCCCATGGTAGACCTTTGCATAACATACATTTGCTTTCTCCTTCAGGGTGCACTGATTTCTCTGTAGCAAGTTTTTCCCCTAACTATTAAAATCACAGCAAATTTGCACTCACTGACAGCCTCATGGGGGATTTTCAAAATAATTCAAAGTGGGAACATTATTCTCCTCAGTAGGGAAAAAAAAAGAGGGATTTCAGTGCAGGATAGCATGTGGATTTTCTCTCTTCCACTCTGCTCACCCACCTTCACACCCCAGAACATCTAGGGGAATTTTAGGTGGCTTCTTTTTTGCTAGAGGATATGTACACATATGCCTAAAATGGTCCCAGACAACTCTCACTTTCTCCAGCACCCAGTGGTTTCATAGACACAACAGCTGCTCTTGTACCAAGCTGTGTGTACACTGGGAGTCTTTAAATGCTGTTACTGTAGATGCCTACCACTCAATGAGATCTGTATTCTTTATTTTCATTTTGGCATTGTCCTGCCTTCTCTAGGATATCCACTTAATTTTAAAAGCACTGGTTTATTTACAATCCTCAAGAATACATTCTTCCTAAAATGTGAAGTGCACTAAACACTTAACTGTTCTGAGAGCCCAGAACCTATTAAAACAAAGTCCATTATCTATCTTGTATATGTTTATGTATGTGCATGTGTTAGTCCACAGAGTTCAAGATTATGTATTGATGGCGTTTTAATGGCAATAGAGTAAATAAGGCCACTGCTGTTATCTAATGGTGTTAATAGAGTGGTCTTCGTAGTAGTATTTGAGTTATATGGAGCTGACAGCAAGCAAGGGCCTACTTCTATGGATTCTAAAGGGCTTTGAATCGTGCCTGAAGTAGAAGTGGTTCTGATTTGATACAAATTTTATCCCTGGAGTTCAGGGCTAAAAGGCTTCAATATTCTGGTCCACCTCTGCTAGTACTTTCCTTCTCCCAAGGATGCTATGTAAGAATGAAGCCTCTTTGTCAACAGATACTCCTCCCATATTCCTGAAGTACATCATAGGGGTTTTTTCTCATCTCAACTCAAAGTGAGCTCAGTCTAATTGTTCCCATGCAGGAAAGGACTTCCCATGATATTCACTGTTTTAACAGTTCGGTACCAGAAGGATCCAGCAGAACTTTTCAGAATTTCTCTAGAATCATGTGCAAACAAACAAACAAACCCTTAGCTTTCTTACCTCCCTTTTTATTCCTAACAGGATATGGGGAGGTTCACAGCTGTCAGTTACCATAGCATTTGCTGCTTTGAAAGGTCTCTGGCAACACCTGAATTGTCCTTTGTCACATCCCTAACAGTCTTAGTCAGAGGCCTTAAAGTGAAGGAAGGAAAGAGGTGAGGAAGGCCCCCATCTTAGTGCACTTTACTCAGGGGAATCTTTGAGGTCATTATCATTTGTGGTATTTTGTAAATTTTGCAATTGCATTTCAGAGACTCAAAGGGCAGATAAACATCCAGCTCCATTTTGTGTCTCTGAAAATCAGAACTGGGATGCTAGATAGACTGTGTATGGGGTAACAGGAAAACATCACACCTCTGAAGGCAAAGACTTTACAAACCTGAGTGGCTCCTCTCCTTGCGCCGACTGCTTCAAACCAAGTAACACGTCCCCTGGCTTTATACTGAAGCAGTGCATGCATGTGTGCACAGGTGAGCTGAAAACACAGCACTGACAGCAGGAAGGGCAATGCTGAGTGTGGAGCTTTTTCAAAACTAGGCTCAATCTATGAGCATGTGTACCTGTATGCAGAGTTCACATGGTCCCTGGTTATATATACTAGTATTTTTAAAATATTGTTGCTACGTGTGCTTCTTACACTCAAGGTGTAATGATATAGGCTACATTTTTATAACAGAAAAACCTCTTCTCTCTCTCTGTTATTGGATGAAAATATTTTTTTTTGTATAGGACATTTCTATCATAAGGGAATTTTACATCAGGTTTATAAACCCCTGAAAATAAAAGCTTTGTTACTGTAATGCTGACAAGATTTTAGCTACAGCGGCACTAGCAGGAGCCACTCTCATACAGGGTTCAGAATAGTAATGTAGTCTAGCACCATCCTTGGACAACTGCTTGCATTTACAGAAATTGATGGGTTATCGTGCTGCAAACTTTTCACCTAAGAAGTCTGAGGAATGAGGTAAAGAACAATAGAGATGTCTCGCTGGGAGAATGGCTTCACTACACGCAGGATTGCACAACACTTTGAAATCTTCCACCATCCCAGTCCCATGCTGTCTCTGACTTGGCAAACACTTTCATTTAGCCAGGGATCAGTAGCTTGGGGGGAAAAAAAAAAAGTTCCATTCTCCAGCTGTTGTGTCATTTCCCTTGATAAGTCCTAAATTGACCGAGTTATCCAGCACCGAAGGAGCTTTCCTGTGGTAGACATGCTTTATTATGTGCCCTTTCAGGGACAAAGGCTTCTGTGTCAGTAAACTGCTATGGAGAGGAAGGACAGATTTATTCTCACAGCATCCTAAGCATTATCTT
>NW_009953920.1:615422-618515 GCF_000747805.2 Chaetura pelagica
AAAAGTAAAAAATTGTGCAGCATTACCATCTGAAACCTAATGGCTGATGCTGCTGCTCCTTGATTATCAACCTGATGGGAGGCAGAATGAAAAGCTTGAAAGGCTGCTTCTCATAAGGGCATATTTTAAAAGAAGATCTTTAAATAAAGGAGTTTTTAAATGCATAATTTTATTTTATTTGGGGAGGGGATCGGGGTGCTGTTAATTTTCTGGGTTATTTTAGATATTTGGCTGGTGGTTTGGGTTGGGTATTGTGCAAAAGAGAAGGAAGGTTTTTGAACTCTCCTTCTTTGGCACTTATTTTAGACAAAACAGAAAGTCTTTTAATTTCAAATCAAAAGCCCAAGCAGTTTGTGCATATATTTAGCCCTCCCCACAGACTGCAAATAAATGTATACCAGCCTTCCTTCTGTATGTGAGAAGAAAGGGACTGGGGGACATGTCAACCTGGGGGACATTTTGCATGGCACAAACAGTAGAGAGGAGCCCAGGCACCACCTCAGTTGGAGGCCAGTTAGGCATTTGCAGGAGTTCATCCACAAAGTGTGTCTTTGACAACCTTTCTCCAGCACCTGGAAACACTGCAGCCTAGTTAGCATTTTAGCAGGCTGAGCATGCTTTATAACACACCTGAGAAGGCAAGGGGAAGAAGAGAAAGTATTTTAAGAAGTGAAATGAGCATGAACACCTTGACGAGGAAAGCTTGTGTACACACCTAGCCCACTCGTATCTCACAGGAAGCACTGATATGATAAAAAAATGTATTTCAACAGATCCTCAGACAGCCACTGGAGAGGTGGATGGGGTGAATCTGGAAGAAATCCGAGAATTTGCCAAAGCTTTTAAAATCCGGCGCCTGTCCCTTGGCCTGACACAGACTCAAGTTGGCCAGGCCCTAAGCGCCACCGAAGGCCCAGCCTATAGCCAGTCTGCCATCTGCAGGTAACAAGTTACATCATCAACTCTATTCTCCTCTCTTTCTTCTCAATAATTTTTCAGCTTACTGTGAGGAGCGTGCTTGATATTGAGTCTCATGTCTTTAGAATGTATTCTTTTAACTGGGTCTTAAATTAGCCAGTAATGTTGGTATCTGGCAGCTAAAATGTTCTTCTTGTGTACACATAAAGTAACTTTAGTCTTCTTTTTTTTTTCCCTCCTTCTTTTTTAAACAAGTGAGAAACAATGTTCCTGGCATTGAAACTTAATTCAGTAGACGAGCTGGAGACCCTGCTGATGCTGGATAAGCACCAGCTGACCCTCTTCATACTGTGCCATTTTCTACAGATAGGGTTACTGAACAAATATTTCATGGCTGCATCCCTGCTAAGTTAAAACCCATATTACTGTGGTTAGCACTTCACATCTAGGATGTTAATGATGATTTACCTAGGCAACACAGAAGGGAAAAAATTACCCTTCCTGTTATCTTGCAAACCAGCAGCTATTCATCTTTTATCACCCAATGTTTGCTAAAAAAACCAAACAGACAACCCATATATGCAAAGCGGAAGTAGAAATCAGCCCTAATCATAAGGAATTATAATACAGTCTTGACAGAGTTAAAATAGTTAAAGCAAACACTGTATATGCATGTCTGTGTGTTACAGTAATCCCATGTTTATGCATGAGGTAACAAACACACTTAGGTAACAGCTTTTTTCTCTTGGGCAATGCCTTATAGTCCTTCTCCATCAGTGAAAGCCAAGAAACCAACTCTAAGCTCATTTAAGTGGATTTTGTTCTTGGTGATCCATGAAATGCCCTGTCTTTTTATCTGCTCTTTATACTTTTAATGTATTCCCCATAGAATGGAAGTGTACTTTTCCTGCAGTTTAAGACTAAGGTTATAAATAACATCAGTATGGGGTAGTGAGCTTGCAGCTCACATTTTGCTCAATGATTTTCCATAAAAACCATTGATTGTTGTTAAATACAAAAAGCTCCATAGGATCCTCTCACTTCTATGGTCTCCCCTACTGTGTTTTCTTATAAGATACCTCCCTGTAGAAAATAACCTTTATTCAGTCTATACAAGGATACTACTGCTGGGAAATTTGTTCCAAGACTTGTATATCGTTACACCAAACAACATGTGCTGCAGCATCAACACTAACAAGCAATGCCAATGAAACGAATGCTATTGCTCCCTGTTGCTAAGCCTTATTTTTTATTTATTTATTTATTTATTTTTGTCTTCCCTGTGGTCAATTGGTAAAGAATGCCTAAAACTGGTGGAGTTTTTAGCAACTGCCGATCTGTTGTAGCCTTAAGTTGTTAATGTACCGTATTTTAAAGTGATAAATTGCAGTTTCCTTTGCATTTATCTAGTTTTCTGTCTTCTCATTTCCTCCATTTACCTCACATCTGAGAAAACCACTGGGGATGGTTTGAATTTTACTAAGAGAAGGGCTTCCCCACTAACCAATTATCATGAAAACCCCAATAAAGATTAAGTTGAGGCACAGACACCGATAACAAAAGCCCAGAATGAGGAGACCTATTACACAGGGCTCCTTAGAGGAGTAAATTGCTGAGAACATGAGGACTGGGTGCAGAGGCTGGTTCCAAATACTTGTCCTTTGACTCTGAGAGACGGATATCATTTGGGGGTGGAAAACCTGCTATGACTGTGTTAAGCACCAAGACAAAGTGCTTCAGTGGCAGTTTGCTGTTCCTCCAGAAGTATTAGCTTCAACTTTTCTTTTAATGGTAACAAAGGAGTTTCAGTTTAAACTCCAGAGCAATGGAAAGGGCAGTAAGGTAAGCAAGTTGAACCAGCAACTTGGAGAAAGACACAGATTCTCCCAGTGTCCCATGCAGATCACATCAGCAATATACCACCTTGCTGATATGTTCTGTATGCAATTAAGGGCATTTTCTTAACTTGAGACAACACGTTCTAAAACATACACTTCAGCCTGAAATATCACTGGACACCATGGAAGGACATCTTGCAGTCAATACCACACTGGGATCCCAGGCACCAGTTACAAATTCTTTGGAGTGTGATTATCTGAAGTAATTCCTTGTCTTATTACTTGTTTGTGAAAAATGCTTGGTTTCTTGCCAGAAAAGTTTCTGCAGCCACTACCT
>NW_009953920.1:618593-709520 GCF_000747805.2 Chaetura pelagica
TGCTGAACACTAAAAACCACCAACTCCAGAGTCACCCAGTGGCTTTGCACAAAGGCATTGATTTGGTCGGTCTCATCTCCAGAGCACGTCGTGATTAGCGACGATGAGTGGCAGCACTGGTGCTTCAGCACTGGGAGGGCAGGGAGTGCGGCAGCACCGCGCCGCAACTGCTGCCTTTCCACAACGTTCAATGCCACAGTGTGTGGGGTGGATGTAGGCAAAGTGGGGAAACACAAATGGGTGGCATCAGAGGAGTTGGGGTAAGATCTTTTTTTTAATGCGTAGCAAGGGAGGATGAATATGGTAAATGAAAGAAACAATTACTTACGAGACTTAAGATGTGAACTCAGCTCTTCTGCTTGTTTTTGAAAGGATTAAAGCTTTGTGTGGCTGCTTTTCCAGATGTTTTATAATACTTGTAAAATCTGGTTTGGCAAAAGACTTTTGATGGCAAAATGATATATAGAAGACCTCATTTGCAGGAAATGATATCATTCTGGTACAGTTTGCAGAAATCCCACAATAAACCCAGCTTGGTGCCACAGCATATTAGTAGACTATTATGCTGGGTTTCATCTGGAAAACATGAGTCTGTCTTTGCACATTGTGGGGGCAGTCAAGATAATTGCAAAGTGTCCAGCTGTTTCAGCTGAACACCACCATAGCTATGGGAATCTTTTTCCAACCCAGAAAAGGGATATAGCGTTAACTTGCAAACAGTGAAAATTGCTGAAAAGTGAAAGGAAAGGAAACCTGACATTCGGAGGCCAGTAACTGCCATTGGTTTGTGTTATTAAACCTGTGGTGCTTGGACAACATGGGATGGGAGGGGAAACAAAAGGATTAATCACAAAGATTAGATGATAAAGAGCAATTGCCTTTGATGTCATTTCCTGTAATTAGACTTAGCCTTAAGGATTTTGAAAATCATCAGAAATACGAAAACGCGACTAATAACCTGTATTATTTAGTGTACTTAGAATTTTGTTGTAGTGCTCTTTTTGTGTTAGCTTAAATATCTAGAGATATGTGTATATTTGTAGATATACCTACCTGATAGTTTTCGTAATCCATTGTAAATTACCTCTGCCAGTCAATTAGTCAGGCAGGCAGGAAGTCCCACCCTGGCAGAGCATCAGTGTAAGACTCTTCTTTCTCAATTTTCCCTCAGACACACCATCCTGAGAAGCCACTTTTTCCTACCACAGGAAGCCCAAGAGAACACTATAGCTAGCAGTCTGACAGCCAAACTGAACCCTGGCCTTTTGTATCCTGCCAGGTTTGAAAAGCTGGACATCACCCCTAAAAGTGCCCAGAAGATCAAGCCGGTGCTTGAGCGGTGGATGGCTGAGGCTGAGGCCCGCCATCGGGCAGGTATGCAGAACCTGACCGAGTTTATCGGAAGCGAACCGTCCAAAAAGCGCAAGAGGCGCACCTCATTCACGCCACAAGCCCTTGAGATCTTGAATGCCCACTTTGAGAAGAACACGCACCCCTCTGGGCAAGAAATGACAGAGATTGCAGAGAAACTGAACTATGACCGGGAAGTAGTTAGAGTTTGGTTCTGCAATAAGAGGCAAGCACTGAAGAACACAATTAAACGCTTGAAACAGCATGAGCCTGCGACTGCAGTTCCTATGGAGCCTTTAACAGACTCTCTGGAAGAAAACTCCTAAAAACAAAACCACACACACAAAACAAAACAAAAAAAAACCCCAAACCCAACAAAACCCTGCACCGACAGAAACGTAACCGTTCGAACTCTGAAAATACTTGTTCATCACCCTTGTAAGTAAAAGACTGAAAAAACTGCAAGAAGGACAGAACAGTTTATAAATGTCCGTGGGTTTTCCTATTTAAGAAAAAAAAAAAAAAGCAAAACAAAACAAAAAAATACACAACACTTGGGGTGTGTGTGTCGTAGAATTAGTTCCCAAAAACAAAAAGAAAAAGCCAGTTTTTTCTAAATGGACTTAGAGTAAACCAAATAACTGCTTACTTTTTTTTCTGTATATTATGAAAATGTGAACACATTTTAAGGAAAAAAAAATAAAACAAAAAAGAACAAACAAACAAAAAATTAAAAAAAAAAAAAAAAAGAAAGAAAAAGAAACTTTTATCAGTTTAAAAGCGAATACAAGCCTGCCACCTGGAGGAGTGATTGTAGCCTTTCAGGTATCAAGTGCTGATTCACTCTGAAAACTATTAACCAAAGTCAGAAACACGGCATTGCAAATTAGATTGTTAGTCTACTCTTTTATGAGTGTAAAATTGTGTTACGAATTTTTACATTTGTATTTTGCAAGGAGGAAAACAACAGGCTTAATTTCTCTCATCCTCGTCCACACCCCCTGCAGGTGTGTACAAGCCATTCTATAGTGGTCAACTCCTTTTCTTTTTCTTTTAGTCAACAGTTTTGCAATCTCCAAGTGTTTGGGTGCCAAAAATACTGTTTTTTAATTGTGATTTGCGGGGTTTGATATTTCTCTTCTAAGGGTGTATGTCTTGGTTTGCATCTCTATTTTTCTTTTTTTTCTGATTCTTTTTGCTGCTTTCCCCCTTCCAGCTCATTCTCCACCCCTGTCCTGTTTGAAGCTTTTTAAAACAAAAAGTGAATGCTGAACACTTTTTTATTAATATGCTGAAATGCAATAGAGGACAAAGAAGGATTAGAATTATGTCTCATGAACTGTCAGCCCACACTGAACATTGTGCTTATTGTTTACTGTGTAGCTTGGGATTTCTCTGTCCTTTGGCCGTGAACCTGAAGAGGTTACCAAAACTCATTTCCTACATTGTATAAATATAAACTGCACACTTGGTTCAGTACTGCATCTGTATTACAGTTCTGTTTGAAGTGTCTCCAAAGTCTGCTAGCCAAAGAAATTTCTTGAGATCCTGATGAAAACCAATGGACAGGCCAAGAAGTGAGGAGGATGTTTTGGTCATTACATCACTGTGGACTGTTTCAGTGGTAGTACTTGGCTCCTTCTGCCTTTTTTTAATGTCATCCTGATATTGATGCTTGCCCTGTTGACTTCTTCAGTAGGAGGATGTCTTTCTGCAGGTGTTTGCTGTGACTGCTGGCTCGACTAAGCAATCAGGATACAGGGAAACCCATTGAATATGGTGGGTGGGGTAAGGTGGGTCACCTGCAATATGTTTCAGGTGAATTAATTTTACGTTAAAGACAACTTATCTCTGTGGGCTTCTTTTTGATTGGAAAAGTATGTTCTAAAATACTGTGGTTATTGAATCTATGAGCATATCATGGTTCAGAGGGACAGAAGTGTGTTCCAGGTTCTCGATGGGATAGAGGCTGACCCATGAAGGTCATCTGTTATCATCATCTTCTGCTGAATTCTGCTCCAGCCTTTGGGGTTCAGCCCACTATTAGGGGAGCAGCTGCATCTTGATCAGGATTTTCCAGAAGATAACAGCGGGGATTTGGTTCAGCTCACTGTAGAGGCAGTAGAGGAAAATTCTGCTGGTATAATGCCTGATTGCATTCACTGACCTCAGGACAGTTGTACTGGATTTTTACTAGTCTACCCAGGACATTGAAGGAGGCTCCCAAGGTGCTGGAGTCTTCAAATAATACCTCTCTTACAGAGTTTTCAAGAAGTCAAGGCTGTATCCAAAACCTAGTGGAAGAAAGGGACTTGCATTGATTTCACTAAGCTTTGAATCTGGCCCTCACTATTTTATTAATGGGATTTGCCTTGTAGAATGGGGTATTTGCTGCATGGTTGGTGGAGTTTTAAGGCTTCAGAGACCATCATCTGTGCCAGAAACTGCCTCTAAATGTGAGCAGTCTCAAAGGTCAGGGTTGAAGAGCACTGAGGGTCCAGTACTCCAGGCTGGGCTCTTGTCCAGCAAATGCATTTTAGGCTTTAAGCTTCAGCAGGGTATGTTTAAGGTTATTTTCAGGACTGCGTTTATGAGGAGGAGAGTGAGAATTTTGATTGACTCTTTTCCAACTGTTGATATATAAATGTTTGCTGGGGGGAAAATCACCTCAATAACCACAGGCAGATTGTGAGGGGGGAAAAGAAGATCCTTTAATAAAGATGAGTGTGTGAAGCAAAGAGAGTCTCACAGCAGCATCTGCCCCTCTGGGGTTTTTATTTCACCTGTCTATCCATAAATACCTTTGTCCACAGGTATGTTATCTATACCAAACAGCCCTAAACTTGTGGCCACTATTCAATTTACATAATGATCAGGATACCACCCAGAAGCCAACAGGGAAGAACAGATCATATTTGGAGGTGGACATTCCTGGAGTCCTGCCCGTGTCTTCAGTATGCTACTAATTGTCCAGTTGTTAATTCCACATACAAAATCACCTGTTCAGTCGCCATACAGCCCCACTCCTTCCCCCTCTTCCTCCACCCCCATCATCAACAACCTGGGAGCAAAACTATCAACCATTCTTTGCCTAAAAACTGAATTTCCAATTCTCCCAGGGACTGCTCTAAATTTTGTGAAGAAAAATCTCCCAAGAAGAAAAGTTCACTAAACAGTATATGAAAGATACTAAATGTTTAAAAATATGCTGGGAGCAGTTATGTAAGCTCTTTTCTGTAGGTATCGGAAGGATATAACTAGGACAGTGAAAATGTAAAATAAATATAAATTGCCAGCTTGGAAGAAAAAATGATGTTCATCCCACAGTCTTAAAAACCATTCATGTGCAGTGATTTTTTTTACCGTTTTCTAATTTTGTATTATGTTTTGTAAATTATTTATAAAGTGTTGTAATGCTTCTTATATTAATTTTTTTACAGACAAATTTTTGCTATGAGGCATAAATGGTGCCTGAACAGATTCTTAGGAAGATAAATTATGTGTGAGTTGTGCATCTTTGGGGGGCCATAACTGTTTGGTTTTATTTTGTTACTGACAACATTTCTGGTTTCCATTTGTAAACAATTCTCACGCATTGATTACCTTTGAAAATCTTTTAATTTTGCATGTGACTAAAAGATGGATTGCTACCAGCAAATGAAACAAAAGTCTCTTCAGTCATATGTGAAGGTTTAATGGTTTTCCAATTTATTGACCTTTGGAATTTTTAAATATATATCTATATATAAAGTTATTATTTGAATAACGAACCAAGGGTTCACGTACTGTTCTAATTTTGTCTTCTTATGTTTTTCACTAAAAAGCTATTTTGGACAGTTGAAGAAATCAAATGCATTCAAAAGGTTCCAGTTTCTTTACGTTACTAAAGCAAAAAAAAAAAAGACAACAGAAGAAAAAAAAACAGAAAAAAAAAAAATATATAAAAAATAAATGAGAAAAGAGTGAACAAGAAAGCAAAACGGAGCTAGGAAGGAACAAGTAGAGGCGTATCAAAGAACTCAAGCTATAACCAAAAAGAAATATGTAAAATGCCTTTGCTCGTCTTCTCAATGCTGGACCAAAGCTCAATGTATGTAGGTATATGCACATTGTATAGATATGGCTAAATGTTGCTGACAATCTCGCAATACTAAACTGTTACTATTTAAAAAAAAAAAAAAAAAAAAGAAAAAAGAAAAAAAAATAAATACAAAAACAAAACTGTTCATCAGTGTTTTACCTCAGCACTCTACTTGTACCCAGTTATTGACCAACATTCAAATAAGAAGAGAGGAAACTGATTTCCATGTCAATGTTTGACTGTAAAATCTGTTTGGAAAACATTTTGTAATGAGCTTTTTGTCATGTGGTTTGCTTGTTTCCAACTTGAGATTATGTGGGGCACATTTGTTTATTTATTGTTACCAAGTGATATTATTTTTATTATTATTAATTATTATTATTATTACTATTATTATTTTTTTTTGTCCTATGTGCTATAATCTACAGAATGGTCACCAGGGTCACTTAGAAGCACTGCAAAGAGATCTGTTTTTCCATGCATGGAGCATGCAGCGGGAAAGCTGGCAGTACAAAATGGACTGTATTGTGTTGTTCAAAAATGAGAATCATTACAAAAGGAGTTGGTGTGGTGGACTTGTGACCAAGAAACCAAACTGGATATTTAAAAGCTCCTTACTACTCTGACTTTGAAACCAAAGCTGATTTATCTGCACAGGTTGCTTAACATGAAAAAAAAAAAAAAAAATAAAAAAACTGACAAAAACTGTACTTAATCTAGAGCAATATCTGTATGGTCAGTAAAGCTGCACTTTGTGTATTTCTTAACAGCTTCAGATCTGTCACTTTTAATTTGTACCATAAAAATAAAGAATTGTTTGACATGAAAAATAAGCTCCTTTCATGTGTTTGTCTTAAATCTCATGCATTATTCACATGATCAGAGCTCATGTAATTTCACATCAGTTCAATACAAAAATAGTTAAATGCTTGAAAGAAAGGAAGAAATAAAATCTGTTTGCACTGTGGAGCATCACTTTATCTGCAAAACTAAACACTGCTTCTGTACCTAGAGTGAGCATGTACATTGGTGATGTCTTATTTTCTCTACAGATATGCAGACTAGAGGATCTGACTCAGGAATATCGTGGAATCACTCAGGTGAGTAATATCCCCCAGGCCAAAGTGGATCAAAGCACAGATGGACATGAAGACCAGGAATGGTGAATCTCCCAGTGCTTCCACATATCCCGTAACAAAGCCTGGGTAAGTGATGGAAGGGGACTGTGGTAGTGAGCTTGGGTCAGCCTTTCAAATTATTTATCTTGCATTTTTGCAGAGTGCATGAGGTTTATTCCTTTCTGTGATTATGATACTGGTGGCAGAAATGCCTGTTTTCCAGGGCTTTTGCGTTGAGTCATACTGAGCTCCATCTAAATACATGACTCTGAAAAATCAAAATGTTTTGAGAAATCAAATTGTTATAAAGTTGTTTTGGAAGAAAAAAAACAAAACAGCCTAGAAAAAAAAAGCTTTGACAAAATATTGTGTTTGAGACTTGGGGAAAAAAAACTTTTCAAAGCTTTTTTCCTTTGATTTTGTAAAATATTGATTTACATTTCCAATACAACATGTTAAATAATAAAAAACAAACCCAAAATATTCATTTGCATAGAAAATACAGGGAGTACCTGGAATATTTAATTATCTTGAATTTTTCCAGATTGGAATTTACCTTTTCCAAGCATTCTTTTACTGCATTTTATGGATTACTGCATTTATTTAAAAAAAAAAATTTAAAAAAATCAAAAATAAAGGAAAAAGTTAACTTCCTTGTAGACAGGATGATTGAGGCACCATAAACAGGTCAAAGATGATAGAGGTGTAGCTTTTTGTTAGACCAGCTAGTATATGTGGGGAAAGTAGATAAGCTTTTAAGTGCCCAGATCCTCCCTTGGTCTGAAACAGAAAGCAGTTCAATCCAAAGGAAAACAGAAGCTGAGAAAAAAGAGAAGACACAGGAGAACCATGATAAAGTCATATCTCATTACTACCCACACTACAATATCCTGGATTTATGGGCTAAACCATCATGTCCTTGCTTCATTTCAAAAGCAGTGACTGCAGGTTTCCACACACCACCTACACACTGGGATTGCCAACACCATTAACTCCCAAGAGGGATGATTTGGGACTGAGTAGCCTTTACTCTGCCCACTGCTCTACAGCATCCCTCTCATGGCATGGGTAAGGATAGCCCAGCATCCTGCAGGCATATGTGGGAACCAAACTAAACTGGGAAGACATGGTTTGATATGGCCTATTCCCCTGTGCAGATGCTTTACAACTGGTCCAAGTCTAAATCTATACCTGGAAGAAAAGCTTGAAGTATTAGCAGGGCTTTGGTAAGCACAGATTCTCTTCCACTGACTTTAACTTCAATTAAACAAGCACTCAAGAAGCAAAACAGACTTATCAACTGGGAATATTCTCTTGGGGTTTGTTTTTTAATCTGAGAATTCAGTTTTAATATGAATCACTCCCATATGAGACCGTGATGCTCTTGAAAATAATTGAGAATTAAAGAGTTGGTAGGTTTTTCCTTCTCTCTCCCTCTGCTCTACAGCCCTGGAGCTTTGTTTTTTCCCTCATTCACAGTCCTTTGCTGTTGCATTTGGACACATGGACAACAGTGGTCAGGACTGAGCAGAGAGTCACCAGGTAGCTTACTAGCAATGACCCTGTATTTTTAATCCAGATGCCAGTCCCCCTGATTTCTTCTGCAATGCCAGCAGCAGCCTTGTCTAATCTACCAAAGCAGCTGCAAGGGAGGGCATGTAGCAGCTCATGGGATGAGTCTTTTATTTTATTGTGTTCATAAAGACACTGAGCTTCCTGTATCATGGGTATTGCTAGGTACTCCATGCCTTCTTTACCTCAGTCTTCAGTAGTAGGACCAGTTGTTCATTGGGTACCCAGCCCCCTGAGCTGGAAAACAGGGAGCAGATTAAAGCCCCTATGATCACAGAGGAGGTGGTTAGTGACATTGCTTCAGCACACAGATAAACACAAGTCTATGGAGCCAGATGGAATATGCCCAAGGGTATTGAGGGAGCTGGCAGAAGTGCTCGTCAAGCCACTTTCCATCCTTTATCAGCAGACCTGGACAACTGGGGAGGTCCCAGTTGACTGGACACTGGAAAATGCGACCCCCATCTACAAGAGGGGCCAAAAGGAGAATCCAGGGAACTACAGGCTTGTCAATCTGGCCTCAGTGCCAGGGAAGGTCATGGAGCAGATAATCTCCAGTGCCATTATGCAGCATGTGCAGAATTACCAAGTGATAAGGCCCAGTCAACATGGTTTTAGGAAAGGTAATTCCTCTTTGTCAACTCTTGTCTCCTGTCATGACAGGGTGACCCACTTATTGGATGAGAAAAAGGCTATGGATGTTGCCTACCTTGAATTTAGCAAGGCCTCTGACACAGTTTCCCACAGCATTCTCCTAGAGAAGCTGGCTGCTCGTGGCTGGGATGCACACACACTTTGCTGGGTTAAAAGCTGGTTGGATGGCTGGGTCCAAAGAGTTGTGTTCAGTGGAGCTAAATCCAGTTTGCAGCCTGTCACGAGGGGTGTTCCCCAGGGCTCAGTGCTGGGGCTGCTCCTGTTTAACATCTTTAGTGATGATTTGGACGAGGGGATCGAGTGCACCCTCAGGAAGTCTGGAGAGGACACTAAGCTGGGTGGGACTGTCGATCTGCTTGAGGGCAGGGAGGCTCTGCAGAGGGATCTGGACAGGCTGGATTGATGGGCCAAGGCCAATAGCATGAGGTTCAATAAGGCCAAGTGCCACGTCCTGCACTTCAGCCACAACAACCCCCTGCAGAGCTACAGGCTTGGGGAGCAGTGGCTGGAGCTGCCCAGCAGAGAGGGACCTGGGGTGTTGGTTGACAGCTGGATGAACATGAGCCAGCAGTGTGCCCAGGTGGCCAAGAAGGCCAACACCATCCTGGCCTGCATCAGGAATAGTGTGACCAGCAGGGATAGGGAGGTGATCCTGCCCCCATTCTTGGCCCTGCTGAGGCTGCAGCTCGAGCACTGTGTGCAGTTTTGGGCACTGCAGTACAGGAAGGTCATTGAGGTGCTGGAGAGGGTGCAGAGAAGGGCAACCAGGCTGATGAGGGATCTGGAGAACAAGTCTTATGAGGAGAGGCTGAGTGAGCTGGGGCTGTTCAGCCAGGAAAAGAGGAGGCTGAGAGGAGACCTCATTGCTCTCTACAGCTACCTGAGAGGAGGTTGTAAACAGGTGGGGATCGGGCTGTTCAATGAAGTTACAAGTTACAGGACAAGAGGTAATGCCCTCAAGTTGTGCCAGAAGAGGTTTAGATTGGATATCAGGAAGAATTTCTTCACTGAAAACATTTTCAGGCATTGGAATAGGCTGCCCAGGGCAGTGGTGGAGTCACCCTCTCTGGGGGTATTTAAGAGTTGTATAGATGTAGTACTTAGGGATATGGTTTAGTTAAGAACTTGTCAGTGTTAGGTTGGTGGTTGGACTCGATGGTCTTGAAGGTCTTTTCCAACCAAGGTGATTCTGTGACTCTGTATGTAGACCACCAGCAACTAGCTGGGTTTAAATCCAGCCTAGTTCCTGGGTTTCAGGCTGCTTCTCAAGATGTTCCAGGGTGCAGAGTGCCCACCACCAGTTTGCAGCTGCCAACAGCCCAGCCCTTGCAGCTGCCTCCTGCTCCTGCCTGTTCCCATCCCTTGTGCTGGCTCTGCATGTGTCTGGCCAGGAGCTCTAAAAGAACACGAGAGATTCTGGTCTTGTGGAGCAGCAGCTTAAAATTGTGTCACAGCCTCCACCAGCATAGCATCAACAATCTCATCAGGTCTGGGCTTGTTTCCTTGGTTTTGGACACCACAGGTTACTGGTGTTCAGCTAATGAGCTCGGTTCAGATGATGGGCTTTCAGTTAAAAAAATCCGTGCCCCATCCAGTCTATCCATCACTACTATTAGGAAGTTCTCCCACCTTGTGTGTTCTCTCTCAATTATGATCTCAAGATGCCAAAGGTCTTAGAGGACATCTGAATGGTATGATAATTTCCAGTTGATCCTGGAGGAGCCAGGATTACCCCAGCAGCTGTTGGAACTACCTCCGCATGCCTAACTATTTTTTTAATTAATTGAAAAACCTGTGCTGATACTCAGTCATTCCTGATAGGTTTTAATGCTATTAATTTTAAACATCTCACATTCTCCTGAACTGCTGATACCTTTTCTCTAAAATGTATACTTTTAACTATCATCCAAAATGAAAAGGCAAAGCTATGAAGATCCTTTCATTTCTTTTTGCAAAGCAGGCATTCTGGTGTTTTTTACCACCTTGTCTCTGTCCTTTTGACATTTCCAGTTCAGTTATATGTTCCTAAATGGAGAAGCATGAAACTATTCTCAAAATTACCCCTCAGTTCTTCCAGGTTAAGCTACCTGAAGAGAAATGCTTATTTCATGAATACCAACAGCTATTTTCAGTTACTAGTTGTGGAAATTAAAGGGTCTGATCTTGCAAATGCATAATGCAGATAACTTTATTTGCCCAACTAGTGTTACTGATGTTTTGATGCTATCTTCATAGATACATTTAGTGGTGTGCAGTTCTACACAGGATTGGATCTACCCTAGGCAGATGTGGATCGATACTCATATTTATCACTTTGTCTAGCTCATCCATCAGTAAATCTTCATATGTCCTTTATTATTTTTGAAACACAAACAACTCAGAGGGGACTACATCTCAACACGAAAGGCACATATTCCTTCTGAAGTCAATACAGCTATGGTTTCTGGCTTGGCAGGTGCCTTCCAGAAACACTTGCTGCTGAAGGTAATCTTTGGGGGTGGAAACTGGGGGAAACATGCTAAAGCATGAGCTGATAAATATTTTTTAAATACTTTCTATTATTCCACTGTATTTAAGATTCTTCTCTCTAAAGGTGCCCTAACAAACTCACATACTGACCACTGAAAAGGAGAACTTAAAGCAGCACCATTTTATTTTGTGCCTGTGGTATACCTAAGCCCAAGCATGTTCATCAGCAACCTGACTCTAAGACTTCCCAGCTAGCCTGGGGATCAAAGCTCACCAGGTGATCTATACATCCAGAGTGAGGAACACAAAGAGCAGGGATCAAAAATCCACACTGGCTTGTGCACTTTGTGGGTCATGATATCTTCAAAGAAATTACTCGACAGGTAATATGTAATGAAGACCACACCTGAGAAAAGACAAAATTCACAGTCATTTGTTAAAAAAAGGAAAAAGGAAAAAAAAAAAAAGTAGGACTGACAGAATATGTTTCTTCTTAAGATGTGTTAGAAGAGCTGTACATGGTAATAAAAAGCCTATCAATTGCTTGGTATCAGCTGAGCATACATTCACTGTACATCAAGGTTGTGAGGAGTCTGTGTTATTTATAATGTACTTTCTTCTGCTGTGGTTAAAGGTGTGATCTCAAAAGCAGGTCCTGTGGTCCCAGACATCAACTGAAGATGAGAATATGACAAGTTTACATCCGAAAAGAGATAAATGTTTGGCCTAAAACTGTTTTACTCAAGTGATAGAAATTATTTTCCCTAAACTAATGTAAATCCTCTCTGATCTGTAGTCATTCATGGTTTTAGAAGGCAGGAAGGTAATGTCGATTTTCAAAGATTTACATGGCATAGTTATTTATTTTTTGATTTTGCACAGCTTGATTTTTTCTGTTTTAATTCTTTCAACATACTGGGATTCTGTAACATTTAGAAGTGAATATGTCTATATACAAAGCCAACATCTCCAGCCTAGTTGTGTCTGAGGTGTGTTTACATAGCCATGTTAGCTTGGTGTCATAAAGAAACAGCCCGTTGCATGCTTGCTTGCTTTATTCATTTAGATTTCATACATGTTTAACCTAAATGCTTTAAAGTATTGGCCAGTTTCAAACTAACATGGTAGAAGAGAAGAAACCTCACAGATAACTACAGGTTTAATGAAAATAGCCTAGAGAAGAAAGAGACAGTAGAGTCCCAGGTGGGACCAGGGGGCTGTCTGGTCTCACACCCTTCCTTTCACAAAGTCCACTGCTACCTTCTTCAGATAAGCAAATATTGCAGGGGTGTGTTTAAATTACAGTAAATTACAATAAACTCTTTTCCCCAGCACAACAGCTAGGCCTTGGCTTCCTTTAAAACTACTCCTTACTGAGGAGAGTACTGTCTTTAAAAGAAAGCAGTCTGTCACTTCCATTTCCAGTACAGCAGTTATGTTGTAATTTAGGATGAAAAAAATCTCTAGCTGAAAAAGCATTACATTCCTATTGCACTGGGAAGGTGATTAAAAGGAGGGGGGGGAGAGGAAAATAGCCTCCCAGTAGAATCTGTTTATGAGGTATTGTATTGGAAAGTCTATTTTTTTCTGGCTCAGGGTTTAAATCAGAAAAATAGGTTACTTGTGAAGACAGGAGAAAAATAAACACAACTCTTCATTCATTAATTTAACGAAATGTGCCACAGGTTTGAGGCCATTTTTGTTCACTCCTGTCAGCAAGATTTTACACACTGGAAGCAACCTATTGAAACTGGAGAGAGATGTTCAAGTGTATGAGGTTACAGACTTGCCTTAAGTAGCTTTGTTGCTTAGCTGCTTGAGTGCTGGCTCCAGACCTGGACATTTCTTTTCAAAGCTTTCCTCTTCTTCTAATGTTCATCTGCTTTCAAAGAAGCTCTGAAGCTTCAGCTCCTGTGCAGTAAAATGGGTTAAAGGAGGCCAGCAAAGTCTATATCCAGTTCAGTTGATCAGAATAAAAGTTGATCATGCTTGGCATCAAGGCTTACCTCTCTCTCTTGAACCCACCCACGTCTTCACACAGAGCACTGTGCAAGCCAAAGATACAGCAAGGCCAAGTGAAGCCTACACCAACCCTGCAGGCAGCTCTCTGGGATCTGTCTTCACCAGCTGTGATAAACTCTGTGGCTGGAGTAGGAACCCCTGGAATGCAGGCACCCAGAGCACCTGGTGCCTGGCTCCTGAAGCACACCAATATGCCAGGATGGGAGGTGTGAATAAGGAAGCAGTGCTTCAGCCACGGTTTCCGTTGCCTCTGACCTCTCCAGCACAAACTGAATGTAGTCAAAGACTGACAAATGTGATTTACAGTCTTCCCCGACACCCTGCTATCCAGGTCAACTAGGCAACAAGTTTCAGAAGATGATGATATATATGTTTCTCTTGGTGCAGACAAACTTGGTGCTTTCTCTTTGTGCTCTGCAAACATCTGCAACAGTAGAAGTGGCTCCTGCACCCCTTTCTCATCCCTCTCCCCAGCTGCCAAAGAAGACTGACCCTTCAGGTCTTCAAGTACATACTCTCTTCTTCTCCTCATTCAATACCTCATTTCAGTTGGGACAACCTCAACAAACCCTTAGTATTCCAAGCTTTTTAAGCTTAACTCCTGTGTGACTGAAACCTCATTTCAGTTGGGACAACCTCAACAAACCCTTAGTATTCCAAGCTTTTTAAGCTTAACTCCTGTGTGACTGAACCAGGCTGAAGAGCACCCACACAAGCCACTCCACTGACAAAGGTGCCAAAAGAAAGGACTGTGGAAAAGGCTGAGGACACAGATGTCATCGCTGAGCATAGCTGGATCCAAAACCTCACCCCATTCAACTGCCCCAAAGCAGATAACTCTTCACTGCCTCAGAGTTCCTTCATGTCCTTTAGGGAGATTTACACCACCTATGATTGCTTTTTGAATTTTCTGCTCTCTTAAATCCTGCCAATAACATTTCAATTTTTTAATTTTTTTTCCTTTGGTAACATAAAAAATATCCCATATCTGTTCTGAAGAAGAAGAATTATTTGTTTGAGGTCTGAATTGTCAGAAATATCAGTATTTTTGTTAATGATCCTAAGAGACTGTTTCCTTTAAACAAGGAATTTTGTGAGAAAAAAATAGCTGATATGTGCTCTTGGTTTTCATATCAATATTGAAGCAGTTTGCTGTTTTCCTACCATTATGACATTACCAAATCCCTTCTTTGCCTCTAAATCTCATGAATTCTAATTTAAGCTGCCATTTTCTGGTGAAGAAGATAAAATAAAATTAGCTATTTTTATTTTGTAAGATAAGGGGGCCTGAAACATGGGTACGTCTGAGCAGAAAACCAGTTGTTGGCCACCTCATACACTCCCTGCTGCCATGCTGAACAGAGGTTTATTGCCTATTTGAAGGAACAGACTGGTAGAAGAATTAAGAGCTCTCCTCATTGATGCAGGATAGCACATACAAGCAAGAAAGAAAACCAGATAATCAAGCTCTCCATGCGTACATAGGTCTGGTCCTTCCACTTGAGACTCCTGACAGAGTGCAAGCTCCTGCCAGTGTAAAAACAGCTTTCCTGTTACAGATACCACTCTGCTTTGAGCCTGATTCATCATAAACAATTCACCTCACATAGGACACCAAATGGTGTCCCTCATGTGAAAACAACTTGTAAACTAATAAATAAGAGGAAGAGATATTTAATAATTGATAATGAAATGGAGTAAAACCAGCGACCTTGGCAGGAAACATTCTGCGTCTTATTAGCAATTGCCAGAGCCAGTCATCCATCCTCCTTAAATCCATTTCCTGAATGTGTTGCATCTCTTGAATTTATACTGCTCTGGCATCAAACCATGAACATCACATTTCTGATGTTCACTGCCTTGCAGTCTAAATCCAGCAGACGTTCCTCCTCCTACCAGCATTGGCTTCTTTATCTATTTTCTTTCCTACATACAGATATATAAGCTTCTCTAATTTTTCCACATAAGTAGAAATACTTGTGGCTTTGGTAATTTTATTGATCTTGGTAGCCTCGGGTTGCATAGTGCCTGAGCACAACTAGAGTTTATGGACTACTGGCATGAGGTGTATATTTTAGAGTTCTCCTTGGAAGCTAGAGGAAAAATTAGGGCCATATTATTCCTCTACGGGTTTTATGGTGGGGAAAAAAAGTGCTTTTTAGACAATGATTACTCAGTATGTTGTGCAAAAATCATTGCCAGGGACCAAAAAAAATCACCTCCTATACAGTGTTGTTGGCAGTACAACAAACATTCTACACCAGTTTTTTTATAACTAATATTAATCTTTCCCACTGGAGCTGGCCACTGTTAATACACTGTCATGGTAAGGCTGTATGTTTAAGCCATTAAGAAGTCCTTCCATTTTCAATAAATGGTTTTTCAAATATCTTTCAGCCATACCAATTGCATTTACATTTCCTTTCTGCATCTTCTAGAGACTTAACAGGAGTGTTCAGCCTTTGGGAATGGATGCAAGACTAACCTCATTTACCTTATATGTACATATGAATATATATTCCCACTAATGCAGAATAAGCATATATACATTTATGTGTCTATTTTTATTTTTTATATATATTCACATAAACATGCCATAGATGTGGACATAGATACATAAAACTTTTCAGTGGTGGCCATTGAAGCCACATTTGTATCCATTGCTGAACAAATGGTTGACCCACTTAATCCTTTTCCAAATAAATGCCTTGCTATGTTTTTTTTGGCTTCAGTTGCATTTTTAAAGCACTCGCACCTAAATTAGAAATGGGGAGGTTCCAGGCTTCAGAAAAAGGCTACTATTCTGTAGCCTCCAGAACAAGAGCACCCTGTTCCCTGAAATAAACCCTTCTAACAATTTTTCCTGTGTTTGCGTATTTTAAGGGCTCAGCAGCAGCAGGGGAACAGGCCAAGTCTTTTTTATTATTTCATTCCTAACACCACATAGCTAATAATTTTGAAAGGTGTTTTTTTATTTTATCTTTTCATTCTGCATAAATATGGGCTGATACTTTTCCTTCTGCCATTGCCTGCAGCAAAGTGAAATGGACACATAAAATAATCGCATAAAAGTCTAACAACTTCTTTTTTCCAAAGTGATTTCTTATGCATCCTCTTGGAGAAAAATTCACAGAGGTTTTTTTTTGCTGGGGGCGTGGGAGATGCTGCAAGAGGAGGGGGGATAGGATATTTATACACCTGCCTAGATTTGGAACAGTTTGAAAATAATAAAACTTCCTATGGGCAGCTTCAAGAGAAGAAGTGAGCAGGAGAGAATTTGGATTCCATGAGATTAGACTATAAGCAGTGTCAAAGGTAGTACACAATAAATGAGACTTGAATGAAAACTGGAAAAAAATATCTCTATGTATGTTGAAACTCATTAGTGACTTTTGATTAGTGACCTTTCTGTGTTTGCTCTCTGAAGACTTTTAGGAGTTTGAGCTGCAGTGCCACCTTTATTGTCCAAGCCTGAAACTCAAATACCCACTTACACTAAGTTTCAAGTGGCAGATGCACAATCTTCACCAGGCACTTGGAGGGGTGTTACATAAAGCACAAATAAGAGAAGGAGCAGAAGCAACCCTTGGGATGTGTAAAGGAAGCCAGCTGCATTCTCAGGCTTCAGATTGAGGAGGGGTCTGGTTTCCTCTCAGATGTGATGGAAGAGTCCATCCAGTTCCGTGGTAAACAGCAAGTGGTGTTGTAAAATAGATGAAATTTGAACATAAATGATCCTGTCAAGACAGCCTGTCACCAATGGAAATTGCTTGCAGAGATCTGCACTGGCGTTGAATGATACAAGCTGCTGGTCATTTTCCACTACCCAAAACCAGCTAAAGTAATAGAGCTACTTACATGAAAGTACCTAAATTACTTTATTTAGCTCTGGCAACACTGACATTTTCCATCCAAACAACCACTTGGAAGGTTACACAGATCTATCCACAGCCTCCAAAAACTTCCTGTTCTTTGCTTCCCAAAGGAGCTGCTTTCCCTTTTCTCTTTCTGCAAAAGCCTTTGCAGTTTCCTCTTTGCCTCCTCTCCACACAGGCAAGTACAGGGAGCACCACTGCAGCCCTCACACAGCAACCTCCACCCAGAGCACCATGACAGCAGCCCCCTCAGATCGTTTCGAGGCGTTCATGGTTTCCCCCATCTTCCTAAGGGCAGAAGTCACTATCATCTTGGACCAGACTGCTCCTCTTGGCACCACGAATGCAACGTTCAGATGAGCACAGAGTGAGCTGGAACAGGTCTTCAGGGGCTGAACGTCTGACAAACTAAAGCATGCATCTACTGATTGTCTTTGTCAGCTCTTAGTAGACAATGTTTTAACATTTACAGGTAACTGAACGCTGCCATTTCCAATACATTTACAGTAAGAGTATCTCTCATCATTAATTCTACTGCCTTCTCTAGATGTTGAAATGGTGTTGACATTTAAAGCACGCCAACTCTCATACTTGCAACCGACATAGATGTCTGCATATTTGAAAATAAAAGTTCCACACTGCTGACAATTATTCTGCTTTCTAGCATTCAGCATTTCTCTCAGCATGTTTGTGTGTGTTAGCAAATGCACGGGAAACTGAAGAGGCAACTTGAAAGGCACTCCCCTGCAATTTCTGGACAGCAAAAGAGGGTTTTGAAAACCTCAGAAGGCAGAAGTGGAACAAGGATGGGCCATCCTGGGGAAGATCTATAGGGCTGGCAAGAAGGCAAGTGGAGTCACTGGCCCTTTTCTCTTCAAAGGACAAAAATTCTTGCTGCATTTTAAAGCTTTTTTTTTTTGTTTGGTCTGGGGCTTATTTTCCCAAGGATGTGAACTTTTGTGACCACTGCTACTGTCAAGGCAGTAAGGGCACTAACAGACCTTACTGTTCCTGCCCAGCCTCCACCCCAGGGCTCCCCTCATCTCTGCCCATGGCCCAGCACCCTGTTTCAGACCATCCTAGGGCCATCGGTCCCTGCCACAGGAGTTCTGACCTCCATCTCCCCCCAGCCCAGCCCTGGCATTTCACCCTACTGAGTCAGCCCAACCTGCCACCTAATGTCCTTGTGTGGCCTCAGATCAGCCTCATCACCATGAACTTGCTCAACAATCTGGGCTGAGCCCAGCTTCTCACCTTCCCCAGGCCTGCCCTGTTCACCTCTCCTAGGGATGGTGGGACCAGTTCCTGACCACCAGTCTTGCTGGGTGGGTCATCCACCTTCAAGTCCCTGAAAGAGCTGCTGCTCTGGCTGCCCTCTGGCAGATACTACACAATGTCAGCTTTGCTTTGGGAGAAGGGCTCCCTTGGAGAGAAGCTTACTGCAAATGTTTCACCTGGATCATCTTGGAGACCAGACCCACCTGAATGCTCAGAGGTGATTTTTCTACAGTTAGACCAAGAAACCTTTGCTTCCCCTGGCTTGTCCTGACTGTCTACTCAGAAATACATGTAACATTAGACCCAGAGACAGCACTGAGCAAGAAGGCTTCATAAGGCACTACACAGTGGTCAGAACAGTAACCTTGGAGTGCATATTCCCAGTCTGGTGCAAATATGAAGTCAAACTCATTAGCACAGCTCTCTGTTGTTCAGGTCCTGGGCAGACTCACAGCAGGAGCAGCTGCAGCAGCTTAAGATTTCATTGCCCAAGAGCTGGTTCATACCACCTTTTGCTTGCTTTCTCTTTTTGCATTGCATCCCCTTTCCTGCCCCCCTCCAAAAAAGGTGTTTCAGCAGTCTAGTTTCAAATAGCCTGTGACTGTGGGTTTAAGTGCATGGTGAGGCAATACAGCTGAGTGTCCCTGGGAGCCTGAGGGTTCCAAAAAGGGCTAATTTCTGCCCTCACCTCTACTGCCTCCAGTACTTTTTCCTGGCTGCTCAGTCCTTCGCTCTCTCTTCTACCAGCTCTAATGCTCAGCTAACTGCAAACTAAACTCACACTGCTCGTTAATCCAGGAAAAAACAGAATGGGTCAAGGGCTACCTGAGCTAGTTTTCCACTGAATTAGTAAATTGAATTTAGCCTACCATGCTATCAGAGAAGCGTCACTGCCAAGACAAAGGACAGAGGGACTGGACTACTCGGTTTTTTTAATAGCAAACTGCTAGATAGGTTTCTGTATTCTCCCTAACTGCACACAAAGGTACCAGACCCAGCCCTGATATGACTAAGGTGTGAGTTCATATTATGTACTTGTAAAAACCTCCAACATAGGAGAAGGAAAAGAGGCAGCTCGAGCAAATCAACTACTAAAATGCCCGTTATCTTAAGCAGATTGTGCTGTACTCTGACCTTCTGATCATGCTAGTGTGTTTTACTCCAACTTTGTCACCAGCCCCAAGCCAGCAGTGCTGACATACCTGCATTCCTGAGCTCAGAGCTGTGGCATATTGAGTCATCAGCAACATAGTTCTTACTCTGCAGAAAGGGAGTCCTGACAAGTGGATGAGAACAGATTGGGTAAATGAAATGATTAAATATGATGTAGAAAGAGAATAGCAGGGAGGGGGCATAGGGGAGGGAGAGAAGGGAGAGTAAACATTTACAGCTATTTGGCAGTCTTTTTTGTTTACTCTATGAGAACTTAAAGGTTAATAATGATAACTAGCAAACAATTACTAATAAGATGCCTTGAACTACTAGCATCTCTATGAGCTAGGATAAATTGTAAGGTAAGTGTAGATACTTGCCAGACCACACCTTTACCTGACTGTCCATGATCACTTCACCTTTCTGCACCTCTTTGCTCTGTGTTCATTGAGTCATCAATTATTCCATTGAGACTGTTTATTTCTATGTGTGTATTGAGACTATTCCATTGAGATTAAGCATTTCTAGTGACCTAAATGGATTAAACAGATATTCTTCTAATCAAAAAACTCACCCTTGTTGTGATACAAAGCAAGGAAAAAAAAATTGAAAGGATATGTACAAAAAAGCATACACTATCTTCTTGATCTTCTCCCTGGCTGCATTGTGTATGGGATATACCTACATGGTGTATCTTCTGCTGTGTGCATCCTTATGTAGGGACTGATAATAAATTAATAGTATATTTTATCAAAGAGAGCAACTGAAGTAAAGCTCTGAAGTAAAATTGCAGACCTCTTAACTGTGGCTTCTGTCTGAAAGCAGAAAATGCTCATTCATTATTCCCTTCAAAAGGAGGTGGTGGAATCTCAACACACTTTTTAAATGAGTTGAAAGTAGGGGTCCTAAATGTGGTTGGATTTTTTAGCAACATCTTGCTCCCCTTATCAGAAAGACTGGTGCCAGTTGAACCTTCTAGTTGCTGTGGGTAACAGCTTGAATAAACACGTGCATGCTTGAAGTAACAAAAAATATTACTGTGGACCCTGGGGTGTCGGAATTTTGTCCAAAATGACTACACTCTGCATGGATACATACCTACTTCTAGATTTGAAAAATACATGAGAAACCTTCACGTAATACCTCCTCCTGCCCACGCTGCAAAGTGCAGCAGCAGGAGGCTAAGGAATTTACACAGCTAGTGATTCTGTTGAAAAAGAAATGTATTTTTCTTGTTAAACTTGACTTTGAAGAGTGAGAGAAAAGTTTGTTTTGACTTTCTAAGCTATTGATGGTATGAAGGAGAAGGAATTATTATTAGTGTACCCCCAAGAATCAGGAGACTTTGATTCTGGTATCATCTGTGCTGTAGTTGCAGCATCCCTTCTCTGTCAGGGACATGGAGCCTTGTACAGTTGCTCCTGAGTATACGTGAGGAGATTTCATCCACACTGAAGCATCACACACCATTAGAGCCCTAGTGTGGAAGTAGTAACAGGGGCTTGCGTACAACACGTTACTCTGTGGGGTCTCCAAGCACTATTGCCACTCTTGTCAGGCAGAGAAAGACAACTTGTGTATGCTGGTACCACGTGGCTGGAGTCCTGACAAAAGCCTCTAGGCAAATGGAAATACAAAAATATAATAGTGGACAGGCTGCTTTTGAAAAAAGAAGGCTTTCCCTTTCAGGGACAAGAAGGCTGTAAAAATCAGGACAAGTCCTGTACAGATATTTTAAGTCCTATTAGTATCTTGATAGTTGAGGATGTGATTGATTTTTGTTTTTATGTGTCCCCTTTCCATTAGCTGTTTAATCAAAATGAAATCTAATCACAGGCTGTTACTAGAGCTCTGCTGACAGATGGTAACTTCTTAAGCCATGGTTGTGTGATTGTGTTCATCATTTGCTCATACTCTGCGCCAGAGCCAGTAGCCCTCATCTGGTCACAAAAGCTTTATTAATGTAACTCAATTTGGCTCAGCCACTTCGTTACTCCCACCATGAGACATTATCTTATTTCAGGTTAAGTTAATAACTGACCAACTAAATATAAGACACTCCTTTAAGCTGTTTAAGTTTTGCTTTGAAGGCTAGAAGATAAATGAGTTTAGAAATAGTTTTGTTACACTGACACTAAGTAAATCACTACACTTTTCTGTGTATATAAAGTGTAAGTACACTTGAAGAAATGTCAAGTTACAGTGGTTCAAAATCATATTGTCCTTCAGTCAAGCCACAGCAACAGGCTGAGTACATGCTCCTGTGAAGTACAACACAACTGCTTAAATCTCCCTATGCTAGTTGACCTACAGATTAAGCTGTTCAATAAATTGTGAGCCACTGTGTGTTACCTTGAAGTCAGACTGACCTAAGACAGTATCTGTGGTCAGTTGGCAGATGTCAGCTGATGGGGATAATTGGTTAAACCACTCACTATTTCTAAGTGGCCTCACATGCTAAATGCATTAACCATTTCCATATTTTAACCACTTGAAGGTTGAAAGGCATTTCAATTTTAAAATTTCTTATAGCTCTAATAAGCTTGATTCTTTTGCAGCCTGCCTAAAAGCAGTGGAATTCACCTTTTTGGAACAGATGCACAAATGGATGTGTCTTTGATGTGTTTAGAGCTACGAAGTTTGATGTTTTCAATTAAAACAAGTGCTATTTACTTCTATACTTACGGATAATAGAGCACTTTTGACTTTTACAAAGTGCATGTTATTAAAGCACTTTGCTAATGTACAAAGGCACTTTTATAAAACAAGAAAGAAAAGAAGCAGTCCTCTTTCAAACTGTCTCTGGAAAATGAGATGAAAGTTTAAAAAAAATTTAAAAAAAAAATTGTGAGGAAAGAGTTCTTTAACAATAAGAGAGCTGTCTTCAGCTGTTCCCATGTATGATTTCAGTCATCATCTTTATGCCTAGGAGCACTTTTATAAACATTTGTAACAATTTAAACATATTCTATCACTCAAAACTTTTCACACAAGGGCTCTTCACCCCAACCTTTTTGATGAGGCCAGAAAACACTTGTCTTGTGGTTTCCAAGGTATTCCTAAAATAGTACAATGGAAAAATGATGTGGTATTGTTAGTGCTCTGTAGCAACTATTACTGATTTATTACTTAATATCATTATTGAAACTGTATGTGGACCTCTTACATCTGTGTATCTCAGTTTGTCTATTTTCAGCACATATTTCCTGTATTACAGTCTGGAATTGTGGTTTTCAGGGATATAGGGCCAGATTCAGCAAGGAACAAGACGAGTTTAAGTCTTTTCTGAAGCCATTTTGCTCTTCTGTACTTCTTTGTGTCTTCTCTTCAGTTTAGCACTGACAATGACAGGAGTTCCATCACAGTCAGATGTAGCTGTCTGGGATGATATGCCTAAAACCAAAAGGTTAGTGGTGGCCAAGATGAAGGAAGGACTGATGTGTTTTTCTCCAGAGCTCTTCCTGTTAGGCCAGGAAAGGCTTTTGTATTTCTGCCATTCCAAGTAAAGCTGAAAGGCTGTTTCATAGAAGGAAAAAATTATTTCCGAGGAAATATTTCTCAAATTGAGTGTCTCTAAAATGGCAGAGGAAAAAAAAAGTATTCTTCTTCAGGTCATATAGCAATGTTTCCAGTAATGTGGCATTTCTAATGGAGAAATCATCAGCAGAGATGTTGTTATTTTTCTGCAAAGCCTTTTGTGCAAGATGCTTAAAACCTCTTACATTTCAGTTTCAGAATAAGGCAAAAGGATGGGCACCTTACCCACTATCTCTGAAACATATTTATTGCTTCTCATCTCTGAGGAAGGAGTTTTAACCTGGGAATGATGATTACACTGCATTACTTTGCTTCTGCAGTGGTACATTCAAAACCAAAAATGTCCCATCTTAGTTTTTCTATTAAAACCCAGCTTCTGATGGCTGCTTCTTCACATTTTGTCCCATCAATCTCCATGTCACTACATGATTTCTAGCTTTTCATTCTGTTGTGTTTTCTTGTTTCAAAACAATAGATTTTTCATATCATTGGTGTAACTAGTCAAATAAAGAGACCAAACAGCTAGAATAGATGTTTGGTACAGAGCATGTAGAGAAGCAGATACAAAGAAGTTAGTCTTGTAGGAGAATCCAAGAGCTTTTGGTAACTGGACTTGTGAGTCAAAAAAGCAACCTTCTTGGGAAAGGATGCACTTTTATGCTTCTCTATCTGTAAGTATTCTCTAAGTATTTATTTGTTTATTTATTTATTTATTTACTGTAGAGTAAAATGTCATCTCATAAAAGCATCAGCTGCAACCAGAGATGCTATTACAGGTTTTGTATTATTAGCATCCAGGAGTGCTTGGGGTGAGCAAAAGGTGCCGGAACAGCGGGGGACTGTTGCCATAAACAGGATTTCACAGAGTCATGGGTCTTTTGGAAACATCTCTGGCTTACATTACTTCTAAAGTTAGCATTATTTCTCCATTCCAAATAATCAGAAATAAAACATCAGACAGTAAACACTCCCTCAGCGACTAACTGTGCTGTTTGGGGCATCTCTTCCCCCCATTCCCTATGCCCCCCCCCCACTACTTTCCAGAAAGAAAAGACACTAAAAGTTCCTTCTGTGAGTTGCCAAGGTGCTCCCAGCCCATTGTGCAGAATCATTGTCAGGTTAAATTAGGGAGTACAGACTCCATGAGTGTAAAAAAATCAATACTTGATGGAAGATTGCTCCCCGGAAAATCTGTTTTGATTCCAGGATTAATTCGCGACCAAAGGCTTCTGCAAAATGACATGCCATTAGTCAGAAAATGAACACATTCTACCCTTGAAATTGGATGGAAATATGTCAGGTGATTGACCTATTCATTCTCTTCGCTCTCTGGGCAGAGAGAGTAGGTGTGGTAGCTGTGAATTAGGCCCACAAACCAGGTCCATTTTCCAAGCAGTAAAAAAAAAAAAGAGGAAAAAAAAGTCCAATGTGAATTGCAAGTATTCTCTAGGCCATTGTTGTAAAGCTATTGCAAATGCATTCCTTCAAGGTAAATGCATTTGTCTGGAAGGCCTGATTCTCTTGTGTTTTCTAAATCTCAGAATAAACCATACTAAAAATCTTAAAATAAAGCAGGGATATATATATTTTTTTTTCCCCTTCTGCAAAAAAGGCTTGCAATATTAATGACCATGTAATTTGTTTGCCATCTATAAAGTAACATCCCACCCCCCTCCCTTTGCTCACCAGTTTCTTCCACTAAAAACTTTCATGAGAGAAACCCAATGGCTGAGCAGCACTGGCTGGGCTGTGTTAAGGGCCTCTCTGAACAGTCCCTGTGGCCATCACAACCACCAGCCATGAGCTGTGCAGCCAGGGTGCTTCCCTGCCTTGCCAGGTGCAAAACTCGAGGACAAAAGGGCATTTTAATCTTTGCATTGATACATTCTGAGCCCGAACTGTGTCTGCTTATACTGCTGAAACATGCTGAATATGTGGAACAGGAAGGTTGTGACAGATGTTTGTATTTATTTATCTGGTGTGGGATTGCCAAGGTGAAGCTAACCTCTTGGTAGACAGACTCTTCCAGTAGAGAGAGAAGTTGTGGGTGGCAGTGTTAAACCTTGTATGGCTCTGTGTCACTCACACTGAAGTGCACTGAGATGGTAGAGGTTGCTCCCAAGCATGTTAATTAATGCAAAATTGCTATGTAGACTTAGCTCTTCCAGAAGGAAGTCACCACCAGAGTTTTTTGTAACCTCTCTGAAGAACATTTTCAAAGGGTGCATCATACTAGGATTCACATGATCTGGAGCTTTGCTTAAAAAAACTCCTGGAAAACCATTTATCAAGGGAAAATGCATGCACAGGTAGAATGGAAGCAATGAACAAAATCACCAAAGGGTATGTTAGCAATGACTGAATATTCAATAGCAGCCTAATACATCAAATACTAAGCACTGACATATCAGAGGATTCATTCTTTAAAAACTAGACCCTACTTAATCTCTCATCCCCCTCCAAAAATGGCTCTAAAGCAATTTTTGAGAATTTTGGACTTGAAATTCTGCAGTTATCTTCCACTTTGTGATACAGCATCTGTTGGCTTTCTCAGAAAGCTTCTGTGATAAAGATTGAACCTACAAAAAGCTGTAATTTTTTTGTCCAGTTCTGGTGATTCTTTCATTCACATTTTGGAAGTAACATATTCTGTAAAGAGTAGGTCACTGAAGGTCATGATCCATATGTGAATTCCCAGGTTGGAGTGTTACTGTGCTGGTGGATTAGTTCTTCTACTTGAGGTCAAGCTAAGCTTTTCAACATGGACATCAATATCTATGGGGGAAAAAAGCTGTTTCCCAACAGTACAACAGAAGTAGCTTGTGGTACTGATATTGGAATGCCCAACTAATCTTTGTTTCTCTGACTATTTCACAGACTAAGCATCTTTTTTTAAAAAAAAACAACAAAACATTTAGAATTACAACAGTGAGCTTAAAGCCAGCAGGAGACATTCCCCTCCTCAGATTACAGTGATCCTCACTGACATCCCACTGCAGCATTTCTATCATAAATGTGCACCAGTCTCATATTGTAACTTTCTGGTCAAGCATAGAGGATCCTGTCAGGCATATTGCACAGAATTAATAGTTACTTCAACTTAATGGGAACCCTGGAGATTAAAGCCATCAGACCAGCAAAAGGATGTCCTATATTAATATTACGGAGTAAGACCAATTGTTTCCCCCAGAGTCCGTATCCCAACCCCACTACCAGAGTCTTATCTTTACTCCAAAATTCAGTGCAGCTACCACTTCATTTCAAGAAATAATCACTTTGAATAGAATTTGTCTCTTCTGCCCTTTTCTCATCTAAAAGCCAGATGTCAGGTTTCCTTGTCTTGCAGAGATAATAACCTCACAGAGAGGGAGTCATCCCACACTAAGATAGGAATCCTGAACTGTCCTCCAAGATCCCTTCCTCTTCCTATTAACTTCAAGAAGGATCTTACAAGATTAACCTACAGTGGATGCCAAAGTGCTAACATTAGATAAAATTAATCCCATTCTTCATGCCCACATCTTCATACCTGCAGAAGAAATATAAAAATGGCCATCTCTCAGAAACACCAAGAGGGTTCCCTAATTAAAGCCAGTGTGGTGTTCTCAGTGGCAAAACTCTCACTGATTTCAGTGGAAATATGAGCAATCCATTAAGTGTTTTGAGCCCAGTGGATGGTAAAGGTGGTGCAGGTTAAAAATGCCTTGGAGGGAATTTGGCTTTGACACACAGAGAAGCAACAGGCTTAACCTGCGGCAAAACTAGTTGGATTAGATGTTAAGGTTTAAAAGGTTGGATTAGATGTTAAGGTTAAAAATTAGATGTTCAAGAAAAAAAAAATTCTTTGGGCAAGGCACGTGGACAGCTGTGCTTAAGATCATGCCATCAGGAATTATTTAAATACATACAATTCTGTTTCCAAGCAGGAGCTTAATTTTTCTAATTCTGTGGCAGTTTTAATTCTCTCCTGCAGTTTTTGAGGATGCATCTAGAAATTTATCATTGCAGAAGTGCAGGCATAGAAGGGGTATGAGAGGTTTTAAATTTTCAGTAACACAAGCTGTCAGATGTTATGAAGGTATAATAACTTTTGGGCTGCAACTACATTGTGGATACACGTTTCCAGACATCTGGTTATCACTGACTATCCAGGCTCTTAATTACTCTGCTTTCCTTTTCTCTAAAGGCATTTCTTTTTTCTCACTCAGTTCCATCTCTCAGTTCTGTCATCCACATTGCCAGAGCTCTCCCATTTTATATTCTGGACCCTTTGGGCGTCTGCTCTCAACTCTAAGGACCACTGCTACAGGCTAACAACCAACTAGTCTTTATGAGCTGTTATGTGAAAAAAAGGTTGCAGGAATGAAAGGCTCTGACTGAACATTCTCAAGTTCTGTTGAAATATTTCTAAGTGAAAAAACCCTAAGAGACTAATGAGCTAAGATACTTATTTTTTTTGTTGTTCTTATGAGAAGGCTACCATGACTAGTTGTACATGAAAAAAGGGATAAAAAATACTGGCATATGCAGTTCTGTGTCTTCTTGTGTACATTTCCCCTGGTGATGTGTCAGCAAAGCAGCTACTCCTATTTCCAGTATTTTTTAGCTAAGCTTCATTCTTAATAGATCTAGAACTTGAAAGAAGTTTGCAAATTATTTTAGAGTGTTGATGGAGCTTGTCCTTCAAAGAAAAAAAAAAAATAAAAAAAATGTTCCCAAGAGCATGGAAACAATGATGAGTCTAAAATGGCTTTGTTTGATTATTTAGTTAGTACAGCAAAATCTGTAAATGAAGTCCTTGTCCATAGAGGTTTCATAGAACTACAACATCGAAGTACGTACTCTAAAGAACTCTGCATTACCTCATTTTTCTGTACTACCCTAAATACTCGTAATGACTACTGGCCCATCTTTCAATCATTCCTATACATGTCCACAGCTAAATATACTCATAAATGTGGTCATCAACCCAAATTTTGTGATGCACAAAGTCAAAGGAACACTCCAGCGCTTCTACTGTGAACATCTTTTTCTTCCTCTTCTCACCCAGTGGTCTGATCTCTTCCACAGCAGAGGTGTAACCTCCCCCTAGGACAGTTCCCATCCATCTCACAGTTGCTATAACCACCTACCTTCAGTCCAAAATCCAAACTCATCTCCAGCAGGCACTATGAACTGGACATGCCTAAAAAAGGAGGTAAGGTTGGAGTGAGCCTGAAGTCTAGGTATCATTCTATTAAAATGCCATTAAAGATGCAGACATTTCTTTCAAAAGACTGAAAATAGACCCTGAAGTCAATGATTAGCAGAACAGCAAAAATCCTGTAAAGCCAGAAAATTGACTATACAGTACAGTCAAGGTTCTTTGTGAAGTTCTAAATGCTTTCTTAGAAAAATCCCTATAAATTAGTGACTCCACAAGAAAATCTAAAGAAAGGTGAACTCTTGGTGTAGCTTCCAATCACAGTTTGCACATATAGTTCATAACAGTTAATGACATTTTTCTTCTCTTCAATTTCACATAAAAAGATAAGAAGGAAAACTGCCAGAATGTGGTCAATATCTTGCTATTTGCTCTGTCAATGCCATCAAAATATTGTTTAATAATTCAGAAGCAACCATGTAATTTTCTTCCCCAGCAGTAGCAAATTAGGCACTTACTAAATAATTGACAAAAATACTTAATTCTAGGGATGCCTTGACGAACATACTATTAGCTGACAGCTTTTATAATTTTCCTTGCATTAGTGATTATATTTTTAAATTATTTTCATGCCAGTTCACATAGGCAGGGGTCCACACTTTCATCTCATAATGTATTAAGTTTACATGCCTATTTTTATGAATACATTGCAAAAATTATAATTTCAAGGAGAAATGTCAACAATTTAAAAGAACGACGAGTATGGTTTTACAAGCAGCTTGAAAAGGACAGTTTTAAATACTGCAGGAAAATATACCCTAAAAAAATCGTTATAAGAAAAGCATGCCCATAGTTCCCCACAATTGCCTCCTTCAGACAAAGAAGCTGAAGTACTGATACCAGAATGCATTCAAACCATCTGCAAACTGGAAATGCTCCAGATCCACATTCTCACAAAACCAAAGGAGGAATTCCTTTGTGGAGCATTGTTTGATGGTGAAGTGACAGTTGAACATGTGGGGCTCTTCTTTAGGGAGGGAAAAATTTAACATTTAGCTGCATTCAGCTGTGTCCCACCCACAATACTGGGGGATTACCAACTTCTTTGTTTGAGGATTCTTTTGGATGACTGTATGTTCTGAGCAAACAGAGCCAGGGGAATTGTACTCCACTGCTTGCTTGCACAAAAAGTTCTAGGCATTTCAGTGAAAAGACTTGTCTAGATGAACTAGGCAAAGCTGCTCAGCAGCAGAAGGTTCAGTTATGCTGGAAGAATGTTTGGTATTTTTTGTCCTCCCCAGTTTTTGCAAAAACCTTTAGGAATAGAAGTGGAGTTCTATTACTTCTGCAAGCTCTTGAACCATGTGCTATAATTTAATTGATGATTTTCAGTAAGTCTACATCTTTTTCTCCAGGGAAACAGATGTTACTGAAGTATTTATTATTGGGGCTCCAAGCACAAATCATTGTGAAATATAACCAAACAATTCCCTTGAAGATTACTAATTTTCATTTTCATAATTCCATATCTTCTGTTTCACTTTGGTTTGTACATGCAGAATCTTTTTCTTTCCCAGTCAATGAATCTGTTTTACCAATAGCTGGTCAGTAGATTACAAGTTAATGTTATAGATAAAGAGTGCTAATCTTTGGTTTCAAGATCAAACACTGCAAGATCCTTTAGGTAACTTGCTCCCTAAAATTTTGTACCCAAGTGCCTTTGAGGATCTTGATTGTATACACTAATTATTTGCCTTAGTAATTATTTCATACCAATCTCTGAAAAGAGCTGGTTATCTGCTATGCAGAGACACTGATAGGGAATTCAAAGAATTAGTATTTGCTCAGATGGTGGGAGAGAAAGGTATAGAGCAAGAACACAGTTCCTTCCTGTTCTCAGTTTCACCAGATTTTTTTTCCAGCGTAACACAGTTCATTTTAATTCCACAATAATGAAATCACTTTTCTGCCCACGACACAGAGCTCAGAGTCCTGCTCCAGAGTCCTGTATGAAACCCAAGTAAGCTGTGAGGCTCTGTTGAAAGCTCAGACACTTCTCTTTCTTCTGTTCATGTCTTCAGCTGTTCTGACCAACTGCCACAAAAGTAAAGGTGTGTGTTAGCTGTTACTTTGCTTTTTTAAAGAAGAAATTCCCTGTGCTTAAAAACGTTAGTATCTAGGTGGTACAAATTACAAGCCTTGCCATTCACACCTTATTGAGGTAATGAAGTGCTGCTGTTTGGCTGCAGACAGTTTTCTGCAAGACTAAGTTAACTGGTCAGCAGCACATCTGTTTTTCCTGTGATCTGTGATGCCTGTAATTGCCCACTGCAAAAATATAAGAGCATTATTTTAAGAAGAAAATTGAGAATTTGCAGCAGATTGTTGGAGGCAGTGAAAGCCAGCAGGGCATCTCTCTGAGATGGCAATTTCCAGAGCTTTCTTATGTTCCACCTCTGGCTGGTATCTTGGAGGAACTGAGTGTCCATGTTTCAATAGGGCATTGTGGTCTATGCCTCGAAGGCTGGAGAAAGAAAATTTGTAGTGATTCTACAGGTTCACAGGAATAGGACAGTGTCAATATTTCTTATGTTTGTGTTTTTCAGATAGGCTAAATAAAGTGCTAATATTTGTTACAGCAGAGTTCAGTTTTAGTAAATTGCTAATAGCAAGGCTTTATCATAAAACACCTTCAGAAAGTGGTCAGAAGTATTAATAAGATTTAGAAATCTCAGTAGAGTCAGAAGTAATTTTTCAGCTGCTTTTAATACTTCTTTTTTTTTTTAAGAAAAGGCTTTACCTTGTTAATAAAGCATGTTTTCATGGAGTGGTTCAAAAGCCATCCTTGTAGATCTGTCAAAAATCCTGTGGCTGTAGTAGGCAAACCAATTTGATTTTGGATTGCGTTGGGAGGGGACTGCTTTTAATACTTCTTTTTTTTTTAAGAAAAGGCTTTACTTTGTTAATAAAGCATGTTTTCATGGAGTGGTTCAAAAGCCATCCTTGTAGATCTGTCAAAAATCCTGTGGCTGTAGTAGGCAAACCAATTTGATTTTGGATTGCGTTGGGAGGGGAGGGGGGCATTTGCATTTCTTTGTTTGTTTGCCTTGCCAATCTGGTTCCTGGGAGAAAAAAAGATATAAAAAGGAGAGGTTTAAAATAGTGAATTTGCAGGGTTTGGAGAAATCCTCCTGAAGAGAGGTATTACCTTTCACACATATGTGGTTTCTGTTCCAAAGATAAAAAATGAGCTTTCTTTTTAAAGACAAACTGTATTTCCATGAGAAAATTCTGCTGCATTAACAACACAACTTTTCCCTTGTCGTCAACATATGTTTATGCATCCACCTGTAACTGCAAAGAAGCTGGACAAAAGCTGAAAAGGAATTATTCCAGTACAACTGTGTTCCTAAAGAAAACATTATACAATGAATAAAATACTTGGTCTTAGTCACCGTAAAAAGTGCTATATTATACAGCTGTCTGTGACTAACCTACCTCTCAGATAAAGATATAGGCAGTATTTGTCTTACTCACTGTAACAACTGAGAACCAGGTAAGTTTAAAAACAGATATAGCTATAACCATTCCCTTAGATGTGTTTCTTGTTGGAAAGATACATGGGCAGCGTATAGATTTGAATTTTATGTGTATGCATGAAAATCGCTAAGGGAAGTTAAACTGAAGATATTAAACCATCATCATTTTTATGTCTGCTTTAGAGTAGTTTTCACAGGATAGGCCCAGTTGAGGTGTAAATTTCATCTCCCATAAGTGGTGGAAATCACAAGTGACAGCTCATTGTCAGTCTGGGAAGCAGTGGCTCTGCAGAAGGCCTTGCTCAGGACACTAGGTTGTATAAGGAGGTAAAACATGTGCTAAATAACCATTGTCTCAGTCAAATAAATCATTTAAGAAGCTAGTAAGACCCTTTAAAAGGCTTTCAATGAAAATGCCAGTGAACAGACAGGGGGTTTTATAAATAGGTTTCTTTTGGCTTTTTAGAACAATAGCATAACTTTGGAAGGAGGTCATCTGATTCAGCTACCCTGCACAACCTCAAAGCATGGACAGCTTCAAACTCTAAGAACCAAAGTATACAGGTGGTTGGTGAAATTTTGAAAAGTGCATGCACTTTGGGGAATCATTTTGTCTGCAATTTATTATTACACTGTCTTGTACTGGTTTTATCTCCATCCTCCTGACTTCAGTAGTTAAAAAAAAATAAAGTGGAAAAGGAAAATATAAAGCTGTTGTAATTATGGTAGCTATGAAATGACACTTTAATGGTTCTAGCACTTATTTTCTGTATCATAACCATGTCTGGTTTTGTTTGGTTTTCTCTGACTTCCTCTATCCCAGGGTTTCCTGGGTAACTGAACTAGTGGTGGGTTTAGCTGTTATAATGTGTGGGTTGTGGGTCAAATTGTATAGACTACATTTTCACTCCTTGTTTCCCTCACCACATTAATTCTCTCATCTTCCAGGATGAAAACAAACAAGTTAGAAAAATTAAGTCTCTAACCTTTGGGGAGTATAAGCATGCAACCTCTTAATTGCAGTGAAGCTATTTCAGAACAGAAGGCTGGAAGCTCTCAGAAGTTCTTCTTATTAATAGATCCCTGGAGAGATGGGACCAGTGCCTTCAGGGGCACTTGGGGGAGATAAGAGAGGGATGTAGCAGACAGAGAGGGAGACCTTACAAGTATGGTGAAAGTAGCTAATGGAAATCAAGAGAGGTCAGAAAGGAAACAGATTATGAGAGGGGAGGGACCAGTAATGCCAAAAGCAGCCAGAATAAAGAGTAAAAAAAATAGACAAGAAGTTCTGGGGTTTGCCCAGGAGGAACACTTGGGTGACCTTTAGCAAGAGCAAATGCTTATTGAGTGCAGGGTTCACAATTAAGATATAGGTCAGATGGAAAGCAGGAAAAGTATCAAGGAGTTAAGTGACTGATTAAAGAGGAAGGGCTGCCTGAACAAGGCTTGCAAAAGCATTGTGTATACTTAGGAAGGTAAAAACATGCATTTGTGAGATAGTTGCCAGACCAGAGTTGCTACCTGTCTTATTTTCCAGCTCTAGCTTCTAGCTCAGTGGCTCAGTGAAAGTACACAGGAATTTAATAGGAACCACTAGTTAATTCAGATGCTAAATGACAAGGGAACAAAAAACTTCTGGGGCTCATATAAAACATGTGTGTAGAACATACACTGTAGCATATGTTTTGCAAATGAGCTTGCATGAATAAATACCACGGCTGACTTTCTGTTTGGCCATGACAAGGAGAAATAGCACACCTCATTTCTACACAGACACTGGTAGCATTAGAAACCATACAGAGCAGATCATCTCCTTGCAACATAAATCTTTGCCCCCCCCCTGCCCATTGATGCTCCTTGTTCCAGTAATCATTTGTAGCGAAATTCCGGGGAGAACAACTAATAGAGTCACAGCAGTACACCTGCATTATAACAGGAGGGGACAGTGATTACTAGAGGAGAATTTAAACAACTCAGTATTAAGTGATGCCCTAGCTGTTCTAGCCCCCACAAAGACCTCAGTGCACTTCAGGCAATTCTGGTTTCAAAATCACCCACCACTCATGGAATTTTTGCAGTTCTGTGTGTAGAATGATGCACTATTGGCTCACAAAAAAAGGAAAATCATAAAATCATAGAATCATAGACTGGTACTGTCCCAATTAGACAGCCTCACTGTTAGTTTCACCATCCACTGACATCCAGTATAACAAGAATATCAAGGTGACAACAGTTGAACTATCATACCATGTATTTGGGCAGATTAAGGGGTAATAAGCAACACACTGGATAGCATCAGGTAAGGTTTGTTCTGTTTGCTCTTTGGAGTATTAGAAGGTGGCACCTAGTCAATTAACACTTGTTGTTAGCAGAATCAATTGACAGGGAAAGTTGCAAGGGTCGTTTTTATCAATGTATTATGTAGAGGTCTACGCTTGCTACTCTTAATACCCTGTTATCTATAGTTAAAGTTGAACTATTATCACTGCATATAAATGGATGTTTCCACCTCTTCTGATGAATGTAAACCTAGGCTTTCTCAGTGGGCTACAACTAAAAATTCCCCTTTTCACCTCTCACCAAAAAAAGACTTCACTGGAATAGAGGATTAATAAACTAATGTACCCAACATGAACCTAGATATTAACAAGGAACCTTCTTTGTACAATTCCCATGAGATGTGGTGAAAATTTTGGGAAGAACAGGAAAATGAACCTATATTGCAGATATCCTTTTGAACTAAAACACCATAATTGTTAATGTGAGGTAAAATTGTAATATTTGCACTCTCGGCTGATTCTGTACTTCAACTTTATCCTTGAGTTCTTGAGTGCATATTCATGGAAGGATCATGACCTAATGCTGATCAATATATACAAAAATTGATCCATGTCTAATGTAACTCTAGTGCAGTTGATGGGCTGAGTCCATTTGTGGTGTAACTACGATGACATCAGCATGGATGTTTCCAGGATAAGTCTTTTTTCAGTACAAAGTCTGGGAAAATGTAGAAGAGTGTTACGACAAGAATTCATCACTTATCAATGTTTCCTGGCCACATCACAGGAATTAGCACTTTCAGTCTTTAATTTCTTTAGACAATCAGCAAGTTCAGCTACCATGTAAATGTTCTGTGATTCTATGATTCCAAATCTGAAAGCTGGAGGACAAGGAGGTTTGTTTTAGGGGCAGTATGCAGAAATTTTATTGTGGTAGATAGAGCAGATTTGTTTGAAAATGCATCAATAAAGCAATGTGGGCATAACAATGGCTATTAGAGGTAGAATTTAGAACATTAAGACAATACAAGCATACCTTTCTCTTCCTTTTAAATTTGATACTGAGATGAAGGTACAGCACAATATGTAAATTCTCATTATGTCTAACAAGATATATGGCTGTCTCATGCATATTTTCCTACTAAGATCTTATAATGAGTAAAGGCAGAGTTTGATTTCTGATTGCTCTTCTGGTAGCCATGAAAGGCCTTGACAGGTTCCCATTCCCTCCAATGCAGCTTTCTGTCAGTACAAAGAAAATAAAATCCAGCTGATCCTTGGCCATGCCTGATAATTCCTCCGTATATGCAAGACTTCCCAACTCAATGGCTTTACATTTTTTACTATGTCAAGAGAAAAGCCATATTAGAACATTGTTTATATCCTGACAATTTCTCTCTCCCCAGTAGCTGATCAACAGCTGCTGAAAGATCACAAGCATTTCTATATTGAACTAGAAGTGAAACGTATAGAGAGGTGCTATGGCTTTCCAAATTCTCCAATTTTTCTGTCAGGCTGTTAGATGAAAGGGAACTTCAAAGCATGCCCATTTAAACCCTTTTCAAAAAATATTAACTATTACTAGTGAACTCTTCAATATCTCCTGCCATTGCCCACAATTGAACATTTGTAGTTCCTTGAGCAATACTGACTGTCTTCAGTGGAGATTTGGACACAAAGGCAACTAGAAACTAAAAAAGACAATGTTTTTTCTAGGTCAGCCTCCTCCCAGATGATCAAAGGAACTCATTATGTGGTAAACATAGCAGGCAAGCCACCATGAAAGCAGACATTGTTTGGCAGCTCAGGACTGAACTGTACGTTTATGATTTAAAATGGAGGTTGACAAAAAACATCATGGAGCTGGTCCCTAGCCATTTTTCTACCCTTTCTCCTCTGCTGTTTCTGTTTGTAAAGTTACATGATAGCAATATACATCTTAAATGTGATTTAGTCTGCCTCCAACATGATGACAACCACCAAAAATATGTCAAAACTGTATTAGAGAGCTTGAATGGTGACTGCAGATGTTCATACATGTAGACTGAGACATGTTCTCTGATTAGCAAGCTGGTTTGGGAGTACATTCACATGGCTGCTCCTTGCTGAAAGTCATCATCTCATCTTGCAGGATCTATTTCTGAGCTGCTGCTGACTTCATTTTTCTAACCCCTTATTAGGTCTCTGTGTTCATCTTGCAGATTAGAGGCCGTTGTGCCTCCAAAATTCAATGTTTGAAGGAATCTCTGTACCTTCTTATCTATCTGAGATATGTTAGTGGTACCTTCAGCTTTATTGTGATCTACATATCTCTTCCAGGTATGTTACCTCCACCATACAGGATTTAAGTTTTCTTTAGTTTAGCTCTAGTTCACTCCATCGTTGCTCTGTGCCTGCAGCCATGCTCAGCTAGTGTTTCTTCCCAGATCAAAACGTGATTTCATTAAACCTTCATGCCTTCCATCCCATCAAAATATTGATGAATTTCCCCATAAAACACCCTGGGAGCTGAATACATGCCAGTTCCACTAGCTGTTTTTGCCAGACTGAAGCTTTGAGCTCTGCATGACTTGCTGCCTCAGGTGGCTCATAGTGGTTTGGATTTTCTTCCATCTTCAAGTTCAGAGCACTGACCATCCTCCATAGTATTACTGTGGACTGGTTGATTTTCTTTGCCTGGTGAACTCAAAATGTTTCATGAGGAGTTAATTCTGATTTTTTTCTCTACTAGCCCCCAGAAGTTTTTTATTCTGCTCACAGACTCATCTCCTGCTGGGAACACATCTAACCCTTAAAAATTGCTCTTCAGCCTTAGTTCTGTCACAGACTGTTCTCTGGTTTCACCTTCAGTTTGTATTTTTCACTGTTCACATTTCTGTGGTGCCATACTCTTAATCTTTCCTTACAACATTCATAGCACTACTCTCTTTTGGTCTAAGTTACATGGAAATTATTAGGCACAGAAAGTACTTTCAAGACAGCTATCCTAGAAATAGGGCAACCTCCTGATTTCCTCTGTTACTGGCATGCTAATACCCATGCTTGCAAGCACATTGTGACGTGCTATTTAAAACTTCCTGTGAGTTTTCAACATCTCCAGAGAGTTTTGGCTCCAATGGAGCTTTTAGTTGCTCCTTTCTTTCACTCCAACTCTTTTTTTTGTTCCATTTTACAAAGACCAGAAGGTGATCAGCAATCATTCAGAGTTTTCCGTTCCCACTGGAGTTCTGCTTTATTTGGTTGTTTTTGCCAGCTGCTTTGTGCACAGTCAGAGGGAGCAAAGCAGCAAGGACTCTTGCCATATGCCACGATAAAATGCACAACTGCTGGCATGAAGGAAGAGGTGACAAAAGTCACTGGGGGCTCTGAAAGGAAGCAAGCAGGGAATGGCAGCTCCCGGTGGGTGATGGAGGGTGTAGGTGATCAGCCTCTGGCTCTGACACATGCCCTCAAATCAGTAAAGCATGCAGCCTTTGGTGCCTGGTGTTTCATGTGCATCAGCTCATTTCACAGCTGAAGAACAAGTTCTTTGCAGCTCACGCTCTTGTCAATCACAAAAGAGCCAGGCATTCAGCTGCTGCCATCAGGGCCCTGTTGGCTCTAATAGCCTGAGCAGCCTCACCTGGAGCCTCCCCACACCCTTTGCCCATTGGCCCAGGAACCCTATTTGAGCTCAGCCTGGGACACCCCCTTCTTGCTTAGACTGTCCTAGAGTGCCTGCCTTTGTTCTTGAGTCTGGCCTTGTTTCCTGAATGGAGCTGGGATGTGTGTTGGAGGTACCTAGCCTCCAGTTCTGCCCACTGGATGGACCTGGGACCCACAGTGCAGCCTTGCTTCCAGCTTTGTCTCTGGCCAAACTCTGACCGTGGCTTCATTTCTCACCATGTCAGAGGCTGTTGATGGACCCTGTTTCAAACATCCAGGTCAGCTCACCCAGCTTGGGCCCTGTGGAATGGTTCCCCATAAGTGGGGGGCTGGCCTGCTCTGGGGCCCCCTGTAGCCCCTGTTATGGCCTGTTCACACTGCTCCCTGACAGCTACAACCTCACCTCTTCCTTGCAAGGAAGATCAACCTTACTGCGTGGCAGCTCCTGATAAAAGACAGATGTAAGTTGTACAGGTAAATCAATGCAAGGAGTTCATCTCTTGTTATGTCATCTTCACTTATCCTACATCTATGCGGGGGCTGTAAAATGCAAATTTTCATCTGTGCTCTTTCAATGAAAAGAACTATACTTGCCACATTAGATGACCCAGAGCCAGATTGGCTGGTCTGTACTTTCACACCCTTATATCAGATGGGAATGTGGCCCAAACATCTTCAGCTCGAGCACTTCCCAGCTGACATATGTTGACCTGAGATATAACAAGATTAAAACTAGCAGAGGGTATAGCCAAGGGAATCAGGAAAGTAGGAGAAGTTCTGTGACAACTTTTGCAGATGCAAAACTTTAGTCTGAAGTCCCTAGAGAGGACTGTCAAATCCCCAAGCACAGACAGGAAGAAAGCAAGCTGCTGGCCTTAGTGGAACAGCATCCAGAGAAGTCATGCTAACAATTGAGAATAGTTGAGAGGAAAGGCACGAAATATGCAACAGGTATTTCTAAATGTAGTTAGGGATGATGTTGCAGTATGTGGACTTCAAATGTAATAGAGTTTGAAATGAAGCTCCTGCTGGGATGGGTGTTTGCCCTGCAGGGAGAAGTCACAAGCAGCTAAACAGCCATCCAAGACAGGAAGAAAATCACACTTCTCATTTTGAATTTTAAATCTGAACATTCAATTACAGAGTTACCAGAAATAACAGCATATAGTGAAATCCTCCATGCAAACACACAATTTTCCTGCTAATAAGGGTCTGCAACTAAGTTTCCTCTGCCATGTAATTAAAGGCAGTTAGCCAGATAGGTTGCTATGCCAGTTAAGAAATTTTTACATGAGGTTTACTCTGAAGTTGTGAAATGTTTCAATGAATGCTAAAGGAATTAATAAGGATTTTTCTGGTTTATTTCTGATGTGAGAATGTATTTGATTCCTTATGATATTGTTGCATCAAAAGAGGATGCAGGAATTTTCATCTGATGATACAACCTGTTCATATTTCTCTAAAGCATTTGTTGATTCAGTCTTTCATCATAAACAAGAAAACTTGTGAGGCAAGTGTCATGTTGGTAATTTTTATTTGTGGGATTTCCTTGTGTGTCAGTTTTCAAATCGAAAAATGTATGAAATTCAAACTTTTCTGTTTCTTCTCTAAATTCTCATTTGGGAGAAAATTTTAATTGAGTTTCTGAAATAGAAACATTTCTTGAAGAATTCTGTTTAAGAACAAAGCTCTAAACAGTTCTGTCCTTGAGCAGAAACAGTGAAAATATTACTGTACTTCTATCTGTCAAAAAAGTCTAATAAAACAAAAAAAAACCCAGATCCCAGTGAATTAGTTTTCCTGAAGCCTGCAGATATTAAAATAACTGACTTCTATTAACATTGGGTCTGTATATTAGAATTTTGCCCGTATAGAAAAATAGATGAAAGATAAAGCAGTATCTTTTGAGCTAACAATGCATGAACTTGTATGAGTTATTAAAGTTAAACTCAAGTTTTCATGTCTTTCCTTGTCACTTCTTATGTCAAATTTCCTACAGGATCTATTGGGTACTAATAATCCCAAACTTTAATTATGGTACTGTGAAATGGCATTAGCAGGCTGGGGGCATTTCTTTTCCTTCCCTTTGTAAAGACTCTCATCCTAATGTTTTGAATACTGATGCAACAATTTTGGTAATTAAAGCCATTTTTAAGCATGTCTACATGGCATTAGATCTCTGATAGCAGTTACTGAAATCTGCACTTCTTTTTACTGAGGTTTTTCTGCACTGCAATCCACAGAAACAATCTGTGCAAAAGGCACAAGCCTCTTAAAATGTTACACAACATTATTCCACCCCTTGTGAAGGCTGAGGGCCAGCTGCATTCAATGGGAACTTGGTGAGGAGCTTGACATAGGTGCCTCTGAGGAGCTGGTTAAAACTCAATTTTTAATGTGCTGCCACAAATTAAAAATCAAAGTTTTTGCATTGTTTCGTGAAACAGAGTGAAGTGTGAAACTACATTTTTATATTACACTGGGGATCAGGTGCCTGAAGAGACAGCAAATAAGTACTGTGCTAATAGCAGTGAAAGTGAAAAACTGTTGATGATGGATTTGTTGTCTCCTGTCTACCATGGATACAAGCTGAAAGCAAATGTAAGAGTTAGGGCAGGGGAGGTGGAAATCAAAATTCCTTTTTTTTTCCCCCACTGCAGTTCAAAGCAAGAATCCTCTACTTCTTGTCCACTTCTTTATCTTTCAATTTCCAGAGTACAGTTCAGTGGTTGGTTTTTTTTTTTTACACATGCAAAAATTCACTCTGAGACTGAGGTTCTTACCAGCCCTAGAATATCTCTCAGATGAAGTTTTAACGGAAGCCCAAAAGCAGACAACAAAAGGGTCTTCTCTGAATTGGCTGACCCTGTTACAATGTTCTCTCCAGGATATTAAGTAGCCACATAAATTACTGGTATAAAAGGGCTTACTATTTCTTTTTGTTTAAGTGCAACCGTCTTAGTCATGGTATCTGCATAATCTCTAATTGTAGACCTCTTTCCACCGGTAAGAGGAAAAGCTCAGAGTGTTTTCCTCACTCTTCAGTCAACGGTAGTTTTAACTCAGGAGAGTCCTTAATCCCCAGTCTTACAGCACCACCTGCTGTTCGCTGCTGTCGTTGTGCCATTTTTAAACCTGTACAGGAACTAGTTAAAAATATATGAAGAACCATACATTCTGATAGGTGGGGGCGGTGGGGGCAGAGGGGGAGAAGTCCACACATATGTTGTGCCATTTTCAAACCTGTACAGGAACTAGTTAAAAATATATAGGTGGGGGCAGAGGGGGAGAAGTCCACACATAAGAGCTGTATGAACAGGAGCCTACATTATTTGGTGGCTGGAACACAAAGTATTATTACACTTGTGATAATCTAGGTTTTTTCGTTCCCTAGGACCAACTTCCAGCCATTACTTTGGCAAGGATAAAGCACTGAATAAAGAGAAATTCTTGTCCCTCGAGTTGAAGGAACTGCAGCACCTGCTCAGCTCTCTGCCTCCTCCATCGTGCTATTGCAAGTTCAGTCTGGGATCTCTCTGTCCATAAAGGTTATTCAGTGGGACACGACTAAGTACAAGTCTTGAGGTAGGTTCTACTTGCTGTGGCTAACTGTCCCCATGACCTAGACAAAAATCTTTGTTTCTCTTTGACTTAGTTACCTTCTTTGTAAAATGTAGACTGGGCAGTGCCAAATAAATCTTGCACTGGACTAGGACTCGATGAGTTACAGTTCCTAGCTCTGTCATTCGTCAGCTGGTCATTAAATCACTAAGATGATCTTCAGTTCCTAAATTACAATAGAAGACTTTTGAGTCTCTCCTTCCTCTGTGCGCATAAGAGGACACAAAAGAGGCATGATTCTCCTTCTGCATGGAAAATAATTCTCTACAGAGAATCACTCTTCAGGCATTTCCCCACTTTTAATACTGCAGTTGTCTTCATGCAATTCAGCACCTGATCCCTGGCAGCACAGGACACAATTTCATATTCCACACCCACTCTCTTCCACTCTGCAACTATATATGCAGCTCACACACATGGCTCTCTGATGTTTTCACATCAGGAGTCTTCTTTCCTATCAGCAGTAATAGGTCCAACCTAACCCCCACATTCAAGCAACACAAGGTATTCCTTTTCCTTTCATGAATTTCAACTAGTGTGTTGTTGCTTTGAACTTGAGTAAACCGGTAGGAAAAACAGAGCCCTCCACCACCATACTTGAAACAGGCGTGTCCTTTTGCGCCTAAAGCAGCACAACTTCATTAGGAAGCTGTCAGATATAGACAGACAGATTCAGGAGATTACAGCTGCATAGGTCACTGGGAGAGAACAGCAGTAATAAAGAAGACAGATGATCTGCAATACTCCTGATTGTTGCTGCTATACCAACAGAGATGCAAGTGCTTCCACTACATCTGGAGACACTATTACCTTTGTCCTGGAAGTATTGCCTGCATGTGGAGTTACACCACCCTAGACAATGCCCTGTGGGGTGTAGATGAGGACAAATGTGCCCCCTAAAGTCTCTCTATCCTGCAGTGCTTCCTCATCCTTCATGGTGCAGCAGGGACCTTTCTGCTGCTATAAACCTACATGAAAAAAAAAGTGTCATAGCAAACATTATGCAGTCACTTACTGCTAAGATCAACATTTTTCATACTCGGAACATTTTTGCTATCCCAAGAGTTCTGAAAGACTCACTGTAATCAAAGACTACTGCAGGAAACTTCTCCTTTAATAATGCTCTTCCTTCCTTTTTTTTCTGCTGTCCTAACATGAGAGAAGTGACATTTTTTTCCTTAAGAAGGATTGGAAGGGCTAAGCCAAACCAGTCCCTGGTACCATAGCATGATGCCATTGCTGTTCCACTGGAAGCTTTGTGTCATTGACAGTTGCTGTCACTAGCATCAGTAATTGAAGGCCACAGACACGGTCAAGTTGTAAATAATTTTCAAAATATAATTCACATCCATTCTTACTGCTGCAGCTCAGCCAGGATCCAGATTATTTTATACCTGTATTTATACTAAGGAGCACACACAATAGCCAGCCTGCAGTATCTCCTTCAAAACAGCTCTTATCATTTTTATTTAGTTAACATTTCAATATTAGGTTCTTGAAAGTGGGGGCTCTGGCATCCTGTAGCACATCAGAACAGCAGGTTCTGAAATTCCTTCTGTTAAAATGTTCCCTAGAAGAACATCATTAAGTCAGAGAGCCCTTTAAATAAATAATAATTTGGGGTTGGGGGGGAGGGAAAGCTTCCTTGCTGCTTGCCAGAATGTTATACAAAAACATATTGAGTCAAAGTATGACTGAGATGTGCTGTAGCTAACAATTCTTCCTCCAAGAGACATTAAACAAACACTACAAAAAACCCACACCTCATTCTAAAGTGTATCTGGGACTTAAATGAGCTCTAAAGGATTTTTTCACTCTTCATAGAATAAGAGGTAATGCCAGTTGCAAAGAAACCTTGTAAAGTTTTCCTTGAGAACAACTTTCTGCAAGGATCCTTTCTAATAACGTCATGTTTCTTTCGTGATATGAAGCATCCATAAATCAGATCACAGATGCTAATTAGTTATCTGAGTTTAAAAGATACGGGGTGAGATAAGTTTCCCAAGTGACAGGTAGCTTTGAAACACAGACATTCCAGGATTACTAAGATATATATTGAGGGATTACTTCTTGTTCTGTAAAAGGAAACATCAACAATCAGTCCAGTTGTTGCTTGTGGGAATATTCTTGTCACTGATGTAATTCACATCCCTTAATATTTTTTGCCTATATACATAATGTTGCTCTACTGAGTAAGGCTGTTGAACTCATTACTGATATGCTGGTTTTTCTGCCTACGATGCTGAAAGTCTTCTGATATTGGCCTAGTAGAGGGTTCTGGAAAGGTTTTTCTTGTTTATTTTTTTGTTTCTTGTTTTCCATTTCTTCTATAAAAATAAGAAAAAATGGTGAATTTTTCTAAACATTGATGCTATTGCTTTAGTAGGCTGTCAGAGGAGGGGAAGGGAGGGGAACAAACAACATTGTCTCTGGCAAGAAGTCTTTGTTGCATCTCTTTTCAATATCAACAGTAAGTTTCAGAGCCTGCAAAAGAAAAAGTGGCTTCTGTGCTGCCTGCCTATAAAAAAGGTAAGCTAAAATAGTCACAAGGGCACAAGAAATCCCTAGACACAGAAAGGAAGGGAAAAATTGATTCAAGGTTTCTAAAGGAGACTCAAGCCTTTTCTATAAAGTTTTTGCTAACTCTTTTCATTCTGCTCACTCTCCCAGCAGCCTATGTAGAAAGCTTTTCCTTTTCACAAGTAACATTTCAATCCTAAAGAAGGTTTGCCCTAAACCCTACCTAGTGGGATCAGGTTAGATGATAGGGGATGTTTGTATTTGATTTGATTGATTTGATAATTGATTTGGTTTGTTCATTTATTTTGTGTTCTTTGTTGCTCTTACTGCAGTTTAACCATTGTTTAGCCTACTCTAACTAGACTGTTGTAACTCATGCAGAATTCAGGTATAATTTTAGGTACAGAAATGTGCCATAAGAGTCACATCATCCAGACTTCCAACTTATCTTTTCATCCATTCAGACTTCCCTGAAATAACCAGAAATCTCCCTAGCTATTTCATCACATTGAACCAGGCTTTTTTGATTGGTTAATGTGAGCAAATGCAGGTTTTCCTCTGAGCTAATAGTCTTGAGCACCTCTAGAGTCAATGGAGGGAAAATGGACACTAAGCAAAAATGACCTGTCAAAAATCATGCTATTAAACTGGCTATTTCTACCCAATAGCTGTAAGGGGAGCCAAGGATGACTTCTTCAGATGTGTAAATATCTGCTACAGAAGTGAAGTGTGAAGTGAGTCGTGTTGTGTCCCTGTCTTTCTGAAAGACATGGAGATCTTCCAGAGGACAGACCAAAAACTGTGCTCCAGACGCAGCCTTCAAACACAAGCAGAGCACAGTATGATTCCTGGCATCACTCACATCTGTAGAGTGAAACTTTGTCAAACAAGTCAAAGACAACTCTACAGCAGATGGACAGGCAGGACCTCTTCATTCAGCCACAACTGGTCTGAGAAGTATGAATAATGAAGGGCTCTAGAAATCTCTATTTCCAAAGATTCAATAAATAATAGTACTGCAAGAGCATTGTTTTTCAGAAAGTTCATGTAAGTAGACTAATACTTTTTCTGACTATGCCATCTAGAGGCCAGAAGAGAGCTGTGAAAAGAGTGAATACTTTCAGGAAAATAAAAAGAAAACAAACTACAACTTTTATTGCCCATTCCATCAGAAGAAAAGGTATTTATGATGAGGCATATAACACTCGCATTACTGAGCTAATAATAGAACTTTTTTCATTGAATTTAAAGGGGAGTGAACAACTGCTTTCCTAAATTTCTTCAAGAGTATACTTAAAGGCACACATGAGATTAGTAAGAAAGAACTTTACAAAAGAATTTTGCAATTCCTGAAAATTCTACTCGCTCTGAATAGCTACATTTTTCCATGTAATACTGCACAGATATTAAAATGTGCTTTTCACTATTGGCTGCTGAAAAATTACTGCCTGAAGACAGTTGTGACAGTTTTTATCTTCCTCAAATTGAAAGTGACAAGGAAAAAAAGGAGTGTTTGTAACAGGACAAGGGATCCTGTGATTTCTGTTTGCCACTGGGTCCCACAAAAACAGTTAATTCCAGTTGCCTTGAGCTGGTGAGAAATGGTCCCTGAGCCAGCTGTGATTAAAGTGTCAGTAGTGGCTCTAGAAAATAAGAACATGTTCAGAAGAACCTGAACACATCGTGAGGGAGGAAAGGTTTCAATAAAGAATCTAGAAATAGAAAAGTAATGGTAAAATTTTATCTGCTAGAGGTGAGATACATTTTTTCAGAAATATCACCAGTCTTTTTTTCTGCAAGCTCCTGAAACACGTGTCACAGCACTGGGGAAACTACCTTGCTAATACCATGCAGGTAAAAGCTAGAAGAGAAAAGATCAACTTGAATTAGCATGAACCACTATCCACTTTTCAGTTCTTAATCATGAACTCCATAGACATATCACTGTCTTAATCAGTTGTCAGAGCCAATGTCCATACTTCAGATACACCAACGCTTTTGCTCTTTTTGTTGCACGTGGCAAAATATTTGTTGTCTGCTTGCAGGGTTTCCAAATTTCCCAATCTTTCCTTGCTTTGTCCCCCCCATCTTCCTTTCATAGAATGGTTTCTTATTCCTCCTACATACCCCTGAGTTCTTCCCAATGGGAAGAACCATATCCTGGGTGAGAAAATAGGAAGTTTATTTTAACCTACTCTGCAAATTATGTGGATACTCTAGCCAAAGTACTACTTATATTAGTGGAAGACTTCTAACCATTGTCATTAATATTGCCATTACCAAGTGACTTAAGGAGACAGATTTTGAGGTTATTTAATATCTTCCACTACCATCCCCATCTACTACCTCCTCTGGACACTCTGGACTTAATTCAGTTTACCAGAACACAATTTTCCTCTCAGTCTATACCAAGCAACTGGGACTCCTGCCCCCCATTCTTCACTGTTAAACTTTAACAAGGTGCTGTGATGTAACTAATTCCTATCTGCATTATCACTTTTTGAGAAAATGATCTGTGGACACAAACTCAATTTACTTTAGCTTTCCTTCTGCATCATGTCTCAAGATTTACTCATTGACAGTGGAAGGAAAATAATTCAGCTAGCTTCATGGCTGAAGGATTTAAGGAGTTAGTATTCTTGCACCACAGATTTATCTAAGGCTATTCTTTGTTCTTATTCTCCCTATACATATTTATGGAGCTGTATTAGTTCTATTTTCACCTGACTTTGCATGAAGAGCATATCTGATCATTAGCTGAATTTTGCAGTATTAATAGACCCAGGGATTTTTCATACCAGTTTCTATGTCTGTACATGGAAGGATTATCAGGTTATCTTATAGCAAGGTGTCCTTTGGCTGGAAACTTGTCAGAAGCTTTTCTGGCATTTACTGTGGGAAAACACTTCCTTGTACCTATTCACAAAGCTTCAGCCATTAAAGACTGAAAAGGCTATTCCATTATTTGAAATGATGAAAGATTTCTCATTATTCCAAAATCTTTGTGTGCTGTTCTTATTCCAGGAAGGGATTCAAGAAAGGTAGGGTGCAAGATCAATATCATCCAAACAAACAATACCATAATGCCACTGTTCCTTCCTGGAAACCAGGGACTATTGTTTGTGTCTCAAAGAAGAATCTTGTAACAGTGATCTCTGCAACTCTCAGCAGTGAGGACTGAACCTGGGCCCAGTGTATGTAAAACAAACCAGTCTAGTATTCTGAGGAGGAGGGATTGAAAGGATTAGGCAGATATTGCTTCTAGATATTTCTTACACTCCTCCTGTTGCTTTGTATTGTTGCTTACAACACAATGTTAGGCACTCTGGGCTTCTCTGCATAAATGTCTGGGGCAATTAAATTTTAACTGCTTGTTCAGAAAAAAAAGAAGTCTTGATACTAAAAAAGTTTTCCTAGAAACTCACCCACTTTACCTTTTTCCCCAACTTTAAATCCTCAGATTCAAAACTAGGAAAAAGCAAGGTATGCATTTTGGTTGATCCCTAGAATAAAAATCCAGATAGGTTTGGCTTTTCTTTTAAACTATTATTTGTAATCACAATCTGCTTTTTTTACCCGTAGCAATCATGTGTCTTTTGTGATGTTTAATATTGCTCAGTTTCTTCTTCCATTTTAAGAGCATCTTCATCATGCAGACACTCAAATGTGAGACGAACAAGAATTTCCTAAGAAATACTATGACAAATAAAGACTATCTGGTAGGCATAAACATAAATGAGATGCAAACCAAAAATCTCACTAAGAAGTGAATCACCATCAATCTAGTACACACACAAAGTCCCAGAACAACAGAATTATTTTGCAGTGAGTAATGTCTTGCCAGTAGGGTACTATGAACAATGTGATTAATTTTCACAGTCTAATGAGTTCCCCCCACCAAAAAAAAAAAAGCCAGTCCAAATTTATTTTGCTATGTCAGTCTTAAATTTCATTCATTCATTTACTCTAAAGTAGATTTGTTGTGATTCTTATCTATGGCACTGTACAGGGAAACCTGTTTCATGTGCATTCACAAATTCTCATTATTTTAGTTTCAGAATCTGTAAAGTTCCTTGCTTTACATTACTGAGGGGGAAAATGTATGCAGCAGGAAGACAGTGACATAGTTAAGGTCAGGCCACAACTTATGATCTAGCAAAGAAGGAGCAACACATCAATTAGTGACAAAAATTTGACTGATGGTTCTTTTTGTCACAGTCCTAAAATGCTGCTGAACAACCTACACCTTCTAATTAAACACTGCGGACTAGTCTGTGCCCTGCACTTGGCTGGGGCACATGGGTTGATACCCTGCCTCCTGAGTCAAGGAATTGTTGAATCAATGTCAGCAAAGCCAAGGTTTCACCCAAGGCCCACGCCTTGCTATCACACCCTGCTTCCTGAAAATAGGGCAGGAGAGCTGCTGCAGGGATGCCCTGGACTTCTTGTAAGTCGGCTAACAGCCAGCCAAAGGCAAAGACACAATATCCTGTTATCTCCTGTGTATCCTCCTCTCAAGAGGAAGATTTAAAGCCAGCAGATAATCTGCTACAGAGGGTTTATTCTCACTTCAAGGAATCTTTCTTTTTTCCATTCCTTGCAGTCACCTCAAATAAACAATGATTTATCCACTGTTCTTCCATTTTCTCTTAATGCTATTGACTGCAAATAAAAAATTCAAAATCAAGAGTTTAAAACAAAGAAAGTCCACATAATTCCCTTTACAGGTTTATACAGAACAAATAGGGGAATGGATATAATTTCAGGAGCATGTCAAGTAACAGATAATTTTAAATTATTTATTGATCTTTAAAGAATGAGTGATACATGCTGTTACATTATTTAGTAGCAGATGCTGTTTTGAAGGGCTTTACATTCTGTAGATAGTTTTACACAGTGCCTCTACTTCTTTTTTTTTTTTTTTTTAAAGGACCAGATACTCAGGAAATATCCACTGAATGGAGTAGAAACAGACCATCTACCATCTACCTCACTTTCTTGTCTGGGTTCAGATGAGTCTACTGACTCCTAATCAGGTACCAATGCGGACTCAGCCCTTACTAGAAGGTGAAGTTGTCCTTTCACTTAGCCAGAAGTAATGTGAAGCCTTTTCTATGCTGTTAGCTAGAGAAGCCACAAAAAACATCTTTCATCTGATAAAGGGTTCTTCTCTCACCAGGATTAAGTCCATACCACGCTGGTATGTTGTTAACATTGATGTGGCATATGCTGTGAAATCCCACTGGCAGATGCCCCTAACTTTTACCATATTTTGGATGCATTTTAGAAATGGGGTGAGCTGTATGTGCAGAATAAATTAATAGTTTCTTAGTGGTTATCCTAGAGTCCATTATCACCTTATTCCACAACAGCATCCCAACCACAGCTGAGCTCTAAGGCTGCATGGTTCCCAGACAACTAGTATCCTACAAATGACTGAGATAGCTGTAGATTTGTCCCATGAAGAGAAGCGAGCTACCAGAAAGCCAGGTTTTCAGGGATCTTTCCCCCACACAATCTGTGCTATGCTAAAAAGAGCATTAGGATCGTTGTGCGATCAGTATTTAAAAATATCTTCTGCAGCATAGAACTCCCTAATACGTTACCACATCCTTCCCCCAAGAATTTTCCCCAAGAAACTGAATTAACATGGAGGCTAAGATCCATGTACTGTGCCCCACCATATCATCCTTCTGTCCTTAACAAGTAATACTTGTTTTTATTTCCCCAAGTGAGATTTTACCAAATCTACCTCCTTTCCCCCTTTATTTCACACTACACCAGTCCTTCTACCCTAATTTCAGACACTCTTTGGATCCCATTCTTGCAGAAGGACTGGGCAGCACCAGTGACCATTCACCATTCTGAACAACTTATTTTTCTTCTCATCATTGTCAACGTATTTACACACTGTGTGCTACTCCTGCACATGCTCCCCAGTCTCTGATCAGAGCTGGTTGTGTCATTCTTACAAATCATGCATTAGAGAAATTCTCATCCTTTAGTGTTTAATAAAAAATATTCCTGTTCCTTACAAAATGAGCAGTTTTATCGCTGCCAATTAAATAATATGCCTAAAATACATTGTTTGCAATGTTTTTTGCCCATCACTCATTTCATGAATTATCCAGAAATATTTGTATTACTCTGTCTCTGGCACTGGTTATTTGGAGTGAGGGAGACAGATAAATATCCTGTTAACATATTCTCCTTCAGCAGATACTCAGACTGGGAGATGGGAGAGGTGTTGTGGGTTGGTTGCTGTGGGTGTAGTGGGAAATACATAAAAGTGTGTATGTGTATATATATATATATATATGAATATATATGAGAAAAACATTAAGATTAGATGCTTGTAATTCTAGCTACAGTGTGCCTTCTTTCTTTCCCCTTCCTTTCAGAGAGGGAAGGTGCTACAGTTCAGTAATGTATTTGCTGTACCCTGAATCCAGACTGAAATCTCCAGGAGAGGGAGACAATGAACAGGCCAGGAGGAAGGACCGAACGCTGATGTCGATTAAACCAAAACCATGAAACAAATGAGGGGTTTCAGTGGTTGTTCTTCATAGCCACTTCAGTTCAGTATGCAAGGGCACGCTTCCCTTTTATTGCAATAGTAAATTTCAGAGCACATAGGGAGAGGGAGAGAGAGAGAATATTGGCATTTCAATCAGGGCAGCTTCACACACACGCAGCCCACTCAGCTCCGTGTTGAAAGCTGTATGAAAGAAAGCCTGTAGGATCTCCAAGAGATTACTTACAAGATTCCAAGGCATGGATTTTTACGAAATCCTTGTAACACAGCCTGGTGCCCTTGTTGAAGTGAATTTGAAATATGACCCTGAGCTCCCCAGAGTCTGCAGGAACTGCTTGTAGGTATCAGGGTATACATGCATACCTACATTTATTGCAACAAACAGATATACACTTGTTTCCAATACAAAGATAACGTGTCAGTCTTTGAGCTTTGAAAAAATCAATTGTGTTTGTAGGGGCTACTATTAATTTTCATTACCCCATCAGTCATTCGGGAAACAAGGCTTGTCTGTGTTGATTTAGCTTCTGAAGAGATAAAGCAGCCATTGCACAGGAATATGGGGGTAGGATTAACAGACAAAACAAGATTTTATGTTTTCAAGTAATCACAGACTGCACCATCTTATGCCTTAATATATTCTGAGAATTTTCTTGAGAAGCTGATGTTGCATGGGGATAAAATGTTGTCCCCAGCATACTAGTAAAACATTTACACTACTTACTTTCTTGCTGGGGAAAACAAAACAAAACAAAACTGGAAATGCCTTTACCAAACATGGTGATAAATGGTGCTTCTCAATAGAATATGATATTTCACACACACAAAAAAAAAATAGATTATTCAGAAAAAAAACAAAACAAGCCACAGACCTAAATTGTGAAATTTTCATAAAGTTTTGGGAACAGAACTGACAGTTACCTTCTGTTTATACCATGTTTATAAATAACTGCAATAGACCCTGATACTAATATTCCACAGACAGGTGATACTCTAAAACCTTGCAATATACAATGTGATCCGTTTGCAACCGTGATATAATTGAAATTATAACACAGTTCCCATTTTGAGTTGTGTTTTTCACCTCAGTTGACCTATCCAAACAAAGCTATTGCAGAGAGATAGGTTTCTCAAAGGAATTGGTATATGTATGGGAGTAAGAGAAATGCCTGGAATCTGGGCTTAGGAAGAAAGAAAATTAAGTAGCCCATTTCTAGAGAGCTTTTTTTGCCATGTTTGCACACAAATTTCCACAGATAAGCTTCCCTTACATTTTGTCTCCTGCAACTTAAGAGTCCAGTCACATTGCCATGGAATTTGATTCCCAGGCTTCAGAAAGTGCTGAATTCATTCTGAGTTTGCTACATAATTGTTGCATTACTTGTAAAATAGTTTAGTCACAATTAGTCAGCTGGCGCATTGAGTCAGTGGCAAAATACAATACACAGTTTTGCTGAAGGTGTGACCTCCTTTATTTCAAAAATCAGAACAATAATTCATAGCTTGCTTTTTTTTTTTTTTTCTTTTCTTCTAGTTCTTTGAAGAACTTTGAAGTTCTATCAAAGTCTTTAATATACGAGCCAAGCCCACCTGGTATATCCCACTGAGCCACTCTACTCATTGCAGCTTTTTGATGAGCAAAGAAAAGCAGCTTCTGACTTGGAATGAATCATATGATTAGCCTAAAGTCAGGACCTGAGCTTGTAACATGACCACTCCTGTTACAGTTTTCTTAAAGAGCTAGCAAGTCCTCTGCTGCTGAAAATTTGATGAGAAAGTTCACCTTCTTTGTGATCCTGCATGCTTAGAACTGCATTACCCTGAGTGCAAAACCACAGATATCAATAACTACCTGAATAGCAATGTGCCTCTCAGCATAAATCAGAGTGACAGATACTGACCACAATAATTCAATGAAAAAATGTGCCTAATGTTTCTTGTTTAGATTGTGGTTTATTGTTGGACCAGACGAACTGCATTTTTTTGGTTCCTGAACAAAATACAATAATAGAATCATAGAATGGTTTGGGCTGGAAGGGACCTTAAAGATCATCTAGTTCCAACCACCCTCGTGAGCAGGGACACCTCCCACTACACCAGGTTGCTCAAAGCCCCATCCAACCTGGCCTTCAACACCTCCAGGGATGGACCATCTATAACCTCTCTGGGCAACCTGTTCCAGTGTCTCACCACCCTCACACTAAAGAATTTCTTCCTAATGTCTAACCTGAATCTACCCTCTTCCAGTTTAAATGGCAATGGACAGGCAGGTAACTGCATGTAAATGTATATAGTTAAGTCCTGTGAAATCAATTTGGAGTAACAATGAGTTCCAGACTGGTGAGTAACATTCAAGACATGCCATATGCAATGGTTCATCTTGTTTAAATGTTAGTTTCCCTGTTCTGATAGCTGCATGGCACCTGCACTTGGTACTGAAGGTAGCACCTTACACTGACACCAGTGATAATTGTGAAAGATGAGCATCTCTGTATTTGCAGGACTTGTAAAACCACATTCAAGGGAAGGCAAGAGAATAAATTCCTGAGCATTTAGCTACATGCCTTCACCTCCAGGTGGCTAAGCGTAGCTCAGAGCCAGAGCCATAAAGAAAGCTGTACTTGCTATTCCAGCATTTTTTAAGAGAGCATGACTAAGAATGGGAGAAAGAGAGGAGCTAGCAGAAGGGAAAGTCGCTGTCCAACTACCCTGACAGGGTTGGTGCAGTAACATTAACACCCCGCTTGGTTGCAGCAATGGTCATAAGGTAAAAATGAGCAAAAGGGGCACAAACATTTTGTCATGCCCACTGTCCTGGGCAATTGCATTGTCTCACCTAGCAGATCCCTCTTCAGAGAGCTTCAGCAGCCATTTACAGGTGGCAAAGACTCTGCAGGGGGCTGGAGCTCCCTGTGGCTTTCTACCCCAGGGACCTACAGCTCCCATATATAGCTGGGTCTCAAGAGGCCCAGCAAAGCCAGCTCACTTTCTTCCACAGCTGTGGATATGAATTGCCCAGCAGCCTTTGTGCTCACACAGCCTATCACCCAATTAAATGCTGCAGATACAGCCTATATGCTGTACTGGAATTGTTCACAGTCCACATGCAATTCAAAAGCCACCATTTAGCCACCCTTGTCATAACCTCAACCTTTCAGAAACTGTGCTTTGTCACTGAAACAACTGTTTTCTTGTGGGTTCAGATGCCAGAGAAATCAGGTGCACTCCTGCAAGTTTTATGCCTTCTAGCAGTTCTGTTCACTTCAGGCAGTGGTATCAGCATTGTACAGCTGCCTGTCCTGCAGGTTTTCATCATTTGCTTGAGTTTATACAAGGAATAAGACAGAGATGGAAAAGATGGAAAAAAGCCAAAGGAAAAGAGCTGACATTTCTCTCCCCTGGAAGCAAGTGTGGATAAAAAGCCTGTGTGGTTTGAATGGAGATGCAATTCATTGGGAAAACTCATAAGCACAATACAGCATTCCCCTTGGACCAACTACAGTAATTATTTGCACATTATGATCAATTATTACACAAACAAAAGAGGCAGCTTTGCATCACAAAATGTAATCAATAAGATATAAAAATCTTATTGAAGTGTACCTGAGTCACAGAGCCACTGGGTCCTGATTTATTGATGATTCAAAACTAGTTCAGGCTCATCACTGATTTTATAATTTCAGTAGACAGGTGATTCAGCTACACAACTAAAATGTAGAATTTATTACATTTTCTTTTCCTTATTGACATAACCTTTTTCTGTTCATGTGGAATTCCACGCTGTAAAAAAAAGCTCCCTGTCAACAGATTGAAGGCAATTAGGAATACTCCTTCCTTGCTTCTCTGTTGTATGTTCTAAAAAGCATAGTGTAGTCTCATATTACACTCTGTTCTGTCAGCATTACTCTTGAGCTGGAACATGTATATAGCTCATTTTGATCTCAGCCATACCATCTTTTTTGCAATGCTAGAGTCATTATTGAAGTTCCAGAACGAAAATAGGGACTACATCTGGGGACAACAAATTTCACTCATATGAAGAGCAAACCAAGGAAAATGATAGACAGGGGGGAGCAGTGTTTGCATTAAAAAAATGTACCTACTGCTCTTTTTACAACCCAACAGCTCAGAGTGCAGTTTTTCAGATTGCAAGCCTGGCTTCCCTGGGGAAGTTCAAAGCAAGCCTAGGGAAAACAGGGACGGGGTGGGGGGAGAAGCATATTCCTTTGCTTAACCACTTTCATTTATAATTCAGCACAAGCCAAATTGCTGGCAGTCCATGGAATATTAAGGAAAGGGTTTTGGGTTTTTTTAGCCAGGATTTGAAAAGGTAATGGTTCTTCCCTGTTGTAATATTTGATTATCAAAGTTCTATGCTTTGGTAATACAGGGAAGGAAGAGGCAAAATACTATCCCCTCCCTTGAAAACACTCATGTGAGAAGTAATGAAATGGTTGTTAAGGTTCCTGTGGTGCTTTGAAGTGGATGTTAGACATTTACCCTTGATAGACTGATATATGTCTAGCTCTTTTCCATACTTTTCCATTTTCTTCTGACATTAAATGAGACATTTAGACCCAAAATGTTATGTAATATTATTGTATGTTATTAAAGAAGAGAGAAGTGATTTACAAAAACAGAGAACTGATTTCTATGTATTGCTTACCTTTATTACAAGAGGGTGATAGGGCTTTACTAGTAAATTGCCTTAATAACCTGCAAGAGAGATGCTATAGGAAAATACAGGAATGTATGGTTTTTACTGTGTACTGGTAATAATAATTGATCCTATAGGTTTATTTTAACCTTCTTTTTTTTATTTATTGTTATTACAGCCTTCTGTGCTGTGAGCCGCAATATTTAAAACCTCATTAAGCTTCCAACCTTATAGTTAACCTTTTAGCTCACCATTTCCTTCTCGGTGGTAGGTCTGGAAGCAAAGATCTAAGCACTGGAGGTCACTGGATTATTATTGCAACACTCATCCTGCAGTAGACAGCCCTACTACCCTTTCCATGAAGGAAAGATGCACAGAGAGCCCGTATCAGGACAGAGACATAGGCTGAATGTGAGCAAGAGTATGTCTTGTTGCTTTTGTAGGAAGTCCTAACAATGCCCTGTTACTATATTCAAGGAAAAGAGCCTAAAATATGGCCAGGCAGTAGAGCCAGACACAGAAAAGACTACAGACCTGACAATAGGCAGAATACAAATTTTAGGGGGGACTTAGGATTTAGGACTCTTGTGAAGCTTTGTGCAATGTGTGGTGACAATGCATATACCACCTTTATTAAATATTGATGGTTTTCTTTATCTTCACATTTCAGTAGATTATTCTTTTCCATTCTGTTTTTGTCTTGTTTATGAGAGAAAACAAGTGAACAGTGATTTAAGTGTTCTTGAAATTAATTCAAAGAGATGATTTCTTAAAAGGATTATAATAGTCCCAAAATTAGAGCAAATGAAACATTGTTCTGTCTGTCCACAACAATAACCATTTTATGAAGGGTAAATAGTCCTCTGACCTGGGCCCTTCACAAGCCTTATCTCAGCTCTGCCAGAGACAGCAGCTCACAGCAATAGAAATTACCCTAACGAAAATGTGGTCCTCCTGCCTCTAGGAGTTCTGGTTATGGCAATCAACCACCTGTCACCGTTTGACTCAGGTCCGACATCCCTTCAAAAAACATCTTGAAATCTTCACGTGTCTATGTGCATTATAACAAAACCCATTGGGTCCTCCCAACAGTTTGGGTTTGAGGCACTGAAGACTGAAAGACAAAAGTGTGTAATGATCATCTGTTTTATCTGACACATTATATACAGTAAGAAAGGTGTAAAGGAGCAGCCCGGGACACTGTGTTCATATATTTTACTTCTGGTAATCATTCATGGCTGATCACTTAATAGAAAATTTTACTTCTGAGATAAAGCTGATAGAAAACCTGTGTAATGATCTCCTGCAACCCTTTGGTAGTCCTAAACTCTGCACAGCTATGTACTGGCCCCTCTGGAAGCTCTCCCGAGTACTTCAGGTGTGCACAGAGTAACTGCTGAGCCAAGTGTGTTCAAGACTCAGAGGTACCTTTGGTATAACAGACACCATAAGCCTAGAATTAGCCAGTTTTTAATCTTAGATATGGCAGTGACCAACTTTACAAAGGGTCACAAACAACTAGTTATTTATTTTTCACATAACTTTTCTTTATTCTAAAAAAATGCCAGAACTTCTTTTGTAGCCTGTGAAATACTGTTCTTGTATTTTGATCCTCTGGTATGTGCCATGAGAATTGGGGTTGTTTAGCCTGGAGAAGAGGAGACTCAGGGGGGACCTTATCACTCTCTTCAACTACCTGAAGGGAAGTTGTAGTCAGGTGGGGGCTGGGCTCTTCTCCGAGGCAACTAGGATAGGATGAAAGGGCATGGCCTGAAGCTGTGCCAGGGAAGGTTTAGGTTGGATATTAGGAAGCAATTCCTCACAAAGAGGGTGATTAGACATTGGAATGGTCTTCCCAGGGAAGTGGTGGAGGCACAGTCCCTGGGTGTGTTCAAGGAAAGGCTGGATGTGGTACTTAGTGCCATGGTCTGGCTGTTGTGGTGGTGTTAGGTCATAGGCTGGACTTTATGATCTTAAAGGTCTTTTCCAGCCTTAGTGATTCTGTGATTACAAAGTGTCACCATAATATGAAGACACTGCTTTATTTAGAACACACAGAGGTGTGAAAAACATCCACACCGTGAGGCACTACACCTCACCCTCAAGCCATGCCAGCAGCCCCGTCTGGGCCATCAGCACACAATCAGTTTTTCTTCAAGTTGCAACTGCACTTCGTAACCCCACAACGTTGTTTTATGTATACAAAATGATTCACCAAATTATCCACCCACAGTGACTCCAAGCCATGACCTGTGTGTCTTTTCCAGAAGAGAGAGAGGGGGCAGGATGCAAGATGATAAGCAAAAGATTAACTCAGGTTTAGTAGCGCCATTATGATGAGTCAGAAGGGATCATGAGTTCCTGTTGCTAGAATCCTTCTCTAGCATTTGTGCATATGGGCTATATTCAGCATTGTTGCCTGTTTTTAAAAAATGGCAGAGCTAGCTAAATATCTGACAGGAGATAGGAGATTGAACTGAGCTAGGAGATCAGCAGTCATGGACATGCTGAGGAAGACATATTCACAGTCCTGGCCATACAGAGGCACCAGTGTCATTTCAACCCTAAACACACTAGTTTCTAGACAGATTTGGGTTACTTGTCCACTAATACCTCAGCATGCAACCAGTACTGAGTGTCCCAGAAGGGCCACAAGCAGGACGACAGTCTGTCTCTGCAAGACAGAAGGGACAAGAGGAATGCGGATGCTGTGGCATAGGATCATTCATCTCTCACAGAATTCACAGAATTTTTGGAGTTGGAAGGGACCTTAAAGATCATTCAGTTTCAACTCCCCTGCATGGGCAGGGACACCTCCCACTAGAACAGGCTACTAAAAGCCACATCCAGCCTGCCCTTGACCACGTCCAGGGATGGAGCCCCCACAGCATCTCTGGGCAGCCTGTTCCAGTGTCTCACCACCCTCACACTGAAAAATTTCTTCCTAATGTCCAACCTGAATCTACCCTCTTCCAGTTTAAATGGCAAAGGATAGGCATTTACACTGAAGAATTTACGCGTGATCTCTAACCTAAATCTCTCTTCTTTTAGCTTAAAACCATTACCCCTCGTCCTCTCACTGCAGGCCCCTGTAAAAAGACCCTCCCCAGCTTTCCTGTAGCCCCTTCAGGTTCTGGAAGGCCACTGTGAGGTCTCCCTGGAGCCTTCCCTGCTTCAGACTGAACAGCCCTACAGGTGGGACAGGAGGTGGGACAGCTGGCAGTGCTGGGGGTGAGCAGGGTGCCAGGGAATGGGGAACCAGCCCCTCCGGCCCGGGCCAGAGGTGCCTCCTCGCAGGGCCCCGCGGAAGCGCTGGCTGCACGAGGGGCTTCGCTGTGAGAGGAGCTGGTGACTCCGAGAAACACGCCACTTGAACCCAGGGCTGGTGTATGTTTGTGAAGGTTAGGCCAACTGAGGCTCCTAAGTCAATGAGAGAAACACGTTATCCTGTTGCGTTTGTGTCCAAAGGGGGTTGCCAGTTTTTTTCCAACAGAAGCCACTGGCTCCTGGCAAGCGCTTGACTCCTGCTGGTGCCCTGCAGAGATGGAGTATCATCATCCCTGATTCTTGCAGGGGACAGCCGAGGGGCACACCTGACATGCGAGGACCTTGAGGATGCAGAAGCCAAGTAGATAAACGTTTTATTATTTTACTTTATTTAATTCCACAGCTGATGCCTTGGGGCTGGCAGAAGGGCGCTGTGGAAGGCCTGGGACAGCCACAGGCCCCTGGCTCTGGAAAGCCGGGACAGCGGCCCGCAGCAAGGGCTGCCCCCCGGCCGCGGCCCCGCACCCGGGGCGGGCTCGGGGCCCCGCAACCCGCCGCCCGCGCCCAAGATGGCCGCCGGCCTCGAAGCCGCGGGGCTTGCCCTTAGCCAACATGGCCGCCCCGCCCCTATGGCTTCCGACCGCAGCGCGGCGAGTTTGCCCACACTCAAGATGGCGGCGCCGGGGGAGCCGTGGCTGCGGTGACGGGACGGGACGCGGCGCTGAGCGAGCAGCCGGCAGAGGTGAGGCGGAGAGAGGCGAGGCGAAGCTGCGCTGCCGACACGGGAGGCTCCCCGCCGGTCTGCGGAGAGCCGGGTGCCCGCCGGGCTGTGAGATGGCGGGTGGGGGCCTGGTCGGTGCCGGTGCGGTGCGGCGGGGCCTGCGGGCTGCCAGGCTCCGGGCAGGAGTGTCCCCAAGAAGAGCGGGATGGCTCCTGTGGCCCTCGGGTCCCTCGGGGCCGACACTGACTCTGCAAGAAACGGCACTCGTGGGTCGTGAGAACTTCCCCCAGTGGGACTGACTGTTGGGGAGGGAGCTTGTAAGGTGTTTTTTTCAGCAGCAAAGGTGAAATAATCCGTTGTGTCTTCTTCCCTCTGGAGTAGAACTAGCTAATTCGTTATTTAAAATATACGCTAGTGTTTCTGTTCAAGATGTATAAGGTGCTTAAGTGTTTGGCATAACCAGAGAACTGAAAATCAAAGGTGATTGGCAGTTATCAGCTCTGCAGGCAGTTACCTGTGTGTATAACTTCGTGCACTGCATGGAGACTGTGTAGGGCTGTTCATCAGCTGGTATCAGAATCCAGTCATAAAGCTGTTTCTGCCTGCTCTTTGTGTACTGGCAACATTTAAAAATGTTAATTTGACCTGCAGGTGTGTGTCGCTGCTATGGGAAGGAAAAATCATTGTCCTTGTCAAGTACAGAAGTTGCCTTACCCGTGATGATCTTACTGTCTTCTCTTGACAGGTGCAGCCTGATGGTAAACAGCATCCATATGGGAACAAATGTACAGTTGGATAGTCAGCTGCATACATCACTTCTCATCAGAACATGCATTTTCTGCCTATATGTCTAAATTGACATTTAGCCAGAGGGGCTTTTGAGAGTTTCTCAGTGTACTTTAACCACATTAACAGAGGTCATCATCATCACTGCTGTTATGTCCTGGGTACAAGTTGCAGTCAGCCGATCTGGTGAGGATATCTTTGACGAAGATGCAGATGAGATGTACCTACTACAGAAAGAATGGAACAGCACCATGAAAAAAAGATTGAAGGTATTTCTCTGACTTACTAGTCTTTTTAACCATTTTAGGTGTACTGACACACACTTCGATATACATATGGCTGATATAAAGGGGAAGACAAAGAGTGACTGTGTAACAGTTATCATGGCTTAGTTTTTTCTGAATGTTGGAAAGATATATTGGGGGTTTCACAGAAACTACCCTAGTAGTTGTCACAACAAAGTACTGTTTTGCCAAGAGACAACCATGTGCATTTGTAAAAGGCAGTACTAAATTCTGATGCAAGCCATTTGCATCTTACTTGCAGGAATACCACTAGTTCCTGTAGGGCAACACAGCCAAACAAAGAAATATGAGGTGTTTGGGTTTATTAAGTAGACATTTTTAGTCAGATTTAAGACACATGGTTGCATGTGGAACTACAATTGAACATTGTGTTTGGGGTAGTTCTTTGGTTTATTTATTCTCCTAGTGAAAATATGTTTATGAAAGCTGATTTACCCAGCCCTTCCCTTCTTGGAATTCTACAGTGAACAAAACAAATCCATAAACCCGGATTACTTCATCAGGTACATGATCATTGAGAGTGGGACTGGGATGGAAGCTGTTGTGTAGGCTGTTGATGAGGAAGGGTATCGCAACAGAGGTGTATTACTCTTCAAGGAAAAGTCTCTTGCATCTGAGTCCCTCGAAAAGACTGGATTTCTTAAGGGACTATTTAGTGTTCTTACACAAATTCCTCTGGTACTTTATGAGTAGATAACTGCAAAATCATAAAATGTTATTGAGGCTAGAGCTACATGTTGGACAAAATAACAAAACATTCTCATTCCCAGCTATTTCTCTAGCAAGGCCACAAGTTTTCTTGTCTTGTGAGCAAATAGAAGTCTTCACTCTTACAACTTGCAATTTTCATGTGAAACAAGTTAAGAGTTATTCTACGTTATATGGTAATGTGATTAGGATATAAGGAAAGTAATTGGCATTACAATCATCTGCTGTTTCTTACAGTAAGTAATGACATGTTATGTGTATATGTGGCTCACTCCCTTCACCATCCTTTTTCACATATAACTCTTGAATTGAGTGAGATCCAGCAAATAGAGTAACAAGGCTTAATAATCGATTTTGTGAAAACAGGTACATGGTTTACAGTTATGAGAGCACCCTCTGCTAAAGGAGAGGTTCTGCATCCTATCTATTTTTAAATGTGTAAGAAACTACACAAAGCTATTCTTCAAAAAAATGTTCATAAGGGAGTTGGTCATCACAAAAGCAAGCATGTTTCCCTGCAGATGTGTCTTAATTTTTGATGTTTCTAGAAATACTTTTCTCATCCCCTTGCTGGGGACCATTTTAGAAAGGAACTGAATCTTGCAGATCAGTAAATCATAATGCACTGCAAAAAAACATATTTTGGTTTGGCAGCTGCGGAGTAGCTGGGAGAGATCTTCGAACTTAGAAGCTGTAATTTAAGAGATTGAATACTTGTTTAAACTTTTTTTTTTATTGTGAAATCATCACATTTTTTCACATTGTAAACAACCTGTTTCACTATTTCTATCATAGGAGGGCTATATGGATGGAATTGAGGCTGGGAAAGAGCTTGCGCTCCAGGAAGGCTTCAATCAAGGTTATAGACATGGTGCTCAGCTGATGGTTACCTGTGGCCAATTCAGAGGAACCCTGAAGTAAGTTAAAAACCTTTTAAGGTCATGTATGGGTAGGGGGTGTATATGGAGGGAGCGTACATGCAGTTTTTTTGTTTGTTTTAATTGGAAAAAAAAAGGTGCATTTTGGATCTGTCCAAAGTGAACAAACTGAGAATTCTCCGATCTTGAATATGGGGGCGTAGAGTGGTCACTCTTAAAAATATCCTCTTTCATCTGCTCTTTGAGAATCATCTGAGTCAGCATCTTTAAGCTTAATATTCAGCTCTACTGCTTGAATTTCCCAGAAAATGTGAAAGCATATATGTTTATACAGTATAGATACCTTGTCACATTGCTATCTCTCTTTAACAACTCTATGTGGGTACCTATGATAATTTGTTGTTGTTTTGCTCTTCACTCTTCAGTGCTCTCTTATCATGGTGTCATCTTAATGGACATGATTCTGCCTTAAGTAAGATAAATAATCTTCTTGATGTGATTGGAAAGCATGAAGAAGATGTGCTTAAGTGTCTGAATTCTGTTGAACAACAGCCACACCTTGGACACATTTTAGATTCTGTTCAGGACATGGACCTCAATCACACAGCTCCAACTGAGAGAGAATATAACAAAGTTAAAGCTGGAAAACATGAAGACATTGGCACCACTGCTGAAAACAGTTGTAGGAATATTGGTGAAGTTGGTTCCTTGCAGTCTGAGTGCAACACAGCAAAACTTTGCACAGATCCTGATAGGTCAACTCTTGCTTGGGTTAAAAAGCAGACTGTTTGGCTAGTAGAGCAACTGGGCTTATCACTGGATATACTCCATCATGTCCAGCAACTGGAAAACTAGTTTCTCTGTTTCATTTTATTTAAAATTATCTCAACTGGATTTGATATTGAGTTTGTGGAATATGTACTGGCTGGTGCATCACTTCATTTTAAGGAAATCTGATTTTGATGCTTCACAGTGGAGGTAATTTCTGTAAATCTTCACTATGCTTTGGCTCCTTGCAAAAAAAAAAAACCCTTGCTTTCAGTCTTACACATAACTTTCACAGTAAGGGTAAATTACTTTTAAAGCTCAATAAATATTTACTAAACATGTTCCTGTTCTGTGCCAGAAGCTATCATTTCACCCTTGCTTTCTCTTTTGTTAGCAGTTTGGAATTGGAGCAGGTCCTTTAAATAGCCCCTTGAAATAGATTCCCTCCAATATCTAAAAAATAAATGACCAGTGTAATGGACAAACTATTCTTGCAGAATAAGCTGCTGTTGATTGTATGCTAACTCTATGCAAAACAGGACAGGATTTTCTGCTGATTTCTAGAGTGCTGTGACTCTCTAGTCAGTATATAAAATACAGGTATTTTTCACCTTTTGTCAAATTCTTCCTCTTTTGTGAACACTATGCAGTGCACTTTCACAGTTAAAAACTGCTTTTTCCCTCCTCGTACAGTTCTGTTTTCACTTCTACTGAAAACACAACATACTCTTAAAAATGCTGAATCACTGACAATTCCATTGTTTTACTATTAGGCCATCTACTCTACTGAACACATTTCCAGTCTAAAGAACTTCCTTGAGTTATTTTTGTATTTATTTTGCCAGTCCCTCTAGCCTGAACTCTCTCCCTCATTCCCAGTGTTTTTCCCAAACTCTTCAGGGAATCCTCCTTTTCCTGTTGCTTGCCTTAACTGTAGTTGCAACTTGCTGTGGTCAAGAAGGCTTTCATTTGTGAATGCCTCTATTTTACACTAATTAAACTAATTTACAATAAGTTATTAGCTTACTTGCTTGAATTTGATTCTAACCTTCATATCTGAGACTAAGCAGGTCTAGACAGAGACAAACTGAACTTTGAATAACTGACCTAACTGTACTTAAAAAAAAAACACTTAAATCACAAAACCAAGGCCAGAAGAGAAACTAAGGTGAAAATGACTTTATTTTCAGAGGCTGACTTTACAATTTTAGTAAGAAAGACTCTATTATCCTGTCACTTGCAGACTTTTAAGTTTGGATGCCATTCAGTACCACTGCTGCATTAGGGCAAAAACAAGAACTGAAATTAAGAGTATCTTACTGAACTTGTTTCTGAAATACTGAACAAGTAAAGCTGTCTGCATTCATTAGATATGTACACAACTTAAAACAGCTTTTATTTTTCTCAATTCATTTAGCATAATGTTGACATGGATAAATATTATTTTTCGACGGGTACGTGTGTTACGTTACAGTCAGAGAGAAGTTTTGTCCATATTGTGGTAGAATATGGTGCAGACAAAAATAAAGGTTAATAAAGCAATGTTAGACTTTCCAAATTTGGAAGTTTAAACATACAAATTCAAGAGTACAACTTCTGGGTACTGAATAGTGTGCAAAGAGGAAACTCCATTCACAAATTATTAAATAGACAGTGAGCTTGCCAAATTCTCTCCAGCTAATTCTGCAAAAGCAATCTACCCCAGGGAAAGTATTTCCCTCTTGTTTGATTATCAAACAATAGATGGTGTGTTTTACTTATCTGTCATAACACCTTCTGTAATAGCTGGGGAACCTTCTTCCTCTCTGCACAAAGTTTCTGTGCTTTCTGTGGGGTTACTTTTTTCCATGTTGTCACCTGGAGTTTCCAGTTTGGCTGTGGAGAGATTTTCTTTTGGGCTGTCTGTAATACCTGACTTAGCTGTCACTACCAAATCCTGCTGCTCAGCCACAGGCAGACTTTCTTCAAGACTACTGGAATCCAGAATTGTCTCACAGGGTGGTTCAGGTTTTTGTTCTGTATCTACTTCCATGTCTTTTGTTTCTCTATCAGCTTTCACCTTGGCAGTGTTCCTGAAAATAGCTCTCATGACAACTGGGACGGACATGCAACTGAAGGAGGAAATGAAACATTAGTTACTGTTACAGACTTCATCCATTCTTCAACATACTACTTTTTTTAGACTATGCCTGGCATCTGAATGATAGGTGTGGTGGAAAACAGTGCTATCTCCCTGCATTTTTTTGTGTTGTACAACCTAATTCCATAATAATTCCATTATAGCTACAACATAACCACATGCTATAATGGAAAGGTGTGTTGACACAATGAAATCAAGTGCTGGATCTTTGAGCCTCCTGTTGCAAAGGAGCTTTGATACAAAAGTGGGAGGGTTTGGTAAAAAAAAAAAGTTTAAAAGGTCCAAAGGAGGCTTTTAATGAAAACCTAAACTAATTGAAAAACATTAATTCTTGCTGAATTTTATAGTTATAACTTTTATGCTTTGTATAAGATGGGTACAGAGCATATCTTCCTGAAAATACTAATTAAATCCAGCCTGCATTGATCTTGCTGTCATCAAATAGATAATATTTGTATACTAGCTCATGTCAAATTTAATAGTGCACTCAGTCCTTTCTCTTGCATATGTTGAAATACCACAGCAACTTGCCTCTTTGAATTTGCTTCAGAAAGCCAGCCAGAGACAGTGTTGTAGACGTGCCATATACACCTCACTTCTTGAAAAGCAGCACTGATTGGTATTGGGTAGGTGTGGAAAAAGTCCTTTCCTTGCTATTCTAAATTATACCAGTCATAAGACTGTCATCAGCTACAGTCTTCAGAAAAGCATGTTTACAAAAGAAAAAAGCATATTTGTAAAAGGTAAAACCCTTTGTTGAGAAGTGTTTTCCTGCTCCATGTGCTTTCTACTAGAAACACTTCCCATCACTACTAAGGTTTAAAATTTTTGAAAGAGCTGCTTAAGACACTAAACTTATTCTCACATTTATATTATAACTTGGTACTAGAGTGAAGTTTTCTGGTTGCTGAGTTTCTGGCAATGTACGTGGTACTTCCATTAAATGGATATCTGAGGTTCATTCGAAATACTACCAAAAAAAAAAACAACTCCTTACCGCTTCACTGCTTTTGTTATGAAGTCATCATTATAATTTAGAGTCGGATCTTGAGGATTTAAATTAAGGCGACACTGAATTTCTCTGGAGGTTATAACATCAATTATCACTAAGAAAGACCAGAGTGTAAGTATTTTAAAACGCACATTTTACTAAACATTGAAAACCATCCTTTCGTTCTAATGCTTCAGTAGAGTTAAGACTGAAGCCAATGGGATTGGACTCTCATGTAAGACTTGCTTTTTTCCTAATATACTTACATTAGAAAAAAGTTACAATGTATTAATTAACTGCAGGCTGAGATAGAAAGGTTTTCAGTTTTTGCATTTACTTTCTGTTTTATGCTGATTACAGAATTATTTTTAGAAAGCAATTTATACAAAAGTGCTACTTTGTGCTTTTCATAGGCTGCACGTCATTGAGAATGAATTTATAATCCAAAAGCATAGTGCAACTACCAAATTCCTTGTCAGCCCAATAAAGAGGACAGTAACAAGTATTCCACACATACCACAGACTAAATTCTCTGTCACAGGATGAAGGAAGAAGACAGAAAAGCTGGTGTTCTTGTGTGGTAGCACTTCAAAGTAAAGCAGTTCTGAATCATCTAGAAATAAAATTAATATTTAGTGATATCCACCCATTGAACCTAGACTCTTTTGGGCTGAATCACATGCCAGAATTTTAAAAATATTGATACAGTAGAATCTAATTATTCATTACTTTGGCACTTTAGTTTATGCTTACAGAAGTGTGAGGCCTCAGAGGTTTAAATATATGTGTGTATTCAATAGAGTGAAATATTAGAATTAAGGATTTTTTTTGTCATTTAAAATACTTCACAAGTAATGACAGCTTTGGCAAAGGAGCACTAAATCTGTTAACACCCAGCTTAGAAGCTAGTTTCTCTCTAATACTCTGCCATTTCTTCCAGCCATGCAATTTACCTTCATTTATATGCTCCTCAGAGACACAGCTGCTAATCAAACTGTTATATGCCACTTGATGTCGAAGAATCTCTATTATGCCTGGCACGCACTTTGGGTGGCTAAATGGGATTTTACTGACCAAGGCTCCAGCTAAATCTGATTTTTCTGAGCCCTTGTTTATGAAGTAACAGTGCTTTGGGCAATCTGGAAAAGACTGAACAACAAATATGGTGATATTTCAAGCACTGAAAACAAGAATGTAAAGCTTTAAGTTACCAGGCGACTGCACAATCTGACAGCAAAAATAATTTTGGAAGACACACTTCTAGCGTGTCCATCATGTGTATCTGCATTTCAGTAGAAATGCAATCATTAGAGGAAGTTAAATTTGATCTGCTCTCCCTTCCAAATGTGTCCAAATTAGACGAATACACCCAGAGCCAAGTGTTCAGGAGTTCAAGTTCTTCCAACTACTCTGAAGAGCCCTGTAGGCTATAGAAATGCTAAAAACCAAGATCTCATTGTAGTGCTGCTTGACAGTTCTACAAATAGGATAGCAGTTCTGCCTGAGATCTCTTCTGGACATTGTATGCTGTCCCTTTCTCCATCACTAGTGTTTCCTTTGGAGAAGCTTCATTCTTCGAAGAAGCTTTGGAGACAATTCATTTGAGGAGGAGGAGATAGTAAGAAATATTTGCCACCTCTCCATGTTGACAGTGATTCTCAAACAAAATTAGAAGTGCAATATTGTGTTACCTACTTCAGTATGCCAAATGGCAACTGTTACCTTAAGACTAGGGCAGGGAAGTGAGTTACATTAAGCAAAGCTGAAGAGCAGAATAAAAGAGCTTTTCATCATGTGTCCACAGAGCAAAAGGGTTTCCTCAACATTCCTTTCAAGGTTGGAATTCAATTTAGAAATTTATTTCTAGAAATAAAATCTTTAAACTCAGAAGAAAACTGTCTTCCAACAAGTACTAATATTATAGAGAATTGTTAAAGAGTTACAAAGCTTTTCCTGCATATCTTATGGAAATGAAAAATTCATCCCATCTTCAGTGTTTTATAGAGGAGAGCTTTGCCAAACCTTATTTTAGCACGGTGTAAACTCAGTACTACCACCTTCTGTATCATCACCTCAAAGTCCAAGAAATATGTAGGCACTGAGCTCTAATAACACTGCTAGTAGAAGAGGAAGAAGCATCCTCTTGTTTTGTTGCCATGAACTGAAAATTAATGTTTTCTATCAAAAAAAGTAGATCTTTAAGCTTGTCTTGTAGTTGCCCTGTACATATAACTGGCAGAAAGCATCTTAGCCACTGTTTTCTATTCTAAACATCTATTCTCTACATCTAATGCAGCCTAAATTATATATTTTTTAATAACAGTAATTAAAAGGAAGGCGTCTAAGGTTAAGCAACCATGGCTCTAGATAGTAATTGACATCACTGTTTTAACACTCCACTTTCCTTCCCGCCCATCCCCTTAAAAGGAATCCATATTCTCAGTGTTATCAAGGAATCTTTTTTGTTAAAACAGCATGATAAAGACCTTAAAAAATCTAGCTTGCTCATCCAGTAAGTTACCTCCTTTTTAAGGTATTAATGATGTTCCGAGCAATTTTTAATAGATTAAATACTTGGGTTACACATAAAGATTCAGCAACCATATATGCACTGTTTCATTAATGAGGATGAGAAGGTCATTACTTGAAAGGGTCTAGCATTGTTTTGTAAACTACTTGAGCTATTTCCTAAAGATCATTTAAATACTGTTGGGATTTGGGAAGTCTGCATGGGTTGCTTAAGGGGAAATATAATTCAGTATGTACCTCGTACAAGGGCAGAATGTGTATCAAATGCACACTATACTCACCACAAAGAAACAGGGTTTATCTGTAGACAAGTCTTCGCTGCATTTTTCTTTAAGTTTAGACTGAACAATCAGCTCATATAGAGGAGCTAGTTTCAAGCCAGTAATCTGAATTCCTGAAACCAAGAATTTATTTATTAGCATTCATGTTATGACTAGACACAAAAGCTAATATTAAAAATTAATCTCCTTTTTTGCTAATGGGAATTTGAGATAGAGTGTTTAACAGCTTCACCTGTAACTGTAGTATCTTTCTTAGAACTTCTGTGTTTTGCACTGGTTGCTAAAATATTACACTTAGGCTTAAAGAACAGAACAGATTCTGTCCCAGAAACCAGTTTTTCCTCCTACAACATTAACACAGGGAAATAAAAAGCAAACAAGCAATGCATAGTCACAGAAGTATTTAGTCTTAAAAACAGTTATAACATGCCTGTGAGCCCCTGTATCTTTTCAATACTGGATGAGAACATAGGAATAGGCTGGTGAAACTTCAGCACAAAAAAAGCTGGCAAATCCATGCTAAGTTCATCAGTCAGTGGCAAAAAAGTAGGGTTGCTGAAAAAAAAATAAAAATAATAAAAACAATTTTAAAAGGAAGTCAGAATGAAAGCTTGTTACAGAAATTGACATAATGAGGAATCTTAGTGCAAGGTCACCATAAGATCCCCAGCAGTTTACTGCTTTCCATGCCTTTTCTGTCTTGAGAAAAGTTTTGCTTTACAAATGCAACTATAGCCTTTAGTGTTTTAAAACAAAGTTAATGTGAAGAGTGGAAACATAAAGAAGCATAAAGAGTGCACAAAGATGTTTGCTATAAATCATTCTCTAGCAACTTCTTGTAGAGAATGACTTCAGAGTTTCCCTGCAGCCTAGCACTGAAGAAGTGAGAGATGAGGTGTCAGTATCCATGGCAGGATGGCAAACTATTTTATGTAGTTAAGGTGAAATATCCCTTAGTATATGCTTTATCTATTCTAAAACTATGCAGAAGTTGCTTGTTGAATACTGGGAAGTAAAGTAATATTGTTCCAGTGGCTCCTTCTGGTTTCAAGTCTATGAATAAGTCCACAGTGTAATGCAATTGGCACAGTTAAATATGGATTTTAAAGTCCACTTGAGAAAACTTTTACAGCCACAGGTTATAGAGGGTGTAGCTATGGAGCATAATGCCATCAGTAAAGCAGAGCTTCCTGTTTCAGTAGAGGCTAAATGTGTGTTTTGCTAAGGTTAGTGCCAAGGACTTGTAAATCTCTTTTTTACTAAGAAGTGTTCAGAGCCTCACCTCTCCCCTCCAGCCTGAGAATCTACAAGCAGTGGAGAAAGAGGAAGTTTGTGTAGCATATCTGTGCCTTTAACAGTTACAACTGCTTTTGTCCCGCATACCTGGGAACCTGAGGGAGAAAGAGAACTAAATTATTTTTCTCGTGTCAGTGCAGATTAATCCTATGCATGCAAAACATGGAACGGTCAGGTCTTTCAAAGGTCAGGTACAACTGACATGTTGGGCAGCAAGGAGAAGCCTGCACAGACCACACACTAATGGCCAAAGTTGCCCAATGGTGATAGCAGCAGCTGCTTTTGGGACATACCATGACAAAGATCAAGAGATCACCTGTCATTTTCAACCTGGGTAGGCAGTTATTTTGTTTGATACCACTCTCACTTCTATTTGGGTCAACAGCCAAGAAATGGAAAATTAGTTTCCTGATGTACCTTATAATTGTGCTAAAGTGCATTGCATAAACCCTTCTGCTCAGCCAGAATTTTAAATCTCATTTCTGGGTTTCATTAATGAACTTTACTTAATGAAACAGGTAGTGCTAAAAAAGTTAGCAGGTTAGTTATTTCTGGTTTTCTACTTTTACCAGGATTCAGTTCTGCTTCCAAAACTTGATACGGAGAAATATAAAATTCAATGGTCATAGGAGTTCCTGAGGAATAAAAAAAAAATAAATCAGTTACTACACATGTCAATAGAGGAAGTATGTTAGGCATCTTGGCACAAAGGGGAAAAAACACAAGAGCAGTGTAGATGGCAGAAAGGGATTCCTCATAAAAGTACATCTCTAATTACAGTATATGTTCAAATCACAGCATTTTCTTAGTCAGCATTTAACAACTAAACTACCAGTGCATAAAGTCATCAAACATCTTTGAAAATATTAAATTAAGATTCTATCTTTTGCAAAATAACCTATTTTACAGCTTTAAAAATAGTAGCTGAACTGCTGGCTTTCAGTGACTAGTCTGAAACAGAAGAAAAAGCTGTAGTAGTTGCATAAGGGACACTCACACCAAGCTGTGCAACAGGATAACAGCAGCATGTATTAGAAGAAAATTATGAACTATAACATATTAACAGTTAAAGCTCACTTCTGACAGTGTAGATGAGCCAAAAAACTTATCAACTAACTGTATTTGCCTTTTAGGCAACATGAGTATTATCTCAGCTATTATCACTGTCATCTCATGGTGACTCCCAAATCGTGGTTTCCCACATAACCTCAGAATATTGCTGGCTTTGCTTTTTGGTTGCTACAAAGTCAGTGTTGCAGCAGCTGATAAGCCATCTGACTTTTTTGTATTTTTCTCCTTCTGTATGTCTGAACATTATCTGAGCATACAGACACAGTAAGTCCCCAGAGCATATTTTATTTTTAATAGACGATCTTTACTGTAAACAAAGAGCAACTCACTAGGGTTTTGGGATTTTTTACAATTCCTTGAATCAACGAAACAAAAGAAAAAAAAAATAAATCACCTCCAGTTCTTGGCACCAGGTGTCCTACTTTTCCATGAAGTATTTCAGTAATTCTGTTTACATCCTGTGTTCTAGTTCAAAACACATCTTGATTAGTGTTTCCTGAGTTGCAGTGCTAGCTAAGCTAATATACAGGGTAATTTGCACCCTTAATCAAAGGGAGACAATGCTTTCTTGAAACTAGATTGTGTCTCCACTTTTTATGACAGCTTCCTAAACACCATCATTCCACTCACGCGTTACTCCTTTAACTCGGGCTTCCAGTTTCAACCATGCATCAGAGCTGTTTTGTGTTGCAATTTGATGTGCTATTTACCAGAAATAAAGGGGGACAAAAATACTGAAGTGGTAGTTCGAGCAAAGAGTGAGGACATAACCTGGATAAACTAAATCAAACAGAACCAATCTGTAACCTCAGATGTGATCATACAGCTGAATACATTCAGCCATACAATTACAAAGGTGTGTATTAAGATGCTGCAGTGTCTTAATAATCCAGAAGGAAAGCATTGCCCTCAACTCATATTTTCTTAAAATAATTAAAATCATTGTACAATTACCAAAGAGTTTTGGAAAATCTGTTCCATATCTATCTGTAATCCTATTTGAAAGGGAAAATGAGAAAAAGAAGGATCTAGAAGGAATCCACCACTCCTGATCTAAAACCTGAGCACAAAATGAGATACCCAAACGTCAGGACCCCAAAAGCTGTATTTTACTTCTGCTACAGGGAGATCTAGACATGACTGATGACTTTCAGATGTGCTGTTTGCTCCTAGTGGGTTCTCACATGCACACACACCCAAGCTCTGCTACAACCTACCAGTTTCCCAGCAAGTCTTACAGATAAAGTACAGGAGTTCAATAGATCATCATGTTTTGCATGCCTGGCGTTGGCAAACTGCAGAAAGGCTTCAAGCTTTCCAGTGGGAGAAAAGTCATTAGCCTTCTACATCCTGCTCTGTAATTAGATCACTTAACTTGTTTTTCAGTGAAATGAAGGGGTGGGGGTGGAGGGAAATGGAGAGAGCTAGATTTCAAGTTACCTGTCCAGAAGAGATACTGAATGAAGATCTTTCTCAAGGGCCTGCAAAGCAAGGTATCCCTTAGCTTTCATTTCACTGGGAAAGAGAGAAGACAAATCATTATTTTTGTAAGTAAACAAAGCTAGGATATCTATTTTAAAAGTTTTACAAGTAAAAACTAGTTGTAACCTGTTTCCTGGAATTTGATACAGATTTGACAGGTCTTCTAGAATCTTTCCAAAGGCATCATAGTTCTTCATCCTACCAAAAAGAAAAAAGTGCTATCACACTACTAAATTAGTAGTCTTTCATATCTAATTTGCTACAAAGAGCACTATTTCAGAGTGACATGGGCCCCCTCCTTATCAGATCTGGAAAGCAGCAATACTGCTTTTAAATGTTCTTAGAAGATACCAGGAAATATTAATCCTTGGCTCCACTGCAAAAAAACAATGTAATTATAGCTGACACTGGTTAAATACACACTACTGAAAGCAATAGATGTGCATGATACACAAAGCTGACAGCTCATCAGCTGCAAAGCACGTTTCCTGATGTTCCAACAAAACTAGTCCTGTAGTAAATCTTCCCTAATACAATACGCCTGTAAATGTTTCTTTTCTTCAAAATATCAAGGATTGTGTTAATATTGCACTTCACAGTACCCTGTGAGAGAGACAGATTTTAAATACGATAGATACATAAATTTGAAAAGAAAAAAAACAACAGGGGAAAAGTGGCTTGCAGAAATTTGTTAAGGAATGGTTCAGACTGCTGAAACCCCAGAATTCCTGCAGATTCCTACTGGCTGTAATAAACCACCAGCTATTTACTCACCTGCTTACATAGATTTTACAAGCCTCACTAAATTCTAGTGCTGCAGTTACAAAGAGAGCCGTACTGTGGAAGACATACCTCCCCCTTCCATGCAGATGTGGCTGCAATATGGATCAGAAGCAGGACCAAATAAGCCTGCCTGGACTTTCACACTGGGACAAATCCTTTGCAAACAGAAGCCGAAACAAATCCCTCAGCTCTTCAGCAACTCTTTCCAACTGGATTAGTGGGGAAACAAGGAAAAGGGAGGGAAGTAGGCATGCAGGTAAAGGGCAAAGACACAGCATCAGTGTACGCATTAGTTGGCTGGTTCATCATGATTTTGGTTACTTTGAGACTCACAGGAAACATTACACATAAACCAAACTTCCTTACAACCAAATAAAATACTACACTAAGAGGCGTAGACAGGATATTTGCACTTCATGCCAAATTCTAACAAAAACAGGAAGGCAGACAAGTAGTATCCACAGTGCAAATGGTAACTATATGCCATCACTCAGAGCAAAACTGCTGGCAGTTAACATCACTGGAAGTCAAAAACCTAGGAAAAATGCAAGCTGAAGACATAGCTGTTTACACCCAGAAAGCTAATATAACTTTGTTTCTAAGGAAAGAGAGGGCTGGAAAACCTGATGAGGTCCGCAGAGAAGACATATGAAATATGCAAGAGCAATTATTATTCTCTCTCCCTTTACCTTCCCTTCCAACTGTTCTGCAAAGATACTTAAATAAGAATTCAATTTTTTAAAGACTGGAGACTTCTAAACAGATTTTAAAGGTGGTGGCCGGACCTGCAACAGCAACTATTCAGACAGAAAAAAATGTGGTAAAAAAAAATAAATAAAAATATTGTGCCCCACTGCTACATGAGAAAATTGAAGTAACATCTCCTCCTGCACATTCACAAAGAAAAACACGCCATGTGATATCACCTTGTTTTCATTGCTATGATAAAAGCCTGAAGGACATGTAGTTAAGATATTTGCATAAGGATAAAAAAAGACTGTTTAGCATTTGATAGAAGAAGGGGAAAAGTAATATTTAGTTTGGCCCTGTAAATCTGCCAGTTCTGAATTGTGATCATCAGTCCATTTCCAAACTTGTGGGTCCAAGTAGTTCTATATTCTTGCAATCAGCACAAATGCCAATATTCAAAGACTCTTCAAATGGCAGCAAGAGCCACTGAACTGGGGATTACTCTTTATCCTCACTCCACTGAAGTAGATGTAATTTACCTGTTTGCAAGGGAATGACTTGAGAAAATAGTAATGCCTGGAGTATTTTTTCATATTATATTTGCTGCAATTTAAGCATTGCATTTACAAATTGGAAGTTGACAATAACAGTTACAGTAGCCACCAGCCTCCAATATGAAGCACTGGCATCTTTCCACATAAAATAAAAAACAAATGGGTGTGAGTTCTTCTGTTGTTTTCCAGTTTATATTCTTGTTTCCTCATTCTTGCTTTTTTCTTGTTTGTTTTTTTTCCTTGGGTTGTTTTGGGTTTGTTTTCTTCAGTTCTTGCACCACTCTAGCCTTGACTTCTCCACAACATCCAAAGAAAAACAACTCAGAAATTCCTTTCTATTTAACAAGGGACTCTGCACATGATTATTTACCTGAGATGCTGCACCAAGTCATCACAAACCTACAGGAATAAGAAAGGATTTTTATGTTTCTTACCATTTTTTATGAAACATCTCTTAGAAGCATTTCATTGGTAGCAATAAGATTGTTCCCCATTACTTTTAATTAGCTGGATCATTACCTTAAAAAAAAAAAGCCACCAAACAGCGACAAAAACCAGACTAACATTACAATAGTTAAAACACTATATTAATATAATAATTAGAAGAACAAATACTCAGTGGAAGAGGGTAAAAGTAACAGAATAATTTGTCCTTAAATTCTTTCCAGAAAATAAAAAATTAAAAAACTTCTTTAATTGGCAGTTGCTGTGCTGAAATTCCCTGAATACTCATTTCCATCCTAATGACATTGTCCAGCACTCACTGATCAACAGCACTGTGCTGGTTAAACAGAACAACCTGAAACTAATGGGCTGACTGCAACTGAGAAAAAGGGACAAAATGAACTCTAAATTAATGTAACAATTTGGATACTTACTGATAAAACTCAGAGTTTATGCTCCCTGCCCTCTCACAACAGCTTATGGTTATATCTTTGATCTGAAGGATTGTCTAACATTGTGCAACTGCAGAACATGGTATGTGAACTGCAGAGTGATATTTTGTCAGTATTTTAATGAGGAATAGTGAAAGAAAAACATGCCTATCAGTAGGAATGCACATACTCCTAAAGAAGGCAGAAGGATAAACAGAATCTCTGGTAACATCTCCAAGACATCCGTTGGGATTATTTTAAGACCCTGTTATTTACTGTATATTGATAACATCAAAGTATGAGAATACAAATATTTATGCAGGATACTACACAATTCTTGGATGGTGGGCATGTCAGCAGAGTTTTACCTTCACATTTAGGTCTACAGTACTTGATGTCTGTAACCAAGTTGTGAGTTTAGGTGTGAGATTCAGATGCCTAAAGAGGTAGCTAGTGTCATGTAGAAGCTGGCAGGGGTGCCAAGACCAAAAGGAAGCCAAAGACTTTCTGACATGGCAGCTGAGGGCCAGGTGAGCACCAACAGGGGGATGGGAGACAGAGAAAAGAAGTTTTACCACAGGAGCTTCTCCAAGATGAGCCAACTTGACATCCACCACGTTTCCATTCTTCTCCAGCTGAACTTCTATATAGAACATGTCTGATGTTATGTAGCAGGCACTCCCACTGGGGCTAATGTGAGCATTCAGCCTGAGAAAAGGGGGGGAAAAGGCTTGTATGTCTAAAAAATTCTGTCACATGAAGAAAGGAAATGAGTATAATTTACTTGGTCGTGGGAAAAGACACCAGGGATGCTTCAAAAATAACTCTTTCTTGGCTCAGCTCCTGACAACTGTTCAACCAGGCAATATATTTGTGCCCTGCTCTTTGCATGATCATGTTGGCTTGCTGAAAACTGTTTACCTCAGTCTGTAGTTTTGGGACATGGGCATGCATGCCCCCTCTTCACCCAACAGCCTCCTCACAAAGGGCTAATCAAAATAGGCAGTTATGCCTGTTCCAAGTAATACATCCCATTAGAACACTGATCTAAAAAGAATTATTGTTGACAAGCCATCCAGATGGTCTTCCTTACTGGACTTGGGGCTATGCTTGCTCATTTGCATTTATTCATAAACAAACTTACCCTTTTTGTTTGGATAAAGATTCCAATCTGTTCATCACAGAAAACATGGATTTAGCTGCAAAAAAAGAGGAAACGTTATATAATCAGGCTGCATGACCAAGAAATAGAACCAGTATTACCCTGCTTTAAAGGGTATGATTAAGGTAATGAGAAAATAGTATTTCTTGCATGATTTCTTGTTATTAATGGCAACTATTACCCTATGATTAACGAGTGCTGTTCTGGGTAGAGCTCAGATTTTGAGAATAGCTGTAGCCTGAACACTTAGCCCAAAGATGAGTCACAAGTCTCCTGTGTCACACCCACCTCTGTGTTTATTCATTTGACCCCTTCTCACCAACAGAGAAGGATGGGAAATTTCCGTAGAATATTAAAAAATACACCTTGAATTATCCAACCACTTGTTACCATTTAATGTCCTCTGTATCTTCTCCATGCAAGAGAGTAATGGGCGGTCTGGAGCACTACTGACAGGCTCACGAGGTGGCTTGTCCTAGCACATTTGTGAAAACAAGAGACAGTGAAAGACTCCTTAAATGACTAGTCAAAGAGGAATACCACTGTATATGAGACACAGAACACTGATACCCAGTTCAGGAGAACACTACTGATTCATTTTTGTCATACATAGAGGTGTCCTATGGCTGTAGCTCTCTTTAAAGTAGCAGCACTGAATAGATTTGAGAAGACCCGGTTGAGCAGTAACTCTATGCTAGAGGCCTTAGGATCAGGGAGTGCCTTTCCATTCCCTTTTCTTTCAAGCTGAACTCAAACTGTCAGCTAATTTCACTGTGATACTAGAGATCAACTGAGCAAATATTTAGATTTTAATTTTACAAGGCATCTAAGTGAAAAGGAGAGATCAGTAAACCCCACAGGTATCCTTGGTCAGACTAAGACTGCAAGTTCCAGCTGAAGATATTAAGTGGCAAGCAAATTCTCCCAGTTCCTCTTCTGGCACTTAAAACTTCTCATACTTTGCACTTCAATTTACAAAGAACATTCACCGCTGAAAATATGTTCAAACTTGGCACATTGTTTTCAGCGTAAGGCTTTAGTTAAGTATTAATAAAAATGGAAAAAAATGGGACTTTTTATACTAAACTTACAGCAGTTGTGCTAATCTGCTTTTTACAAAGGTAATTCTTGAGTATAATTAGCTACTGAAAGTGCAGGAAGTATTGGAATGACTTAAGGTATATCACAGCAGGAGGGAGTCTAAATAGGTTTCAGGCCAGTTTCTGAAAAGCAATCCTTTCTCCAAGTCCTAAGGGCAAGAAATTGTCTTTACATACTATGAGAGTGCTAAGGATAGTGAACGGAAAACAACCTGAAGCATTAGACAATCAACACTAATTAAAATAATGCAAGAAACAACCTCTAAAGTGTTAAAATGATGCAGGATTATTTTTTTTTTTAATCCATTCTTGTAAGAAAAATCAGGAGCCACACTATAATAGGCACCAGCTTTTGAACCATCTTGGCAACCTGCTCTTACACCACATATCCTTCTCTCCCATAATCTGTGATTCTTACCATGCAAAAATGGACAAGTTTCTGAGTTTCAGACCATGGTTTTTGTTGGTATTTTAAATGTAACTGTTCCATTAAAGCATTTGTAGAAATAGCTGCCACAGCACCTGAAAAACATGTCAAAATGTTCTAAATATAAAGACATGCATTTACATTGACAACTAAAAAAGTTGGAAGAGGAAAAATATAAAACTTGTTAAGTTCATGGATGTTATGCTTCAAAAGAGGAAGCAGAAGAAATTGCTTTAGTTGAATTTCACATACAAATATCTAATTTTTTTAAGACTTCTGTGGGAAAAAATGCAGGGGGAGATTTTCTATAGACATGTATTCTCAATATTAACTACAAAGATGCAGCCCAATTTTCATCTTGTTAAACAACTAGGCTTTCATTACCCATGCACAATCTCATCTGTGTATTCTTAATAAAAACCTTGCCATGGTTTCAGGCATCCAGATTTCTACACTCACCTAGAGGTCATTAGAGCTAATTTTGATTAGTGATAAGAAATTAGAGACAATTTTTTAAGATTGGCAAAACCCTGGGACAGGTTGCCCAGAAAGGTGGTAGATGCCCCATCCCTGGAAACACTCCAGGTCAGGTTGGATAGGGCTCTGAGCAACCTGATCTAGCTGAAGATGTCCCTGCTCATTGCAGGGGGATTTTGATTAAGTGACCTTTAAAGGTCCCTATCCAAACTATTGTTTGATTCTTTGTTTTTGCAGAAGGGTAGTCTCAAAGCAGAGTTTTGACTTGTTTTTTTGCTTGGTTGGTTTTTGTTTTGCTTGGTTTTTGTTTTGTTTGTTTTTGTTTCTCCTTGGGATGGCAAAGAAGAATTCAGCCAGGAGAAGGAATATTTTCAGCCCACCATCTGTCTCCTTATAAATATTCTTTCTGGACCTACACAGAATCCAGAGGCTCAAAGAAAGTTTCTTGTTGAGACATGGTTCATCCATAACCACTAATTCCATCAGGAGTAAAGGTGGAGTGAACTTCCTAATGCATCAGCCTGAGACAGGCAGGAAGACTCCAGACTGCTTAATAAGAGGAAATTGAGTCCCTACAACATGCCACCCACTCTGCTCTGCTGCTGAGCACCAGAAGAAACATTGCAAAGTGCTTCTTTGACCTAAAGGGCACAGCAGCCACAGAGAATTGTACCCTTTGAGATTGCAGCAATACAGTCATGGGAAGGAGACAGACAAGGAGGGTAACCTTTTTACCCTTTGCATACACCAAGCAAGAATGATGAGTGGGGACTGGCAGCATCTTCCTCCTGCTGAAAGGGTGAGAGAGCAGAAACCACAGTCCCCTATAAAGTAAGCCACCTCAACCAGCTGGAGAAAGGCAAAGCAGTGGACCCCAACCAGCTCTTACAAGCACCACTACTGGGAAACATGCCCCTACTAATGCTCCCACTCACCCATGCCTTGATGCCTACAGGAGGGCTGCAGCCCACCCTGTGCCTCCATCTCCATCCACACCACAAGAAACCAGGGCTCCTACTTGTAGCACCTGCACCAGAGCACTCACAGGTGTTGTGCAAGGCAGAAGGCTTGCTCCCTCACAAAACTGGTCCCCAGGGATTAGTGTTTGAACTTGAGAAGCTTGATAAGCACAGTGACATCACCTCTCAACTCTGCTAATTTTTGGAAGGGGTGAAACACTCTGTCAGTCATGCTTTTCTATATCTAAGTCCTGAGGAGAAGGCATAATGTCTGTCCCCACCTTTTCAGAAGGTGCAGCACACTCAGGAAAAGACTGTATTTTAAACTGGTGAGAAAGGCAAGGGGAGGTGTGATAGCAACAACAATAGAAACCCTCTGTAAGGGAACTTTTAGTCCAACTAAGGGATGGAAGGAGTGAAGGTAGAGAAAGAGACTATAGCTATGTGTAATGTTTGTACTGTATTTTTGCATCCTTTTGTGGCCACCTCCTTTTGCTAGTCTCCTTACACATAGGAATCAGTGCACAACAGCAGTGTGAGATTTAAGGTTTAATGCTGGACCTTTGTATAGGCACTAGCTTGAGGATTGGTCACCAGGGAATGCCAGCTCTGCAGCAAGAAGAGTGTGTCTCTTACATAGCTCTGTCCGCTAGTGTTTTAAGATGTCTTACAGCATACTTTCTGGTTTTGGCTTCAGTAAGATTACAGAGTAAACTACATATGGATCTGGGAATCCCAGGACAAGTAGAAGGTATGTGCCAAAAAGCATTATTTAACAGGCAGGTGTCAAGTGTATTACTTAGGGAAAGTCAATGCAGCTGAGAGAGTTAAATATGTTTGCATTTCATTCTTTACAGAAGAGGAAGAAGGTGATCAAGTAAATTGATGATGTAATTCCACACTTAATGTAGATCACCATTCCAGAAAATAATTAGCTTGGCTTATGCCATTAAATAATAATTTATTTTTAAAACTGACATTAAAAGTGACTATGGGTATAATCATGAGCTTTGCCTGTGTCTTGGTGCATTCATGTAAAAACTTGTTTTCAGCAGTTCTTGAGAGTCATTTTAGCAAAGGTTTGCTTGAGCAATGTATTGAAATGTTTTCTGCTGGGCAATAACATGTACTATGGCCTGTGTAAAGTAAACAAATTGTCTTGCTTCAGATCACACGAATGGGTGTGTGCACATATGACATGCCACAGCATGGTGATGTTTCATATTTTTGTGGTAATTTTTATAAATGTTTGCCCTGATCCAGAGCTTATTGGAGTCTTTGTGATCTTGCTGCTGACTCCAGTGCTTTGATCTTATTCTGAATAAGTAGAAAAACAAAATATTTGCTGACCCTCTTGAAGAGAACACTTCCGAAGTAATGGAGGGAAACTTGTCACTACTTACCTGGTCTGCATAGAAGCTGTTTTGCAAATAAAGAGGGCTTGGAGTTTAAATAGTCACAGTGGTCCAGCCGGCCTGATAAGCCTAAAATTCATTTTAATTTTTAAATGAAAGATAACCTTTTCTTTTTTGTTCAAATGTATCTATTTCAGTAGATGAATTTGCATCACTTTTCCAGGTACAGGATAGTGCCAGATTTTCATAACAAGACCAATATTCCAAGACAAGTAGTAGCCTTCACACCTATAAAATTGTAACATTGACTAAGTTCTTACATGAGAAACAGCAGTTTAAGCATTGTCAGATAGCTCCTTGGATCAAGGTGTTGTTCTAGTATTCAGATCTGTCATATCAAATTACCAGAGTCAAGAGAAGAGTTAAGCATGTTGAATAATTAAAAATGTTCTAATTATAGCATGTCAGGCATATTAGATACACAAATTTTGAACTGGGTCAGTTCCTGGGGAAAAAAAAAAAAAAAAGGAAAAAAAAAAAAAAAAGCAAGCAACCAGCCAATCATTATCATCATTATAAAAGACAACAGGAATTACAGCATGAGTCCTGCATGCCCACCTGCTCTAGACCACTCTCTCTTTGTATGTACAGCAAAAACTGGTGCTGAAAGAAACTTGGATGTACACAGTTACAAAATAAGTTGTCCCCAGAGAAAATCTGCTCTTACTCTCAAAAACTGGAGGTTATCTCAACCCCTTTTAAAGGGTTAAAACTTACATGTTTCTCTAGAGAACTTTTGAGGAATTGATTATTTATACTACTTTGTTTATTTTTTTTCAAGGTTTTCTGCAATCTTGCTAAGATCCTGACTCCATAATATACTTCACAATGTATGCCCTGGGAACACTGTGTTTCATAGTAAAACAACATTTTTGTGATTTCATAGTCCTTCCATTTAATTGACTGGTACTTTTTTTTTTTTTCTGAGAAAGGATCAACTTAGTTTTGATTTGTGTTCTTGCAGGAATTCAAGTAATCTGTTCCTTTCAGTTAAAATATTCTAGACTTAGTACAGAGCAAGGGAATACTTTGCATACAGTTTATATATATTAATGACAGCAATTTGGAAAATATTCCAGGAATTCTACATTAGGTGCAACAGCAGTGTATTTTTTTATTATTATTATTTTTTCTTCGGGGGGGCTGGGAGTTGCTTTTTTCTAGTAATTTTAAATCTGGTGTTGATTTTCTTTTCACCTAAAGAATAAAAATTAAAGTAAATCATCAGCAGTATCTTCACTGGCCTGCTTCCAGCACTTTATTGGAATTGCATCTTTCCAGAAGCTCTCAGCTGAACCATCTTCCAGAGAAAATAGCAGCTAGATAGCAGTCTACAGTAAGCCTATATAAAAAATTTGGGCCTGGGGCAGTCAAAGAAAACCAGTGGTTCCAGTTAGAACTGCAGAATTTGTAGGAGGTGTCCCTGATTATCTGAATTGATACCTGACCAGGGGATCAGAGGTAATATTGTGTTATTTTACAAAGTGCCATGGGATTTTAGACTGATCAGCAGTGAAACAACTATAAAATGGGCATGTAACTGGAACATGAATCAGTGTTCATAAAAAATGGTGAGCATTAAAACAATTAATTTATCTGTCCTGGCTGCTTTTCCATCTAAAGTAGGCTAAACCCAGTGCTGCTTAGCTTTTATGAACCATCTTAGTCTGATATGGTCTATAGATTACGGCTTATAACCCATAAATACTATAATATGTTTTGTTGTTTTTCCCTTCACTCTCCATGTCATCCCCACACTTATAGAGTGTAAATATTCTCTCGGGGAGGGGGGGAACATCATAATGTTGGTGTCTGTATTTTATTTCAGTACAGCCATATAGACTGAACCAGTTTTACTTCACAACTTACTGAGCAGCACTTCTGGCACTGTAGTCTGAGACACTTAAGACTGGTAGGCTTTGAGTGTTTCTTATTCCTGCACTGAAAGTGACTAGGATCCTCCAATGTTAAAGGCTATGTAGACTGACATCAGGAAAACAGGTTCATAGCAAATGGTCATGGATGTAGAAATGCATTGACACTGACAGGGCAAATCTTCTCCTCAGACCATAGTCAAGGTAAAGCCTGATATTTTATTTCTGTTTGACACTTGATTTCTGCTTGACTTTAGCATTATAATATCCAAGTACTTACTATCTGAGTCTTTCTCCAAAGGTAGAAGGGACAATCAACTGTGATTTAAATCACTTCATGAATGAACATGGGAGGGCTGGCTTCACATGCATGCATTATCCCATTACAGGGCTTCATATCACACCATAACTGGTGTTCATAGCTGAACATGTCTTGCTTATCCCATATACCATCTTTCTGAGACTCTTTTGATCATTTTTGTAACTAAAACCAGGTGTTGCACCATCACTCATGTTCTTTGCAGACAGCTGTCAGCTGAAATCAATGGAACCCATCACTTAGGAGCTGCAAAAGCTCTCCTTCGAGAGAAAGACAAGGTGAATGCATTGGGCACATGAGCTGCAGGGTAATAACCATGATTTGTTGAAGGTCCACATTGAAAATGTTGCTGTTAGAAGGGGGGAAGAGGGAGAGAAAAATATGGGAGCAAAGAGTTCATTGATGAACTAAAAATCATAACGAGCATTGAGGAGGTAAGTGAGGTAAAGGAGGAGAGTAACTGTACTTAAAGGAGCTTTCCACCAGTATGTCTCAAAGCTAATCACACAGGAAACCAGCTTAATTATTTTTCCAGGTTGGGAAACAGGGAGATGGAGAGATGAAGTGATTCCTGAAGCTGGCCACAGCTGCAGAACTAGTGACCAAACTGCAGTTTACCTGACTCCACTGTAGCACATTCCCATCAGAAGTAAGAAAGAAACCCTCAAAGCAAGCAGGAAAGAGATGGGGGGAATTTAGTAGAGAAACACAAGAGGAAAGGCTGTAAAGGCATGTAAAAATAAAGAAGTAAGTATGAAACCATACGCAATAAGAAAAACAGGGTCAATAGAAAAGGAAGGATATGGAAAGCAAAAAAGATATAAAAAGGAAAATATAACAGAAATTATAATATAAACAAATCTAAGAATAGAAATATATTTTTACAAATTGTTTTTGTGTTATTTTCATGAGAAAAAAGTGAAATGACTGCAGGTCTACTTTGAGCTATTTTAAACCAATATTGGTTTGGAGTTGTTAAGCTGAACTGTTCTGATGGAATATATATCAGGATATGGGTTATATAATATGCAGACTGAAAAAAGAAGCAGCACCCAGTGGCAAATACAGATTTTAGTAAAATAGTGTGTGGGAAGAACACATTTTTCAGGAAAGACAAGACTATAAAGGACCTCAATCCCAACAAATGCCAATTAAATGTTATAGCAGTGACACATAGCTCTATATAAACTACATACTTTATATCATTCTATGTTGGTTAAGCAATATGATACTGCTTTTCATAGAATGTTTTTAAAAACCCAAAACTAATTAAACTATGAAGCCTTATCATGTAGTAAACATTTTATTATGCATTTTAGTGCCTGTATATGTTTAGACATTTGGTAATTCCTTAACTGAGTTCCCAATAATGTTTTTCTCTATTCTAATCTGTCACAAACCAACAGTGCTATAACCTTCAAATCTTAGATTTCCAGATTCCTAGTTACCTTAAGGAATCATGTTATTTCTCCTAGCTCAGATGAATGACATGATGAATGTACACTCATCATTAATCTTGAATTCATTGTCATTCAAGTCACTTCACTGTACTTTTCTCTATAGGCAAAAAGTGTTTAAGGATACATAATATTTTCAAAATGGTAAGAAAGCTATGAGTGTGAAGCACCATAACTAGCTCAGACAGAGAACTGAGAATAACATCATTTGGACAGCTAATACAGCTAAGCAAATGAAAGTATCTCATTACCCAAGAGTTCACTGCAGTGATCCCACTATCTTGCTTTTAGGGAGCCTGTATCTGTCTGTAAGTGTAGTGAGAAGTGTGACAGGTTTGGAGACAGTTACAGATGGTGGGAAGTTCCATTGTCAGGTGACAGATTAAGATGTCCTTTCATTGAAGAAGAGAAGTAGGAACAACTGCCCACACAACCTTTGTGTGTGTGTGCTGATTTGTAGTGTTCAGAAACTGAACTGGATTTCTCCATTTTGAGAACAGCTGATGTTTATCTCTGCAAATCACTAAAATACTCCCTGGGCTGTTTGTGCTGCAAAAGCACAGAACAAGAAAGACTACTCCTCATAGAGCTTAACCTCTAAATATAAAAGGCAGATTAAAGTTGGGATGGGACATAGAGGGACAGTGGACTGTCCAAGATGAGAGCAGATAAAGTAATGCTGTCAGAGTAAGTTGTGGTTTAACCCCAGCAGGCAACTAAGTGCTACACAGCCACTCGCTCACTCTCTCCTGGTGGGTTGGGGTAGCGATTGGAAGGGTGAAAGCGAGAAAATTAATGGGCTGACATAAGGACAGTTTTAAAAGGTAAAGCAAAAGCCGCTCACACAAGCAAAGCGAAACAAGGAATCTATTCACTACTTCCCATCAGCATGCAGGTGTCCATCCATCTCCAGGAAAGCTGGGCTCCATCACACATTAACGGTTACTTGAGAAGACAAGCACCGTTGCTCCAAATGTCCCCCCCTTCATTCTTCTTCCCCCAACTTTATATGCTGAGAATCATGTCAAGTGGTGTGGAATATCTCTTTAATCAGTTGGGGTCAGCTGTCCCAGCTCTGTCCCCTCCCAGTTTCTTGTGCACTCCCAGCCTCCCTGCTGGTGGAGTGGTGTGAGAAGCAGAGGAGGCCTTGATGCTGTGTAAGCACTGCTCAGCAGTAAGGAAAACATCCCTGTGTTATCAACACTGTTTTCACCACAGGTCCAAAATATAGACCTATGCTAGCTGCTATGAAGAAAATTAACTCTATCCCACCCAAAACCAGCGCAGAGCAGAATTAAAATTACCTGAATCCTAATGCAGTAAGCTGTCCCCTAACACCTGGAGTTGTTCTGCCTAACTGTGGGGACTAAAATAAGCTTTGTCGCATCAGGTTCTGCTGCTAATTTTTTGAGAGAAACAGGCACATTCAGAGGGAGGTTCAACCCCCCAATATATGCACCACCCTCTCAGGGCAGCCATCACTCTCTGTTGTATAAAGCGGGACCTATGGGCCAAGTCCGCATTTGGGCTCATCAGTTATAATACCTCAAGCATAGTATGTTCCTAAAACCTGACCATCTTTGGCATAAACACATGCAAAACCTCACAGAGTCACATAGTTGAGGAGTATGAGAAGGCTGGTAATTATCCAAGTAATAGTTTGCTACATTCTTCACTCATTGTTACTTATGATTTCGCACAACTGCTACAAGCTGGAAGCAGGTGAAAGCTGCTTGCTCTTTCCTTTTGTGGGGGTGAGGAATTCTCCACAGAACACGTGGTAAATTTGAGCTGGGTGGTTTCCTTCCTTTAGTCCTGCTACTTAGAAACATCATTAAATCACAAACACATTTGATAGAATCATAGAATCGTGGAATGTTAAAGTTGGAAGGGACATTGAAGATCATCAGGTTCCAACCTCCCTGCTATGAGCAAGGGCAACTCCCACTAGACCAGGCTGCACAAGGTGTCATCCAACCTGGCCTTAAACCCCTCCAGGGAGGGGGCATCCACAACCTCTCTAGGCAACCTATTCCAGCACCTTACTACTCACATGGTGAAGAATTTCTTCCTGATGTCTAACCTGAATCTTCCCTCTTTCAGTTTAAACCTATTACCCCTTGTCTTTGAAAAAAGCTCCTCCCCAACTTTCCTGTAGGTCCCTTCAGGCACTGAAAGGTTGCTGTAAGGTCTCCCCAGAGCCTTCTCTTCTCCAGGTTCAACTGCCCCAACATTCTCAGCCTGTCTTCACAGCAGAGGTGCTCCAGCCCTTTGATCATCTTGGTGGCCCGTCTCTGGACCCTCTCCAACAACTCCATGTCTTTCCTGTGCTGAGGGCTCCAGAGCTGTACACAGTACTCCAGGTGTAGCCTCACCAGAGCAGAGCAGAGGGGCAGAATCACCTCCCTGGCCCCGCTGGCTACACTTCTTTTGATGCAGCCTAGGATGTGTTTGGCTCTCTGGGCTCCAGGACACACTGGTGGCTCATGTCGAGCTTCTCATCTACGACCACTCCCAGGCCCGTCTCCTCAGGACTGCTCTCAGGCCATTCTCCCCCCAGCCTGTATTTGTGCCTGGGGTTGTGCTGACCCAGGTGCAGGACCCTGCACGTGGCCTTGTTGAACTTCATGAGGTTGGCACTGGCCCATCTCTCCAGCCTGTTGAGGTCCCTCTGGATGGCATCCCTTCCCTCTAGGGTGTCAACCACACCACACAGCTTGGTATCATCAGCAACTTGCTGAGAATCCCACATCTCCAACAAAGATGTTAAACAGCACTGGTCCCAATACTGACCCCTTGAGGAACACCAACCATCACTTGTCTCCATTTGGACACTGAAAGATTGACCACAATTCTCTGGGTGCTGCCATCCAGCCAATTCCTTATCCACCGAGTGGTCCATCTGTCAAATCCATGCCTTGTCAGTTTGGAGACCAGGATGTCATGTGTCAAATGCCTTGCACAAATCCAGGTAGATGACATCAGTTGCTCTTCCACCATCCACCATCTCTGTAGCCTTGTTGTAGAAGGTCAGGCATGACTTGCCCTTAGTGAAGCCATGTTGGCTGTCACCCATCAACTCCTTATTTTCCATGTGCCTTAGAAGAGTTTTCAGGAGGATCTGTTCCACGCTCTTGTCGGGCACAGAAGTGAGACTAAATGGCCTGTAGTTCCACAGGTTTTCCTTTTTCCCCTTTTTTAAAAACAGGGGCTATGTGACCTTTTTTATAGTTGGTGGGAACCTCACCAGACCACCATGACCTCTCAAATATGACGGACAGAGGCTTAGCAACTACATCCGCCAGCTCCCTCAGGACCTTATGCATTGGTAACACAACATTGTCTAATAAATTCTAATACAATTGTGCCATCAGCATAAAAGAGAATAAATCATCTGTAATACCAGGAAATCCTACTTCCTTGTATTGATTTCACTTCATCAATACTTCACCACACGAAAGCCCACATACCCACAGACCCAGCAGATGCCAGGCTAATCGATTCTGGGCTGAAATAGGAGGATGCCCTCAAAACCCAGTAAGTGGTTTTGTTCCCTTTCTATTTTGTTCCTCAAAAAAATGAAGTCTCCCCCATCCCACATGATTCAGTGAGATCTTGAAGGAAGAACAACTGTTTTATGCGTGATAAGATGGTTTTCCAAAGAACTATATTAATTATGTCAACAAAAATCTAAGATAAAACTACAATGTTAAATTATGCATATTATATATATAGTGTGTGTGTGCTATATAATGTATGCTAAAGTAAAAGGAACAAGTGTGGGTTTTCCGTTTGTTTCCTAGGAAAGGAAGTTGCACATCAATGTTTCTTCCCAAAGATACAAACATATTTTGTCTGACATGTCCATCCTATCTTTAGTTTTTTAAAATAAGAGAAATTCTTGTCAGTTATCAGTTGATTTCTTAGTTGTATCATGGTACACAATGCAAATTGTAGTAGCACACGATTACGTCTCTGCTTAATTATGCTTTGTAATTTTTTTCTGCAAGTATTTTACATGCAGAGCTGTACTGGCACATACGCTAATGCATAACAAAGGACAATCAGTGTGTACATCATTAGGGCCACACTGCAAATGCCTGCTACACTATCTATATGCTGTTAGGTGCCCACTGTGGCATTTAGACACCAGAGAGCAATGAGCAATTCAAACATGCTGCTACCTTGAGCTGCTCAACCCTAAGTTCCTACGCAGACAATGGGGTGGGACAGTTGCAATACCTGCTCCCCTCTGACCGTTTGTTCTCTTGCACTGAGGAGCCAGAGTCATACCCTAAAACATCACCTATGCAACAAGAGATGCTCTCACTAGGGTGATTTGCTAGCAAATGAATGGGAATTATTAACGTGATGCATTTTCATGGAAACATTTCTGCTAGTTTTGGGTTAAAGAGCACATTTTTTTCCCACTTGGTTTAGGCAAGGTCCTAGGGGACATTTCACAAACAGAGGAGGAGGGGGATAGTATAAACTGGTTTTTATTTCATTGTGCTTTGGCAATGGGACAAAAATTCAAAATCAAACTACATTTGTTGTCTCAAACAAAACAATCCTAAAGGGAGCTCAAAAGGACAAAGGTCATGTCCATTAGCAAGCAGCATGGTGCAAAAAGGGATTTTCCATTGAGTGAAACATTTAGCATCAAGGGCTTGGCAATCACATTACATCTATTACAGGGAGGAGGTTATTTTGGACTAGCTCTGTTTTGGGCCCACAAGAGAATGCCCATTAACAGCAGAAGTGCCTGAGGCACACTCCTGCAGTGCGTGTCACTGTCCTATCCTACACAAATCCAATTTTCCTGTTCCAAGACCACTCTACAGTGCAGATCAAAGTCAAGCAAATTGGGACAATCGAGAGCTTAAGTCTCAGAGGTGTGATTCTGATCTGAACCAAAACACTAATGACTAAAAGAATGTCTTTGATCCTTTTTAGGCATGACCCAAGCTGCTATGAAAATAAATTCAAAGACTTGGTTAACTTCAGCAATGGAGTTTTCCTTCTCTTCCACACCATGTGAAGGGGCACGACTACTGGTCAAAAAATGGAGGGAGCAAGAGAGGGAGGACAGGACTGACTGCATGTGCATTTTGTCAACCACCAGTGACACCTTTTCTGAAAATAACGATCTTTAAAACTGTGAGATTTCAGGGCATGATTGAATTCAGCTGTTGAAGTCAGGGAACCATCAGTGGAGGCAAAATTAACACCCTGTTATTGGCTTCTCTGTGCACTAGGAAGTATTGGATGGCTGCAGACCATAGTATTAATGATGCCTTAACTATGACTCAGCCACTCTTCCAACTGAAGGGTTCTGCAATATGTATTAAGTAGTACTGCAGTGTACAGATACTCAAAGGGCTGCAAAAGTTTGGAGGGGAGTTCTTTAGGACACCTGAATTTATACAGGGTCATGCTATGACTCTTCCAACATTTGCTTGCTCTCATGAAAAGGCTAATCCTACCTAGTATGCAAATTTTTCCCAGCTGTGAAATATCCAAAATGTTTAGTGTCTTGTTTTGGCTGTTCTGTTGATGCAGTCTTGTCAGCTTTCCTTTCCCCTCTTCCACCTTTTATCCTCTCCATTTAACAGAATCCAACACTTATGTGTGTAAATTAACAGATTTTGGGATTTTAATCAGAGTGAGGTGAATCTGGATTGCCCTTTCATTGCTACCAGTTTCTCAGACCCTGTGGAACATGCAAAAAGCTGAAATGTGAGGCAAATGGAATAAGACTCTAGAGGGAGATGGACTAAATACTGGCTGAATGTCCAAGATCTCATAAACTGCAGAAAACTGAGCACAGAGAACAATAAATAAGATTTTAAAGTGCAGCTACTTGGCAAACAGAGTGCAGTGGCTGCGTGATGCCAACACGGAGTTAAAAGGTTTCCAGCTGAGGTGATAAAAACTGGAAATTCCAAACTTAGAAACGACTTTCAGCCAAGCAAGTGTGAGGAGGAGGAGGGAAGAGTTCAAGCCAATTTGTGTAATTTCTGCACGCTTACAGCCTGGTAAAACAAAAACCCACATCGGGCTGTTTCTGCATTATGCTCAGGTGAAGATACACCACTTAACTCAGGAGTTTAAACCGTTCTGTGCTTACACAAAGCTCCCACGCAAGTTAATTATCAACCTGGGAAATGCACGGTTATTAAGGCATCGTTATTATTTGAACGATTGCTATTAACATGGGAACTGCCCTCTCACACCTCCCCATTTTGTTCTGCATCTGTAAAACCCCTCACACCCCGACTGGTCCTCGGCTGTAAACCCCACCCCCCAACCACCTCGGCGCTTCAATGTCCCCTCCTGCCAGCGGTCATTCTTTTCTTAAACCCGGTCTATTGAACGTTTTTCCTCGAGGAAAGGCCCCTGCTCTGCCGCCGTCCGCGGAACGTCGCGGCGCTGACAGATGCCAGGAACCCACCACCTCCTTACCACGGCAGCACACGCCTCATTCTACTCGCCAGAGCGGGGATGGTGGGTGGGTGGGTGGGGAGGGAGGAGCGGACACGGAGCTACGAGGTTTCTCTCGCTG